>NW_006399941.1:3267029-3285069 GCF_000299155.1 Elephantulus edwardii | reverse complement strand
TTCTTTTTCAATTTGCTGAAGATATTGAGTTAGAGAGTCAATGGTCAATTTTTCTTGCCTTTTGATGTATTTGCTTATTACTATAAATTGACCTCTGATTACTGCTTTGGCTGTTTCCCAGAGGTTTTGGTAAGTGGTGTTTTCATTGTCATTTGTTTCAAGAAACTTTTTTATTTAATTTTTTTATTTCTTCTAGTACCCAGTCAAGTTGAAGTAAGGAGTTGTTCAGCTTCCAAATTTATGGGTTTTTTCTCCTTTATCTTCTTCTTATTAATTTCTAATTTTATAGCATTATGGTCTGAAATGATGCTTTATATTTTTAATTTATTGATGCTTACCTTGTGACCTAGAATGTGATCTTTTCTGGAGAACGTTCCATGCACATTGGAGAAGAAGGTATACTGTGTTTTTTGGAGTGCATTAGCCTATAAATATCTATGAGGTCAAGTTGGCTTATTGTGTTGTTTAATTCTTCAGTATTTTTGTCGAGTTTCATTCTGGTATTCTATCTTTTCTTGAGAGGGGTGTATTGAAGTCTCCAAGTATTATAGTAGTGTTGTCTCTTTCCTTTTTCAGTTTTGTTGCACCCTGTACTTCCAGCACACCCTGGTGTCCTCGCCACCCCTGGCAGTGCTCCAGGGCCACTAAAGACTCCATTACACAGCACAGAGACCTACCAACAGCCATGGACAGTACGATTATGAATCAGCATACAAAGGCACACCGTGGATCCAGCCATCGTCTGATGCCAACAATCGAGCTGCTGTGGGACTGATCTGCCACGAGAAAGGCCTGTAGGATCCTAATTTGGTTTTCCTGGGCACCACCGATTGTCTGGGAGAGTAGCCAAGGGTGAGCCCCTGGTGGGAATTTGTCTGAACTCTCTTGGCCCATGCCAACTGCCCAGGAATGAGCAGGCCAGTGGTAATTTGTCTGAACTTTTGTGGACACTGGAGACCAGCCAGAGGCAAGTGGGTTGTGGGAATTTTACTTTGTCTTGTTGGGTCCCCTTGGAACCAGGACCCTGCTTGGGCAGGGGTCACTGCGCAAAGACACCTGCGTAAATGCCACTGGACAGGGACCACTGAGTGAAAACCACTGTGTGGGAGATGGACAGCTGGAATTTGAATAGGAACCTCAATTGTAAGCACACCCAGACAACTGAGGTCTGAGTGAGGTCCCCCAAGTGGTTGACATGCCCTTGTGATCACCCCACCCCATGCATGCCCCAACACATTTGGCTCCACACCTGTGCCTACACATTTGGTTAATCAACCTGCCTTTAATCTGGAGCTCCTTGACCTTTCTTACCTACAGGAGGCTGCTCTCACAGGTTCTGAACTGACATTTCCCTAGATTCAGAAGTTCTGAGAAAAACACAAGTGGGGTAGCTACCCAATTGATCTCTAGAGCATTGTCTTCAGATCAAGAACACATATCAATGTCTCGAAGAAAGCAAGCTGTCCCACACAGTACACAAGCACAAAGCAAGATGTCACCCCCAAAGGCTGACACATTATCACTGGATTTCCTGAAGCCAGAAAGTCTGATGGAACTTTCTGGCACAGAATATGATTGAATATTTTCAATGGATGAAAGACAAACATTAAGAATTATAGGATACTACAAGCAAAAACCAGGAGGAGCTAAAAAAAAAAAAAAAACCAGTCCAGAACAGTGTAGAGAAAACAAATTAGGCATTAGCAGCACTGGAAAAACAAGAAACTACTATCCAAAATATGAGGTCCAATGTTTCAGAGGCTGTCAACATGATGGAGCAACACATGAGCAGAGTTGAAGAGATAGAACACAGAACCCGTGAAATAGAAGACAGAATTGTCACCACTGATGTGCTAGAGCAAAAAGCAGACTAAAAAAGGAAGGAAAAAGAAGGAAACCTAAGAATAATGTGGGACACCATCAAAAGAAATAACATGAGCATCATTGGAATCCCAGAACAGGAAGAAGCAAGTGAAGGCACTGAAATAGTTGTGGAAAAATTACTAGAGGAAAACTTCCCAGGCATAATGAAGAATGTTGTTGTTGTTCTTGTTATGTGCTGTTAAGTCGTTTGCGACTCATAGCGACCCTCTACTCTACCCAGCATGATGTCGATGTCCCTCTCTAAAGACCTGTCTCTCCTTACAACACGTCCAAAGAATGAAGAATGAGAGAATATATATTCAAGAAGCCCGGCGAATACCATATAGACTAGACCCCCAAAAGAAAAAAACATATCAAGGCATATCATAGTTAAATTTGCCAGAACCAAAGATAAAGAGAGAATCCTGAAAGCAGCAAGGGAGAAAAAAGAGTAACCTACAAGGGAGAGTAGATAAAATTAAGTGCCGATTTCTCAAAAGAAACCATGCAAGCAAGAAGATAGTGGAAGGACATATATCTAACACTCAAAGAACACAACTGTCAACCAAGAATACTGTACCTAGCAAAATTATCCATCAAATACGAAGGAGAGATCAAGATATTCCCAGAAAAGCAGAACATAAGAGAGTTTATAAAAACAAGGCTAGCATTGCAGGAAAGACTCAGAGATGTCCTTCTTACAGAGATACCACAGAAAGCATCATGAACCAAAGTAACTAGCAACAACACCAAAAATAACTCAACATGATGATAGCAATAAAGCCTTGCCTCTCAATAGTGACACTGAATGTGAATGGTTTAAATGCACTGCTGAAGAGAAAAAGAGTAGCAGACTGGATAAAAAAACCCCAAATCCATCAATATGTTGTCTACAAGAGACACACCTGAAAAATGAAGATAAGGACAAAGTAAAAATAAAAGGGTGGGGGAAAATATACCAAGCAAATGGCAACCAGAAAAAAAGCAGGAGTAGCGATATTAATCTCTGATAAAATAAATGTCAATGAGACAAGGAAGGTCACTACATAGTGCTGAGAGGATCAATAGAACAAGAGGACATAACAATAATAAATATCTATGCACCAAATGAAAGACCTGCAAAATACATAAAACAAACATTAACAAAACTGAAATATCAGTTCTTTAGAGACAACAGTTGGGCCATTAGATTCATAGTATTCAATTTAAGAAAATAAACTTAAATATGTTCAAAATAACTTTTGCTCTAGGAGAGATTTTTGGGAAAAACGTAACTCATCTATGAGAGTATTGAAGAGCAACAATGTCAACCTGGAGACTAAGGTGCATCTGATCCAGGCCATGGTCTTCTCAATTACTTGCTATGTGTCTGGAAGCTTGACAGTGACTAGGGATGATAGAAGGAGAATTGATGTCTTTGAGCTGTGGTGCTGGGGAAGAATATTGAATATACCATGGACTGCTAGGAGAACAAACAGGTTCATCCTGGAGCGGATGAAACCATAGTGATCCTTGAGACATGGGGACAGTGCAAAAGAAGACCCTCGATGAGATGAATTGACTCAGTGACTGGGGTAATGGGGGTAAGTGTGTCAGAGACAATAAGGTTGGCTCAGGGTAGAGAAGGGTTCAGAGCTGTTGAATATAAGGTTTCTTTGAGTTGCAAGCGACTCAAAGGCACATAACAACAACAAACAAGAATTTATTTTAATTTAATGGATTAAGAAAGTACACAATTCACACAATAGAATACTACACAGCACATAGGAGCAATGACTTTGTAAGTCACTACCTAACTTGTGAGGGACTGGAGAGCATTATGCTAAATGAAGTCATTCAATCCCGTAAGGACAAATACTGTATAAAACCATTATTGTAGAATGTGTATGAGGCTCCAAGGGCAGAAGGATGGGAGTAGAGGGGTGGGGGTGGGGCGGCAGTAATTAATCATAGAGTTGCACAATTTGATGGTTGGAGGGAGAGGTGGGTAAAGGAAATAGGAAAGATCCAGTGTAAACAATGTATACGAGCTTTTAAATAAACCATTGTTGTTTTGTGTACCATAGATTTGGAACCAACCCATAGCTGAGACTCCAGTGGGTTTTCAGAGGCAATTAATTGCATAGGAGGAGATTGTTCATCATCCAACAGAGAGACTGGTGGCCTAAAACCGTGTGTCTTCAGGAATGCAGTGCAGCTTTTTGCCACTAGTCCACCAAAGCTCAATAAACCTTTATATAATAAAAATTTTATTTAAAAAAAAATGAAACAAACCAAACAACAAACAAAAAACCCAACTCAAACTCTTTGCTGTTCAGTAAGCACTCACTCATAGCTGATCCACTAGTGAGTTTTCTAAGGCTGTTAATCTTACTAAAGGAGATTACCCATTTTTCTCCCTTAGAGCAGCAGGTGGATTTAAACCACCAGAGAGGCACTTCCTTTGAATTAACAACATAACTCATCATGGGCTATTCCAGCAGAGTTTATTCAATTCACATTCAGAGTTTCCATTCAGGAAACTGACTATGAAGCCTCACTTTATTTAGGAAATTATACTCATGGCGTATAAGAAAGCCTATAAAAAATTCTCTGTTTTACTATGTTGTTGTGTTTGCTGAGTCAGAACTGACCCATAGCTGTCCTCCTAACAGATTTTCAGAGGCAGTAAATTGCACAGGAGGAGATTCCCCTCCTTCTTCCATGTCTTAACTGGTGAATTTGATCATGTGCCTTTGGGATTGCATCACAACTTCTTACCACTAGGCACTGAGTATATACCCTCAAGAAACCACAGCTGCCACCCAAACACCTATGTTTATTACTGCATTATTCACAATATCAAAGGGATGGAAGCAACCCAAGTGCCCATCAACAAATGAAAAGGTAGAAAAACTATGGTATAGTCACACAATGGAATACTATGCAACACTAAAAAACAAGGAACTCATAAAACATTACACAACATGGGTGACCAGCCACAAAAAGGACAAATACTACATAACACCACTGTTATAAAACAAGACTGACATGGGCGGTTGGGGGGAAACTAGGAAAAGAGAAGATATACAATAAACAGTGCACTGGAACAGATGAAGGAAAGAACTGTTTAAAAGGAATATATGATTAGGCATTATTTTCATGACAACAGTCCAGAATAAGAGGTGCAATGTGATGTCTTTTTCTAAGAACTGGTTCCTCTTGAAAACATGCTCAAAGTATGTGAGATGATGTTTCACTATCTTTGTCGCTAATAAGCATCTTGGTTGCCCAAGAAATATTTGTTCTTTTGACAGTCTGTGGTATCTTCAGTATTCTTCTCCAACACCTCAATTAAAAGGCCCTGATTATTCTGTCATCCTTATTCATTGTCCAACTTTCAGATACATAAAAAGCGATTAAAGACCATGGTCTGGATCAGTTACACCTTAGTTTTCAAAGTGTTGATCAGCCTTTTAAAGAAGTCTTTGACAGCTGTTTTACCCAAGGCAACATGTCTTTTTTATTTCTTGATTGCTGTTATCATGGGTGTTGATTGGAGATGGAAATAAAATATCAACTAAGTGGTGGGCAGTAGTTACCAAAAAGAAAATCAAAATATTAATTGCAATAGGAAAATCTAAGGTCCCTGTCAAGGACCTCTCCAGAGTACTGAAGAACTACAATGTTAGTCTAGAGACTAAGGTGCACCTTATCCAGACCAGGTTCATCTAGAGACTAAAGTACACCTGATCCAGGCCATGGCCTTTGCAAGTATTTGATATGCTTTTAGAGAGACAGACAATGACTAAGGATAATAGAAGAAGAATTGAATCTTTAGAGTTGTGATGCTGGAAAAGAGTATTGAACATACCATGGACTTCCAAAAGAACAAACAGGTCTGTCTTGGAGAAGGTAAAGTTGGGTTACTTCTTGGAGGCAAATATTTTGAAGCTCCATCTTACATTCTTTGTTTGGGCATGTTGCCAGCAGGGACCAACCAGTCCTTGGAGAAGAACATCATGTTTGGAAAGGTAAAGGGACAGTGCAAGAGAGAAAGAACATGAATGAGATGGATTAACACAATAGCTGGAGTAATAAAGGTAGGTTTGTCAAAGTCAGTGAGACTGGCTCAGGATAGGGCAGGATTCAGAGCTATTGTGTATAGTGTTGCTATGAGTCACAAGTAACTCAATGGCACATAACAACCACATTCTCCACTCCCAAGACGTAGCTCTTCCTCAACCCATGCCCACGTCATCTTGTATCGGAGCCAGAAACTCTCAGATAGCTCTAGAGCTTTCAAACCTAGCCTATACCACACCTAACCTATAATCAGTCCCCAGATTAGTGGTGGTATCTCTTCTGAAGTGCCATGTATGGGCATATACAGGAACAAGTATGTCTCATAGAAACCCTATGAATTACAGATCTGAATTGTCCTATCCTCTGCCATTTTCATTATTTCTGACACACTTGAGCAGCAAATTTAGGAGATAATAGATCTAGAATCTCTGGTGGCATAGTATACAGTGCATTAGGCTGTAACTCTAAGGTTGATAGTTCAAATCTACTAGCTGTTCCAAGGCAGAAAGATGAGTAGTCTCTTTACAGCCTCAGAAATCCATGGGAGGCCCACTATGAGGCAGAATCAACTCAACAACAACAAATCTGGTTTTTATTTAGTGAGTTAAAAGGGAGCTCTGGTGGCTTAGTGGTAAGAGGTTACACTGCCAACCCAAAGGCACACAGTTCCGCTCCACCAGCTCCTCCATGGGAGAAACAAGGACCATCTTCTCCCATGTGATTTATTACTTCTGAAAACTCACTGGAGGGTGTATTGCAGGGTGGTTCTGACTCAATAGTGCAGAACAAAGTATGTTAAACAGCAATGCTTCTGATTTCTCAGATTCTTAGGACTTCTCGGTGTAACTCATCTTTTTTTCCTTTTTTTTAAAAAATATTATTAATTTCAGTAAAAATTTACAGAGACTTTGGATTTCCATTCATTCATTGTTGCACTTTTCTCCCCTCCCCACCCTCCCCCCTAGTACATTACCCTCTTGGAAAAGTAAAACAAAAATTCTTTCATTGTTTTACAAACCCTCCTCAAGGTCCACTCCACCATGCAGTCTTCACTCTAGACTCCTGGCATGACAGAAATACCTAATCACATATCTCTTTTAAACAGTTTTCTCCCTCATCTGTTTCAGTGCAGTATACGTTATTGAACCCATCTTTCTCAGTCTTTCCCCAAGCCCAAGGTCAGTCCTGTTTTACAACAGTGGCACCATTCAGTATTTGTCCTTTTGTGACTGAGATACTTCACTCAGCATAATGTCCTCCAGAGTTACCCATTTTGAATAATATGGCACGAGTTCCTTGTTTTTCAAAGCAGCATAGTATTCCATTGTGTGAATATACCACAGCTTCTCTATCATTCCTTTGTTGATGGGCACTTAGGTTGTTTCCAACTCCTTGCTATTGTGAAAAAAGCCACGATAAACATGCGTGTGCATATATCTGCTTGGATGTCAGTTATGGTCTTTTTGGGGTATATTCCCGGTAGTGGAATTGCTGGGTCAAATGGTATCTCTATTTGTAACTTTTTGAGAAAGCGCCAAAGCACCTTCCACAGTGGTTGCACCAGTAACTCATCTTTTGATTTTGTGACACTGCTGGGATCATGTATATTGTTTATGCCACATCCTCTTCTAAATCTGGCTGGAATTTCTGATGGTGCTCTGTCAGTAGTACTGTTTGTGCTGATTATTCATAATCTTCAGCAAGAATAGAACCTGGAAATCTACTTTTGAAAAAAGCGGCTAGTGAAACATAGATAGCTGTGGGACACTCTCTGATGTATTATCAGAAGATGAGCCCCACAGGTTGGAAGGCACTAAAAAATGTGATTGGAAAAGTCCTCTTGTCTCTAAATACCATTTACATGGATGGAGCAGACTTTCATTTGTTGGTGTAGTATATAACTCAAAATGATTGAAACAGCTGCATCCTTTAACAATTGACAATGTAACTTATGAAGTATAAAGCAAGAAAAAAGGAAAGTTGTCAAAAAATGAAATGGAATGCTTGAAGTTTGATATCCTAAGCATTAGTGAGTTCAAATCAACTGCTATTGGACAATTACAAACTATAATATAACAGAAATGACAAACTGAGAGGTTGTTAGGTGTCACCAATTCACGTACAACCCATAGCAGCACTATGAAAAACAGATCTGAACTTTGTCCTATCCTGTGCCATCCTTATCATCTCTGACACACATGGTCCCATTGCTGCAGTCACTGTGTCAATTCTTCTTATTGAGGGTCTTCCTCTCCTTCACTGACCTGCCACCTTTCCAAGCAAGCTGATCTCTCCAAGGAACATTCATACCCAAACATACCTAACAACATACCCAAAGTATATTAGACAAAGCTTGATCATCTTTGCCTCTAAGGTGCACACTGACTGCACCTTCTCCAAATTGTATTTGTTCTTTTCGTAGTCCATGGGATATTCAGCACTCTTCTCCCATACCACAGCTCAAAGTCAGCAGTTCTTCTTTTTGTCATCCTTACTCATTATCCAGCTCTCAAATGCTGAGATAGCAAGTGATTAAAAATATCATGAACTGAATCAGGCATACCTTAGCTCTCAAACTGACACCTTTGTTCCTCAATAATTTGGAGAGGTCCCCAACTACAGACTTTCTCAGTGCAATATGTCTTCTGATCTTCTGCTTGAATTGTGAATTCAAATAAGATGATATTGTTAAAAAAAAAGATGATATTGTTGACATCTTCAATCTTTTTTTCCTCTATGATGAAGTTGCCTATTGGTCCAGCAGTAAGAATCTTTGTTTTCTTGACATTGAGAAATAATCAATATTAAAGACTTCATTCTTTGATTTTCTGTATTAAGAGCCTTAAGTCCCCCTCACTTTCAGCAAGCAAGGTTTTTTCATTTGCATAATGCAGGTTATTGATGTGTCTTCCTCCACTCCTTATGCCACACTACTTTTCACAGAGTCCAGCTTCTCAAACACTTTGCTTAACATACAATTTGAATAGGTAAGGAGAAAGAATACAACCCCGACACACTCCCTTCTTAATTTTGACCCATGTAATGTTCCTTGCTCTGTTCAAACAACAATTTCTTGGTCTTGGTATATGTTTCTCATTAGCACAGCCAAGTGTTTTCGTGTTTCCGTTCTTCTCAACGTTAATCAAAATTTGTTATGATCCACACGGTAGAATGCCTTTGCACAGTTAATAAAGCACAAATAGACATTCTTCTGGTATTCCTTACTTTCAGCCAGGATCCATCTCAAATCAGCAATGATATCCCTCATGCCACAGCCTCTTCTATACCTGCTTGAACTTCTGGAAGTTCCCTATCTAAGTACTGTCCTAGCTGTTTTTAAATTACCTTCAGCAGTATTTTGTTTGCATGTGATATTAATGATATTGTGTGATAATTTTCACAATTGAAGAGGTTGTTTTAAGTGCCATTGAGTCATAGAAGACTCATAATGACCCTGTGAATGAAAGACTTGAAGACTTCTTTAACTTCTATCTTTTCTCTGAGTTCATAGAGTTTCTGGAGGCAAGTTACTTCAGAAGTGGGTGCCACTCCTGCTTCCAAGTCTGTTTTAATCTGGCAGCTCCACCAAACACTGTCCACCATGGGTAACCATGGTCACATTTGACACATTAGTGTCACAGCATTTAGCATCACAGCAACCACGAGTTACTGCTGTACAGCAAATTGACAGATGAGTGCTATGCCACTTAAGAGAATATTTTACCAAAGCCAATTAAAACCAGGACTGAATTGAAAAAAAATCAATAGCTATACTGAAGTATATAACAATGCCTGTAATAATATCCACATGACTACAAAGAAGACCAATTACTACAACTGTTAATTAAATTTATGTGCAAGTATCTAGTACCAAAGAGGTAGAAATGAAAAATTTTTTTACCAACTTCTGGAGTATAAAGTTGATCACACATGCAATCAATATGCACTGGTAATTACCAAAATTTAGAATGCAAAAATTGGAAACAAAGAAGAATTAGCAGTTGAGAAAAATACAGCATTGATGAGGGGAAAAAAAAAAAACAATGCCAGAGATCACATGATAGAATTTTGCAAGGGCAACAAATTATTACAAATGTTTTTTCAACAACATAAACAATGACTGTACATGTAGAGGGAGCTCTGGTGGACTTGTCTAGCGGAAGTTATATTGCTAACCCAAAGATGAGCAAAGAATCTCTGGGTTTGTTCAAATCCACCAGCAGGTACACAGGAGGAGGACCGGAAATCCAAAGCCACTAAGTTTGAATCCACCAGGAGTTCTGTGGAACAAAGATGGGCAATCTCCTTCTTTGTGATTTCCTGCCTCTGCAAGCCCCCTGGAAGGTCAGCTATGGGTCAGTTCTGACTCAACTATACTTAACAACAAGATCAGGGAAAATATGTTACAGAGTTATATCCTCTAATCATCCTTATTTAATTTGTATGGTGAGTAAATAATACAAGAAGCTTGACTACAAAAAGACAAGGCACTCATATTGGAGGTAGGATCATAAGCAGATGGTGCTACCTTGTTTCCTGAAAGTGGAGAGAACTTGAAGCTCTTCATTAAAACCTAGTGTTTAGATGACACTGCAGTGTAAATAAAACAAAAATCCTACCAAGTGAATCAGCAATCAGCATTATGAGAAACAGAGAAAATATTGATGGTATCAGCAATTTCATTTTGCTTTAATCTATAGCCAATGTCTGTGAATGCAACAGTCAAGAAATCAACAGTGTATATCATTGGGCAAGTCTGTCAAAGACTTCTCTAAAGTATTAGAAAACGAAGATTAACACTTTGAGAACTAAACTGTGCCTGACCCAAGCCATGATATTGTTCAGTAGCCTCATTTATACAGGTAGATGCTGTCAGCCATCGCTAATTAATGTTATTGTTATACTTAGGTGCTGTCAAGTCAACTATCATTCACAGAGACCCTCTCAACAGCTCTGAGTCTTGACCTATTCGGAACCATACTCACAATCTCTGATATGCTTGAGCCTATGATTAACAGTCTCCAACTCAGAGCCACTCTATTTATAAAAGAATGAAAGTCTGCCCTATCTTGCAGGTCCTCATAATCTCTGCTTCACTTAGTTAATACTCACATGAAATAAACAGTGAATAAGAAAGACTTCAACAGAACTGTTACATTTGAACTACAGTGTTGGCAAAGACAATCCTATTTATCACAGGCTTTAAAAAACCAAACAAATCCGTCTTGGAGGAGGCACAGCCAATGTTCTTTAGAAGCAAAGGTGTTAAAACTCGCATACTCTGATATGTTAACAGAGAGACCTTTCCTTGGAGAAGGGTGCCATGTTTAGTAAAGCAGAAAGTCAGTGAAAAAGAGATCAATGAGGTAGATTATTATAATGACTAAAACAATGGGCTCCTCCGTATTAACCATTGTGAGTACGGAGCAGGGCAAATTCGTGTTTCATTCTCTAACAAACAAGTTTGTCCTGGAGAGGGTGAAGTCAGGCTGCTCATTGGAGGCAAGGATTCTGAAGCTTCATAGGACATACTTTGTACATGGTGCAAGGTGGGATCAGTCCTTGGAGAGGGATGTCATGCTTGGGAGGGTGAAGGGACAGTGCAGAAGAGGAAGACCCTTGATGAGATGGATTGATTCAGTCACTGGGGTAATGGTGAAAGGTGTGTCGGAGACAATAAGATTGGCAAGGGATAGAGCAGGGTTTAGGGCTGTTGTACATAGAGTTGCTATGAGTCACAAATGACTCGGTGGCACATAACAACAACAACAATACTAAAAAAAGTTCAAAATGCTATCACAAATAGGATCCAAGGACTCCAAGACAACACTGGCAAAGGTGACAATTTGATAGTATACAATATTTGCTAAAATCCCTCACTCATGTAACACAATGCACTAGTCTGAAATAATTTTATTTCCTGTAAAAAAAAAAAAAAGAAGAAACAGATATGTCTTGAAGAAAGTGCAGCCAGAGTGTTCCTTGGAGGTGAAGATAACAAAGCTTCTTCTCACAAATTTCTTCATGTTGTTTGTTGTTGTTGTTGTTGTTGTGTGCCATGGAGTCAGAACTGACTCATAACTAACCCTCTAGTGCTTTATCAGAAGCAAGTAATAACATGGGAGGAAACTGCCCATCCTCACTAAAGCGGCTGGTGCTTTTGAACCATGTGCCTTTGGGATTGCAGTGCAGCTTATTGCCACTAGGCCACTAAAGCTCCCTGGGCATGTTGCTAGAAAAGGCTGTTCCTTGGAGAGGGGCATCATACTTGAAAAGATGGAGAGTTAGCGAAAGAGAGGAAGAACCTCAACACAATGGATTGACACAGTAACTGCAGAAATGGGCTCACGTGTGCCAGAGATAATGAGGCTGACACAGGACAGGACAGGATTCAGATCTGTTGTTCATAGGGTGACTATGAGTCATTCTGGACAGCACCTAACAACAAAAGCCCATGATCAGGAATCAAGATTGATGACCTCTTGGTAGACCTTCTAGTCAGAAGTCCTTTTTCCAGGGCCTTCATTAATCTGAAAAGCTAATTCTAATATAAAAGATTCTTTTTAGACTCTGGAGTATCCTTCATGCTCTAGCAAGAAAAGAGAACTAGGTTGGTTTTCGGGGTCCTGGACTTTTGTCCTGCAGGTCCTTTTTATCAGTTGTGAGATTCTGAACAGCTCCTATAGCTTCTAAAATGGCAGTTTCCTTGCTGTGAAAGGGAATTACTAATGAGATTGAGTTCTGAGTCACCCCAAAGGAATTAAAAAATGGTAAGTGATGGTGGACTGGTGAGTAACAACCTAATCCTTGAAGGGAAAGTATCCTGGTTTGTTACTTGCAGATTTTCCTGAATGTGAGATTGGGAAGAGTTGCACACGGCAACATTATTACAGCATTCTCACTGTGCAGACAGAGACATACATAGCAGGAAGATCATAGATAATAGCAAAATGCAATAAAATAATTAGAACGCTGTATGTTTTGAGTATTCATTACCTTTATTTTTAATATAATTTCTTTAATTGCAAGCTTACATAATTTAGTTTCTAATAATGGTTTTGTTTACCAACCGACTCCCAAGATTCCTGGGACATTTAATAATTGGCCTCATGAGCTTGAACAAGCCAGCCCCAGTACAGCGTAGTGGGTGGGATGGTTAATTTGAGATGTCTGTCAGGTTTACTAGGTTAGGATTCCCAGCATTTTGGCTAGCAGTTGAGTTGTTGTTTCATAATATAAGTAATGCACTATAATTGTAACATAATGCAATCTAAGGTAGAAGGTCAGTGAAAGGGAGGAAGATACTCATCAAGATGGGCTGACCCAATGACCACAAAAAAAAGGTTTTGAGCGTGGTGGAGCTTTGATGCTGGTACAGGGTAGGGCAAGGTTTCTATGTGTTGTTCACAAGGTAACTATGGGTCATTACAGGACTCAAGGGCACCTAACAGCAATATCAATTGTCAATTTGTAAATAGTCAATAAATTTGAAGTGGGGCTCCTATGGGTGGGAAGCCTTTTGTTTAGAGCTATTCAGGCCTTGTGCATGGGCCTGGGTATTTAAAAGTCAGTTGGGCCCTTAGGCCTGTGGCCCTCAGGTCTGGTGTTAATTACGTTGGGAATGAACATTCTTCTAAGTGGTACAGCACTGGTCTGTCAGTTTGCTGTACTGAGGTAAATTGGGTTTGCTGTGATGCTGAACACTGTGCCACTAGTATACCAAATGTCACAATGGTCATCTACTGCACAATGTTTGGTGGAGCTCCCAAATAAAGACAGGCTTGGAAGCAGGAGTGGCATCCACTTTCTAAACGACATGCCTCGGAAAACTCTATCAACTTAGAGAAATGGCAATCGTTATAGAACTGGGATCAGGTCTTTTGTTCACAGGGTCACTATGAAATCATTCTTGACTCAACGGCACTTAACAACAACAACAACAACAACAAACCTATATAGCAATAATATATACATAGCTATTTGACAGAGCTTACTTTCCTCACTCTACACTTTGTCCAGCACCTGCCACAAGTCTGGAAAAGTCTCCAGTCTTTTACTTGACCTATGGAATCTGGACTTCCGAGACCCTACAATCACACCTGCCAATTCCTGGGAGTAAATTTCTACATGTATTATCCAGGAAGACCCACTCCTTGGAAAAGGGCATCATGCTGAGAAAGGCAGAGAGAGTCAGCACAAGAAACTAAGACCATTTACCAGATGGACTGATGCAGTGACTATCACAATGGTCTTGAACTTGACAGTGATCATAAGGATGGATACAGCAAAGAGCAAGGTTCAGATCTATTCTTCATAGGGTCACTTTGAGTCATAATCAACTCTACAGTACCTAACAACTTCATACATATTATCTTATATGTCTCATTGGTTCCTTCTCCATTGTTGTTCTTAAGTGCTATTGAGTCAACTACTACTCAGAGCAATTCTCTGTACAACAGATCAGCACTCTGCCCTATCCTGTGCATTAACATGCTCTCAGACATCTGCAAGTTCATTGTTATAGTCACTGGGTCAGTCCTTCTTCTTGAGAGTTATCCTCTCTTTTGCTGACCTTGTACCTTTCTCAGGATGAGATCTTTTTCCAAGGATAGGCCCCTCCTGACATCAAGCCAAAAGTGGGTGAGATGAAGTTTCCACTGTCATTGTCTCTAAGGAGCATTCTCGTCGCACTTCCTCCAAGACCTATTGGTTGATACAGCCAACATGTTGTTTCTTGGTTGTTGTTGTTGTTGTTGTTGTTGTGTACCACAGAGTCAGAACCAACCCATAGCTGACCCTCTAGCGGGTTTTCAGAGGTAGGTAGTTGCATGAGAGGAGATTGCCCACCCTTCTGCGGAGCAGCCAATGGCCTCGAACCCATGTCTTTGGAATTGCAGTGCAGCTTCTTGCCATTAGGCCACCAGAGCTCCCCAAATAAGAATGTGACTCTCTTATGTAGGAGTGATGAACGATAGAAGGACAATGGATTCTTAAATAAAAACTGTTGTTGTTGTTAGTTGCTGTTAAGTACAACCTACAGTGGACCTATGAACAATAGATCTGAACCCTGTCCTACCCACAGCCATTCTCACACTTTCTGACACATTGGAGTGCATTGCAGGAGTCACTGTATCAATCCACGTGGTCGAGAGTCTTCCTCTCCTTAGTTGACCCTCCACCTTTCTGAGCATGATGTCCTTTTCCAAGGACTAGCCCGTCCTAGAAATATGCCCAAATTATGTATTATTCCTGCCTCCAAAGAGCACTCTGGCTGCATCCTCTCCAAGACATATTTATTTTGTTCTTTTGGCCATCCATGGGATATTCGAGTACTCTTCTCCAACACCACAGCTCAAAGGCATCAATTCTTATTCTGTTATCCTTGTTCATTGTACAGATCTCAGATGCATAGCAAATGATCAGAAAGACTATGGCCTGAATTAGATGAAATTTAATCCTCAAACTGGCATTATTACTCCTCAATAATTTGGAGAGGTCCCTAACTGCACACTTTCCCAGTGCAATACGTCTCCTGATTTCCTGACTGCCGATACAAAGGGTGTCAATTAAAAGTTAAGTAAGGAATATGTTTAAGTACAACCGGAGACAGGAACATCAAAGGATGTTCGTGGCAATATTGCAATGGGTATAAAAGTGCAACTCCCATTCAACAATTTGCATTTTGTTTGGTGACAATGTTTATAATCTCCACAAGGACTCCATTCTTCTCCCATTTCCACTTTCCTATCTCTACTTGCTTTTAAGCTTTTTTTTCGGGCAAAAGCTGCCATTTTTTATGTTAAATAGTTTGTTGTCTTAAGGAGTGGTCCTCTCACCCTAGAGACCTGTCTGCCATATTGTCTTCAACAAGCTAATGAGCTCAAACTTAGACTTAGTGAGTCTCAGAAGCTTGGGTCTCTGACCTGCCTTTCTGGGAGGTTTTTGGGTTTTTGGTTTTTTTTTTAATTGGGAAATAGAATCATGTTGTTGTTGTTGTTGTTGTTGCTTTTTATTGAGGGGGAAGAATAGCTTTAAATAAAATTTTGCAATGAATGAGAAGAATAAAGGATCCCAAACGAGCTGTTGTTGTTGTTGTTAATTGCAGTCAAGTCAGAGGCTACTCATGAACGAAAGACCTGGACACATTTCATCCTTTCTCCAGGTTCATAGGGTTCTGGAGGCAAGCTATCATAGAAGTGGATGCCACTCCTGCTTCCAAGCTTGTTTTAATCAGGGAGCTCCACCAAACACTGTCTACCATGGGTAACCACTCTCACATTAGACACATCACTGTCACAGTGTTCGGTTTCACAGCAACCATGAGTTACCTCCGTACAGCAAGTGGACATACCAGGGTTATACGACATAGAAGAACATTTCACACAAAAAATGAGTAAAAATGATAATAAATGAGAAAAGCTTCCACACTGAGATGAATTAGAGCTAATTGGATGGCACCTAACAACATGCTTGGACTTTGTTAAGAACTTCATGAGTGATCTGTGCCAGGAAACTGGTGAGCCTGTGTCACTGCTCTACCCCAGGAACCTCACACATACACAATCTTGTGTACACCTTGGTTTCCTCATCTGTGAAATGAGACAAAATTATATGTAAGTGAGATCCCTGGTCTCCAGATGGGCCAGCCTTTATACAGTGTCACAGAATTTCAGACACTAAAGAAACCTGTCTTATAGGAATTGGAATAAACTCCATTTAGTAAGCTTCTGGTGCTTTAAAACCACACAAAGTATATTGTCTCAAAGCTACGAAAGATGAAACTAAGACTCAGAAAGATCTGCGGAGAGCGTCTACGTCATACTGTTAATATATAGAAAAGCAAAATTGGAAGCTCTAGAGTCCTGGTGGAGAAGTCTTCCAAGAATATCTCCATTTCAAAGAACTTTACTTTCATGTATCTATATACTGAACTGTTGTTGTTAGGAGGGGTTTGGAGAGGTGGAGAGGCCAGCGAAGGAGAGAAAGACCCTTAATAAGATGGATTGACACAGTGACTGTAACAATGGGCTCAAGTATGTCAGAGATGATCAGGACGTGGCAGAACAGGACAGGGTTCAGATTGGCAACTCAACTTGAAAGCACAAGCAACGTACACCATACAAATAAGAGGATGAACTATAAGAAGGACAAGGCATCAGGAATGGGAGAAGACTCAATCTACATTTCACAAATCACACCACCTAGCTGGCTGAAAGCAAAGAAGACTTGATGTTCTTACTGCAAAAGATCAAAGACTACAGCCTTCAATATGGGTTACATTTCAACGTCAAAAACCAAAAATCCTTACCTCTGGACAAATAGACAACATCACAGCAAATGGAGAAAAAAACTGAAGTTGTCAAGGACTTCATTTTACTTGGATCCACAGTCAACACCCATGGGAGCAACAGTCAACAAATGAAAATGAGTCTCCTTATTTCCTGACTGCTGGTACCAAGGGCGCTAACTGTGGATCCAAGTAAAATGAAGCTGTTGATAGTTTCAATCTTTCCTCCATTTATCATGATGTTGTCTATGGGACCAGTGGTAAGCATCTTTGTTTTCTTAAATTGAGTTGCAATCCATATTGAAGGCTGTGTTCTTTGATCTTTTGCAACAAGTGCTCCAAGTTCTCTTCATTTTCAGCAAGGAAGGTTGTGTTACCTGCATAAGACAGGTTATTGATGAGTCTCCCTCTGATCTAGGAATATGATACCTCCTCACAGATCCCAGCTTCTCTAATAATTTGCTCAGCTTGATTCAGTGACTGGGGTAATCAGGGTGGGAGTGTCAGAGACAGTGCGATTGGCACAGGACAGAGCAGAGTTCAGGGCTGTTGTACATAGGGTCGCTATGAGTTGCAAGTGACTCGATGGAACATAACAACAACATACAGATTGAATAGTTATGGAGGGAGACTAGAACACTGACGCTCTCCCTTCCTAAATACCTTTTATAAGAAACACAAATAATGACTCCCCAATATGCATTGGGGAGATGAGATGGACTGGGATGGGGCATTTTGAGTCAGATGACCATATGATATATTACTCTGGAGATGAAAAGACAAGGAAAAATGGGGTTGCCTTCATAGTAAAAAAAGTAATTTCTA
>NW_006399941.1:3263319-3264529 GCF_000299155.1 Elephantulus edwardii | reverse complement strand
GTGGTTGGCGCAGGATAGAGCAGGGTTTAGGGCTGTTGTGCATAGGATCGCTATGAGTCGAAAATGACTCGACGGCACATAACAACAACAACAACAAATAATGACTATACGCATGGACCTTACCTGATGGCCTACACAGGAATCAGACTGATTATAGATGTGGGAGGGAAATTGTGGAGAAGCTTGATATCAACCATGTAAACTAGGCCAGGTGCTGATTGTGGATCAGATCATCAACTACTTGTATGCAAATTCAAATTGAACCTAAGGCAAATCAAATCAAATCCACAGGAACCAAAGTTCAACCTTGAGTCTATCCCTCTTGAATTTAAAGACCATCTCATGAATAGGTTTAAGGCCTTGAATATTAATGAATGAAGACCAGATGAGCTCTGAGAGAATATCAAGTATATCATCCATGAAGAATGCAAAAGGTCGTTAAAAAGTTGAAAGAAGAAGAAAAGGCCAAAATAGATGTCAGAAGAGACTGATTATTGCACTAGAGTGCAAAGAAGCCAAAGAAAAGGGAAGAAATCAAGATGTTAAGGAACTGAACAGAAGATTCCAAAGCAAAGTATTATAGTGGAAAGTGCAAAGAACTGGAATTGAAAATTCAGGACAAACTTGTTCAGAATTTCTTAAACTGAAGAACATATTTAAGCCTCAATTTGCAGTACTTAAGGATTTTGTGAGCAGAATGTTGGTGCCAGAAAGCACCAAAAGAAGATGGAAGGAATACACAGAGTCATTAAACCAAAAAGAATTGGCTGACACAGAAGAATTTAATGAAATAACATATGATCAAGAGCCTATGGTGATGAAGGAGGAAGTTGAAGCTGCTCTGAAGGAACTGGCAAAAAAACAAGTCCCCAGGAAGTGATGGCACACCATCTGGCATATTTCAACAAATGAATGTTGTCCTGGATGTTCTCAGCAGGTAGTATAAAAAAATCTGGAAAACAACTGTTTGGCCAACTGACTGGAAGAGATCCATAATTGTTCTCATTCCAAAAAAAAGCTGACCCAACAGAGTGTGGAAATTCTCGAACAATATCAGTAATGTCACATGCAAGCAAGATCCTGCTGAAAATTATCCAAAAATGACTGAAACAACATCTCAGCAGAGAACTGACAGATATACAGGCTGGGTTTAGAAGAAGCCATGGTACTAGGATATTATAGCCAATTTTAGATGCCTTTTACCTGAAAG
>NW_006399941.1:3232963-3263159 GCF_000299155.1 Elephantulus edwardii | reverse complement strand
CAGGGATGCATCCTATCTCAAAACCTTTTCAATCTATATGTGGAACAGATCATTCAGGAGGCTTGTTTTTTATGAGGAGGAATGTAGTATCAGGATTGGAGGAAGATTCATCAACAACCTGTGTTATGGAAATGACACAATCTTGCTTGCTGAAACTGAGGAGGGCCTGAGGCATTTGTCACAGAGGGTCAAGGACTGCAGCCTTTGATATGGATGGAAGCGCAATATCAAAAAAACAGTTTCTCACCACTGGGCCAACTGTGAGCATCATGATAGACAGCAAACAAATGTTTAACAGCTTCAGCTTGCTTGGCTCTACAATCAACACTTGTGGTACCAGTAGCCAGGAAATCAAAGGATGAATTGCATTGGGAAAATCTATTATCAGGGACCTCTCCAGAGTATGGGAGGTAGAGGTACACCTGATCCAGGCTATGATCTTCACAATTACTTGCTATACATTGGAGAGTTTGACAGTAACTTCTTCTATCGAAGAAGAATCGACACCTTTGAGCTGTGGACCTAGAGAAGAGGACTGAATATATCATGAACTGCCAAGAGAACAAAAAATTTCATCCTGGGGAGAGTGAAACAAGGCTACTCCTTGGAGGCAACGGGTTGGATTTTTTTTTTTTTTTAGTTTCTACTAGTTTATTTTCAAAATTCAAATACATTGTTTTTAAGAAAACAATCTTTCGATTTCCCTCACCCCCCTACCCATCAAATTGTATAACCTGTTGATTAATCCCCCCACCCCGCACATCCACATCCCTCTGCTGCCAACCTCTCCCACCCCTCTTCGATCCTTATACTCATTCTACTATAATGGTTTTATACTATATTTATCCCTGTGGGACTGGGTTCGTTCACTCAGTATAATATTCTCCAGTCCCTCCCAAATTAGACAATAATTTACAAAATCATTGCTCTTGCGTGCTGCACAGTATTTGATTGTACCATACTTCTCAATCCATTCCTTTGTGGTTGGACATTTGGACTGTTTCCATGTTCTTGCAATGGCTAATAATGCTGCTATGTACATTGATGTACAAATCTCAGTTTGTGTCTGAGTTCTCATTTTCTCAGGGTATATTCCAAGTAGTGGAATGGTTGGGCCATATATGGAATTTCTATGTTCAGCTTTTTGAGGAAGCACCAAACTGCCTTCCAGAATAGTTGTACCATTTTATAATCCCACCAACAATGTATGAGTTCCTTTCTCACCATATCCAAGGATTTTGAAGCTCTGTCTGACATACTTTTGGCATGTTGCAAAGAGGGACTAGTCCTTGGAGAGATACATCATTCTTGGAAAGGTGGAGGGACAGCACAAGACTCAATAACTGCGGTAATGGGGGTAGGTGTGTCAGAGACAGTGAAGTCGGCTCAAGATAGAGCAGGGTTCAGGGCTGTTGTACATAGGGACACTATGAGTCACAAGTAACTTGATGGCACATAACAACAGCAGTGTTCCTTTGCTCTGTTGGCACAGCAACCTCCTGGTCTGGGTATAGGTTTCACATGAGAACAATGGGATTCCCATTCTGGGATTCCCATTCTGGGATTCCCATTCTTTGCAATGTTAACCATAACTTGTCATGATCAATACAGTCAAATGCCTTTGCATAGTCAATAAAGCAAAAATAGACATTCTTGTGGTATTCTTTACTTTCAGCCAGGACCCATCTAATATTATCAATGATATCCTTGGTTCCACAATCTCTTTTAAATCTTGCTTGAACTTTTGGAAGGTAGATTGTTTTTATTGAATTAACAATTAGATGTGAGCTGTTTGGTCTTTTTTATTTAATTAACAATCACGTGTGAGCTGTTTGTTCATTTTTATTTAATTCACAATAAGTTGTGGACTGGAAGTTTCTTGTTTAAACCAATTAGGACTGTGTGGGCAAGCCTTTGTGATTAAAAGTTGGCTGAGGGCTACCTGAGAGTCTCTTGTTTAAAGCAGTTGGATTCTGGAAGTTAGGTCATTTTTTATTTCATTAACAATCAGGTATGAGCTGTGTGGTCTTTTTGAGGCCTGAATACCAGCAGGCAAGAAATCAAAAGATACATTGTATTGGGAAAATCTATGGTCAAGACTTGTGATGGATCTGAAAGTTGGAGAATGATTAATGATAACAGAAGAAGAATTTATGTCTTTGAGTTGTGATATTAGAGAATACTAAATATCTTATAGGCAGCCAAGAAAACAAAGAAGCTATTTGGAAAAGGTGAAACCAGAGTGCTCCTTGGAAGCAAGGATGGTGAAATTTCATCTCACCTATTTTGGGCATGGTGTTAAGAGTGGCTAATCTTTGGGGAAGGATATCATGCTTGGAAAGGTGGAGCACCAGCATGAGAGAGGAAGACCTTGCTTGGAATATGGTGACAATGATCTTAAGTGTGTCAAAGATGATGAGGATGGCACAAGATAGTGCAAGGTTGTGGTCAACTTGACGGCACATAATATAACAATGTACGAGTTTAGAGTGGACAGGGAAGCATTATGAAGTGAAATTTAAACTGTAAATTAAGGATGCTGTTGCTGCTGTTGCTATTATGTGCCACTGAGGTAGCTACAACTCAAAATGACCCTATGAACTAATGGTTCTGAATCTTGCCCTATCCTGAGCCAGCCTCACCATCTCTGACATACTTGACTCCATTGCTACAGTCACTGTGTCACTCCATCTCATCCAGGGTCTTCCTCTCTTGTGCTGACCCTTTACTCCTCCAAGCATGATATTTTTCTTGAAGAACTGGCTCCTCTTGGCAACATGCCCAAAGAAGGCAAGATAGAGTTTCAAAATCTTTGCCTCCAGGGAGCAACCTGGTTTCACGCTCTCCAGATTTGTTTGTTCTCTTGGTAGTCCACGGGATTTAGAGGTAGCTAATGTAGATGAGATGGCTGTATTTTGACTGGAGGGAGAAGATAATGAAAAGGAACCAAGATTTCCCAAGTTAAAGACTGAAGATAAAAACCATCTGCTGGATTGAGCAGTTTGGCACAACCACTATCTGGGAAGCAGCAGTATGACTTCAAATCCTGGCTTTGCCATGTAATAGCCCCGTGACCTTTGGCAAATTAACTGTTCTGTATCTCAGCTGACACTTCTCCAATGAGAGGAGGATAGCCACAGGTCCTACTTCACAATGGTGCTGTGGGAATTTTAAATGGTGCAAACAGTCAACACGCTACTAATGGAAAACTTCAGAAGTTCAAGTCTATCAGAGGTGCCTTGGAAGAAAGGTCTGGCATCTACTTATTAAAAAAACAGCCATCGAAACCTGGTGGAGCACATGGGAATACCATGACTTAGAGCAGCTTTGACTGCAACTGCCAAGAATGTGGTAAAGTTTAAGTGAATGAACACATTTAAGATGCTTAGCACG
This sequence comes from Elephantulus edwardii, assembly GCF_000299155.1. NCBI lineage: Eukaryota > Metazoa > Chordata > Mammalia > Macroscelidea > Macroscelididae > Elephantulus > Elephantulus edwardii. The sequence continues at coordinate 3,259,766 of NW_006399941.1, read as the reverse complement.
ATCCTGGAGCCTCTAATGACCTAGTGATAAGAAGCTGCACTGCAATCACAAAGACATGTGGTTCAAACCCACCAGCTGCTTCAGGAGACAAGGATGGGTAATATATGCCAGTGAAATTTACTGCCATGAAAACTCACTGGAAGATCAGGTGTGAATAAATTCTGACTTGATGGTCCTTAACAACAACAGTGTGATTTTGGCATCTAGAAAGGTCTCTGTGACAAGTAATCGTTATTAAACTGACAAGGGCACATACTCTTTGGTATTTATTTTCCTTTTGAGTAAAATGCTGAGAAGAATCATTGCAGAGTCCACAGTTAAGACACCAGGTGGCAAGCTCTATTTAGATTCCTTCTCGTGCAGGAGTTTTGCCTGAAAGCATAAAATACCTTTGACAGCACGCAAGCCATCCTCGTTGGGGGAACCTCCCGGAGCACAGCTGGTTCCTCTCAAGCATTCCATGAGGCCGGTTACCCTCCGCCCGAGGGTACCTGGCACCGGCTGCTGCGCTTCGCTCTGTGATGTGAGGGGATGACAGGGTCTGGAATGCAGCCTCCCACATCTGCTCAGCCACCTCTCATTCTCAACTGTCAAAAGCCCTTTTGGAAGAGGCTTCCCCTCTACGCTGGAATTGGGGCCACTAAGCCTGAACTGACATAGTGCCTTATAAACAAGAGGGCAGTTGTTCGAACCCACCAGCTGCTCTGTGGGGCCAAAGGGCTACCAAAAAGATAGACTAGAAAATGCCGTGTGGCAATTCTCCTCTCTCCTGTAGAATCTCTATAAGCTGAAATTGATAGCACAAAGCAGCTGGAGCCTGTGAGAAGCAGGCTCCTGGAAGCTGACCCCAAGAGTCCACGGCCTCTAAATCAGAAGTCACTTGACGTGATATTGTCCACCAGCCTGCATGATGCTGGCCTCTCTTGGCCCTTGGGAGTAGCAGGGGAAGATGCCCATGTTCCTCCTACAGCCATGCTCTCTGTCTATCCTAGAGTATAAAGAGAAAGACACAGACATGTTGTTCATAGGGTCGCGAGGAGTTGTAGTTGACTCCATGGCACCTAACAACAGAATAGAAAGCCCTGCCAATCGATTTCTGAAAGAAGCCAGCCACTGGACATGGAGTGACCAGGAGTTGGAACTGACCTAACAGAAACTGGTTTGGTGTGTGTGTCCTAAGAAATTCACTCACACACAACACCTCAGTGAGATAGTGCTATTATAGTGGGGGAAATACCAAATACCAACATCCTTGAGGATCCTGGGGACTGAGGGCAACCACTGGTGGAAAAGATATCCTAATGGACGTGTGGACACACTCCATGTTATGGAAGGACCTGTGTAGCTCTAACCCGTCACAGTGGCCCACGGAGATGAATTCTTGGAGCCTTCGTTGAGCTCTCCAGCCAGAGCGTGACAGCAGGAAGAGTCAAGAAGGAGCTGGGGTGGCACAGGGACTTGACAGTGATACAAAGGTCAGCAGTTCAAGCCCACCAGCTATTCCGCAGGAGAAATTCTATGAGGCAGCTCTACTCAGTCCTACAGGGCTGCTGCGAGCTGGTATCCACTCCACCACAGTAGGTGTGTTTCCTTGGGCTCCTCAACCAGGGGGGACAAAACAGAAACAATATGGCAGGCAGACACCAGCCAGCTCAGCGTGTGGTGCCCCAGGGAGGCGTCAAAGGAGAAAAATGCTGATTTGAGGGACGCTGTGCTGGCCCTGTGAGCGTATCAATGGAAATACAGCCATCATTGCTCCCTGTTTGCTCCTCTTCTAAATCCTCCAGGCATACGATGGTGTGCAGAAAAGGAACGTCTTCCTGCTCGTTCTCTCTCATCCTCCGAGTGAGTGAGGCTAACTAACATCAAGCCAATTTAAAAATAAATCTGGGGTGTCCAAAGCTCAACAGAAGGAGCCCCCGCGATACGAGCAGCAGTGGGAATCCCTGTGTTTCCTGGAGGTTTCCTGGCTCACCCTTCCTTCCTGCCTCACCCCTCCCTGGGAGCATCCTGCCACAGCATCTTCTCAAGCACAACCCAGGGAGGGTGGGGAGGTGGGGGGTGGTGGGGTCACACTTGTGGGATTGTCAGGCGACCCAGCCTGGTAGTGGCAGCAGAACCAGGAAACTTTGCTGCAACCATGAGAATCACTGGAAGATTCTTCTTGTTGTTGTTATTGTTGTTGGTAGCCTAGAGTCAGAACTGACCCACTTAGGCAGGTTTTCAGAGGCAGAGTTAATTGCACAGGAGGAGACTGTCCATGGGATTCTTAAACTCAGTTGATAAGGTTCATTTGGATCACAACAGTCTGAGCGGTAACCTGCCCTGAGATGGTGCAGGAACAGATGGCATTTCATTTTAACTCCAGAAGGTGAAGCATAATTTTACAAACCAGATGCAACTTGGAATGCTTAAGGTTGGTGAATCAGCTTAGCATGGTGAAAACTATCATTGTGGTGGTGGTGGTGGTAGTGTACCGTCCAGTTGGAACTGACTCATACCTGACCCTCCTCCAGTGAGTTTTTGGAGGCAATTTATCGCACAGGAGCATTGACCATCCTTCTCCCGCAGAGCATCTGGTGGATTCAAACCACATGCCTTAGGGATTGCAGGGCAGCTTCTTGCCACTAGGCCACCCAGGGGTACTTCATCAAGTATTATAAAGTCAAGACGCACTTAGAATCTCAAGTGATTAATGAGGAAAATTCTGAAAGAAGCCTTTTTCAGCTATAGAGACCTGAGATAATGTGGTTTTTCTTTTTTGTTTTTTTACTTACATATAAAATTTGTATACATTTTATTTCACACAGCCTTTCATTCGCATTGTGTTTCATATGACTCTTTTCAAACATTGTGTTTTATAAAATCAATCACCATTGATCTATGCCCACCATTACCCCGTCGTTTCATGTGCCCACTGGATCTTTCCTAATTCCTTCACCCCCTCCCTCTGCCCACCAAAATCTGCCGCCCCAGCCTCAGCCCAGCCCTGGCTCAGTCTCATAAGAACAAATGTTGCAAAGACCATTATAGTAAGAATAGAAGGATAATGAGTAAGAGACGTACATTTACTATTCCACAGAGCCCTTCCCTTGCCTGCTAACTAAAGGTTTACCCCTCATTTTGGAAATACTGAGGATCCCTAGTCCTGGTGGCACTGTGGTTAAGAACCCAGCTATTAACCCAAAGGTCAGCACTTCAAACCCACCAGTCTCTTTACAAGAGAAAGATGTAGCTGCTGCCATAAAAATTACAGGCTAGGGAACCTTCCAGGACAGTTCCTCGCTGTCCTTTTAAAGACCTTGAGTCAGAATTGACTTGATGGCAATAGTTTGTTTTGTTTTGTTCTGTCTTGTTGATAGTATATTCTTTCCTTATTTCTTCAAGTTTCCCCTGACTTGGCAGAAATACTTGAGTTCTTTCCTGGATACCATTTGACCATTATAATCCATCACTTTTACTCATTTTATTTTGTTTTTTTTCCCCCAAAAGAGTCTTAGGAGAACAGAGAGTCCTCGGAGAATATGGCCGTGTGCAGTGTATGTCGGTTGAATTATAAACAGGAAAAGGTTTCTGTGGGATGTATTTTTTTAATGAGAACACATTGTTATATTTTGGGTATGTGACATTCCTGCTTCACAGAAACATTTACAAGAACACATACACATTGAATCCAAACATCAAATGAAGTAGATATTTTAAAATGACCAGTTTGCACCAGAAACAAAATATATTATACAAAATAAGGGAATTATATCCACAGTCATTAATTCTCATTTTCTACACAAAACAATAAATTAAATCACATTATATGCAGATAGTCCTACTTACATTAGAATAATAAGCTGTATGTAGTTTGTGCAGCTCACCTTTTTCTCTACTTGCCTCATGGCTGGTCTGTATTGTTGGAAACTCTGTCCTTAAATTAACAATGAATAACATGGTCCAGAATTACACCTCTCCAAATGGCACGTTTGTCCCATGTCATCTCAGTGTTAATTATTCACCATGCACAAGGAACACATCTCAAGAGTTCCAGGACCTAACGTAAAGGTTTGCAAACTCACAATAACTCCAGGCTGTTAATGGGCATCCTTTGTGGCCCTGGCAGTAAGACCACGCGACAGCCACACTGTCAGATTTTGACTCTGAGTGGTAAGTAGGGCGCACTGCTTCCAAATCCAAATTTTGCTTTCTCAGCCTTTGCTTCCCAGTTACTATGTGCTCTGACAGTTTGTTCTCCTAGCAAATTAAAATGCATACATATATATAATCTTCGTATCTATGTTGTAATATATGGTTGCTAAATGGTCCCTTTATTCCTTGTGCACAGAAATTAGGTCTTTAAAAAAAAAACTCTGAATCGAAGCCATCTAGCATTTTTGCTAACCCCTTAACTCTGCTTGTTCAGATCTCTCCCCGAGGAATCAGTCCACACCTGATACATCAAAGAGCTATTATAGCATATGGATTTTTCACTTCTAAGACTTTGGCTCCTTGTGTTTGAAGTAGTTTAGAACATGAACATGAACAGCATCAGCTGGTTTCGAATGTTTTGCCTTTGGTATGAATTAACATTAGTGGTTAATGAGAAATTTGAACGAACTCCAAGCCAGCACCTTTTGGAAATCGTTTGCAATCTCGCCTCTGGCTGCGGCGAATCCCAGCAAAGGGCCTTTGTGAACTCTATGTGGTGCTGAAAGGCCAGGCTGGTTGGAGTGGATGGACATCACAGGCTCAGACTGCCCAAGGAGCGTATGTGGTCAAGTTCACGTACGGGTTCTGATCAAGGGCCAGCTACATTCTTCGAGACGGCACTCGGTGCCGTTTTCTCCTCTAAGGCAATGTGGAAGGCATACCCACAGGTTTCTACCTGCATGGGCAAGACGCAGACAGACGCAACACGAGCCGGGGTGGGGGGCGGGGGGCGGCGGAACAGCTTGGGTAAAGGCTGCCTGCACGGTTACTCTTTTCCATTTTTCCATTTCTTTTGAAAGATCAACTCCTTCTTCTTGCGGGGCATGTCCCAAGGTCCGAAGAGGGACTAAATGATCTTTTACTCCTTAGCTCCAAAGACCACGTGTGCAGAGGTAGGGGGGAAGCAAACCCCAGGTTCCTCCTCACACAATCTCGTGCTATCTGCTCCCACAATGCCCTGCATTGCTAAATAGTCTGTTTTCTCCACTGAACAAGAAACTCAGCTCAGGACCAGCCTCCTCACAGAGCACTGAACCACAGGGTGTAACTAAACAAAACCCATGACACATAGACAGGGCCTAATTTGGGTTGGCATTTGACTTTATGACTGCATTCACTCAGGATCTTAATTCTTTGTGTCCAAGAAACAGGAGTGCATGTTCCTCCCTGTCTATAAATGTGCCTGATACCAGCGGCATGATAGCCTATTTGGTCTCCTAGAGACATCCACAAAGAGCCACTATAAAGTCAGTGGCACGTTAGGCCACTGGAGAACACCTTCTGAGTTCTTGTCACTGTCTGGCCTTAGAGTCACTGTTGACAGCGCACCACACCATGCTCAAAAGTCAGCCACAACCAGAAAGAGATAAATTTTTAGGGGCAAAGCAAGCATAGGCACGGGCCATTAGTCAGCTAAAGGTTCTAGAAGTCAGGGGGTATGCACATGTGACCTGACGTTGTAAATAAAAGTCTCTGGTTTTAAGAGAAAGGAGAAAAGAAACCCTTCTCCTCCCATAAGCTTCTTCCTTCTCCCATCAAAAGGGGCTCCGGAAAAGTAACGTGTTACATGTTATGTTGCTAACTGAAAGGTCATCATTTCGAATCCACCAGCTGCTCCGAGAGAGAAAGCTAGTTAGGCCTCTATAACAATGTATATACAGACATAGGAAAACGATGGAGGGTTGCTGAGTGACAGCCGACTCTGCAGCGTTGGGCTGGGGGGATCCCTCAGCACAGGTAAGCTTCTGAAATGCCAACAGATATTTAATGCCTGTGGCCCTACACCTGTGGCTCAGGACACGACATGTCAATGGCTTTCTGAGAAAGAGAATGCAATGCGGCACCTGTGAAACATGCAGTCAGTCTAGGCAGAAATACGGAGTCTGCAAAGCAAGCTTCTTCCTGGACAGAAGTAGTCATCTAGTCTATACGTTAAAATTTTAAAACATCCAGGAGTGGAATAATGATGACCATAAAACTGAAATTTATTTCCAACACCAAAACTATGTATGCTTCTTGACATGCATCAATGAAAGCTCCTATTTGGCCAGATGGGAAAATTCTGATAAAGAGCCCTAGTGAAATCCAGATATCTAGCAAAACTTTTTAAGGGATCGTAGAACTACAGTCCTGTTTATTTCACTGATTAGTATGTGGCTACTGGCAAAGCATGTAGAACTACCTGTCAAGGACGCTGCTTAGGAAGGTAGGAACTTTCATTCCAAATTACACCCAAGACTCTGGTCCTTAGACACCCTTCCAACCTGGAACAGAACTCCAGAGATCACCTGTCTGCCCACCAACAGACATACGTGAACATGAGAAAAACCTGCTCAGAACAGTCAACCTTACAATACCAAAAGTACAGCGTCTGCCCCAAAACAAAGCTTAGGAGGCAGGAAGGGGCAAGAAAGATGGGCGAATAGAAACAAGAAACCCAGAGAGGAAATGGGAAGAGGGCTGTAAGTGAGGCGATTGCAACCAATGGCACAAAACAAATGTGGATAAACTGTTAAAATGGTAACCAATGTGCTCTGCAAACTTCCGCCCAAGCCACAATAAAAAGGCTCAAAAGAATTCTTATTTATTTAAATTGTTCTGTCTCAGATTCCGGTCTTGAATAGTCTTGATCCACAGTTAACACTGGAAATAACAGCTACATCCTTAGTTTTCTCTAACCTGGGAGCTTTCAAACCCTTCCTGGATTCTGGTTAAATGAAGGTTTAAGGAAGAAGGAGCACATAATAGGCAGTAAACAAGTGATCAGCATTAAAAACACTAAAACCCTTAGACTGCAGGAGGACATGATCCTCACAGCCCCAGCATTTGTCCTGACAATTTCTAAAAATTATGTCTTCACAGGTATAACTTTTATCTATAAGGATGTATTCATTTTAAGACTATTCCTCTGTTTAAAGAGGGAATAACAGTCATTATTTTCTAATTGTTATGCTTGATGCTGTTAGGTGCCATCGAATCAGCCCTCCAGTGGGGTTCCAGTCAGTAAATTGCTCCCGTGGGAGGAGATGATTCATCTTCTGATACGAGAGCAGCTGCCTTCAGGTACTAGGCCAACATTTCTAACACGAGAAATTAGAAACGTTTCTACTCCAAAATGCAGCTAGGTACAGTGAATTGCCCACTCCCCACCCCACCCTTAGCCCCTATAGTAAGTACATGGGCTCAGTGTTTTTGTTTTTTAAAGAAACACTAATGTTGAGTTTTGAATTGAGCATTGCTGTTGTTGGGTGCTATCAAGAATCCAGCTCATAAAGACCCTGCATGTATCAGCACCAAACCCTGTTCTAGTCTCATAGTCTCCACTGCGCTCCAGGCCCGGGTTGCAGTCACTGCGTCAATCCATTTCACCAAGGGTCTTCCTCTCTTTAGTCGACCTACTACTTCTCCAAGTATGAGGTCCTTCACCTAGGACTGACCTTTCTGGACAACACACCCCGGTAGGTATGATAAAGCCTCACCATCCTCATTTCTGAGGAACATTCTGGTGGCACTTCTTCCAAGATAGATTTGCTTGTTACCAGCTTGTTGTTGTTATATGCCGGTTGAGTCACCTGTGACTCATAGTGACCCGATGTACAACAGCCCTAAACCCTGCTCTATCCCATGCCAATCTCATTGTCTCCAACATACCTACCCCCCATTACCCCAGTCACTGAGTCTTCCTCTCCTGCTCTGTCCCTCCACCTTCCCAAGCATGATGTCCCTCTCCAAGGACTGGTCCCTCCATGCAACACGTCCAAAGTATGTAAGATGAAGTCTCAGAATCCTTGCCTCGAAGGAGCAGCCTGGTTTAACCCTCTCTAGGATGAACCTGTTTGTTCTCTTAGCAGTCCATGATATATTCAATACTCTTCTCCAACACCACAGTTCAAAGGCATCAATTCTCCTTCTGTCGTTCCTAGGCATTGCACAGCTCTCTGATGCATAGTTACAGAGTTAGAGAAAAGAAAATGAGGATCTCTAAAAAGGCAGGGTGAGGATCTGTAAGAAATGGAAAAGAGGGAGAGGAAGAGGACAGCAATCCCCCTGTTCAGATAAAGACGGGGTCACTCGTTCCCTTCTGCTTTCTTGGATTTAACTTTCCAAGCTAGCTTCCTGCATCCTCCTAGAATTTCTCCAGTTTTGTTTTCTTCCTTTCCTTTTTCACCCTTTTGTTCTAATTTGGCTCTTATTTATTTGCAGCCAATATGAAGAACAACAAGCTAGTTGCTCCAGCTGACTATACCTAATCTTTCATTATGCCTTCCTGCAGGCAGTCTTCCTCATACAGATGTGCCTTGTGCACAAATCATTGGTTCACGTGGGCAGAAGTGGTAGTCGCAGAGGTAGGTCCCGCTTAGAGAGGCAGGTGAACCCCGAGCCAGCCCTCTCATTTGCCTTCAGTGGGACTTCCGGGAGTCACATGCTCCATCACAACCAAGGAATTGTTCAAACTCAGCCGCCAAAGTGAGATTTTCATAGATACTAACGTCATTTTCAAATCTATTCCTCAGGTGCTCAAAATGTCATAGAGAAAAAGACTCAAGGGTTCTATGACAAGATTATTAAACCAATCATGTAACTGCCTGTTCTTCACCAGCCATCCATTTATTTCCCCCTATAAATTCTAAGTGAAGGGGGAACCTGAGTTTAAACCTATGTGTGCAGGACTGGGTGCAATGTAGATATTTAAGAAGTGCTTATTATTTAACATAATCCAAACTCCTCATTTCCACACCCAGCCCAGCATTCTACTCATGGATGATTATAAAGCTCTAGGAAGCTAGTTAAGAGAGAACATATTAAGACATTTCAATCCCTTTGTGGAACTCAAATCACTGTAAATTTCTGTAAAATGCCACACATACTTTTTTTTTTAAAATTTCTCATCCCTGTGCCACTGTCATATTTTAAATTTGTCCTGGAAGGAAAAAAAAAAATCGGCTTAGTTCTAGTAATTTTTCACCCCAAATCCTGAATAATATCACCATTTTGCCAGGATTGGCAGGGTGTGTCTAGCCCTAAAATAACTGGCATTTAAAGCCGGTAAATTGACGGGTAGAACCCTAACTCCTTTAGAGTTTGTAATCTGAATGCATTCATAGATCTGTGTAATTAAAGTAGCACTTAGCGTGAGGCTGTGGCCGAGGAGGTGGCGGGACCGGGAGCAGAAAAGAAGCATCTTTCATCCGCGTTGGCTTGTTGTAGACATTAATCCATGCTTTTAAAATATAAGTGAAATTTAATCTTCAAAATGAAAAAATAGACACATTTTTCTAATTAGGAAAATATAAGATTAAAATACTTAAAAAATAAAATGTTAGTGTGACATAGGGTTTGTTGTTTTTACATTTTAAAAAAAGGAAACCTTTTAGACCTTTTTTAAAATATATATAATATATAAATCATCTTGTCTCACTAATATTTACAACTTTCCAGAGTAGCTCTTATAAGCTACTGGAGGAGACAGGGAGAAAAATTAACCCTCTTTCAAGTTAGAAAGTCAGAACCTGAAAGTAGACTTGGGTGGGAGCTCCCACTGGAGTCTCTTTACCACCATGAGAGGGGCCATAGAGGGATTCTCAACCTTGCAATTTTCTATTACATTCTCCTCTTCCAGGCAGTGTTAAATTCTTTCCAAGAATATTCTATTTGCCCAATGGTTTTATTCTATCAGTCATTTCATTGAAGAAAGCCGCTTTTCCTAGCCTAGTGTGAAAAATGTCCCCCACAGCCACCCAGCTATACAGAGACATCAGATTTTAAAACCATAAACCTAATTATCTACCCCTGAAACAGTATGAACAGCTAACAGAGTGACGTTATCTCTTTCTATTTGTCATGTCGTGAGATGAAAGGCCATGAGGGCTTACGGTGATTACCCATTGTTCCTGAGCTTCTAAAGAGATTTTAAAACAAAAATGACTAACTGCATGAAAGAATGAGTTCTTCAAGAGTGCCCCCTCCATGCCATTGATGTCTTTCATCCCATCTATCTCCTTCAAGAATCTCGAGTAGGGAGAAAAAAAAAAAGACTTCCTTTAAGCCACCGAAAAATGGGACCTGATGGAATCTTCCCGCAACTCCCGATGTTTTCCAATGTTGCTTTCTTCTTGCTGGTTTCGTCTCTCAATGGTTATTCTGTATTTTTTCCTGGGTAAAGAGAAAGTGAATGTAGTAATAAAACCTCCCTTGGCTACAACATACTATGGCTTCTCTTACAAAGAGTGCCCTCAAGGGACATCTGGGTTCAAGCTGATAAATGAGAAGTGACAGAATATGAAACCCTGGTCAGAGATTAAAGTCATGTGCCCAAGGCATTATGCCCTTATTCAAGGAGAAAAATTGGCATGCTTTCCAAAATAGCAAGGAACAAGCCTCCCCCTTCTTCCCTGCATGCCTCGTGGGTTAAGTCTTGTCCATGCTGCCACAGCAGCTCACCCTAACTCCCAGGATATGCCCTAGATAAAGATCCTATTAAGGGTACTGTGACATAAAGGAACAGGAATATAATTGTTCGCACAAAGAGTCTCATACACCCAAAGTGGTATTTTCACGAAGAAATCTTGGTCTAATGACATGAATAAGCCATCACTTGAATGACCAAAGATTTCAAAGGAATGGACCGACCTCACAGTGTTGAACAATTGAGATTCTGAGCACATGAAGATATTATAATTGTATAAAAGCTGGGGTTTAACCACAGTGCTAACAAAGCTCTGGAAGGCTACTGGTAAGTAGCTGTGCTGGCAAACCACAGGCATGTGGTTCAAATCCCCAGTCACGCTCCTTAGGAGAAAGATGGACACGTCCACCGGTGTGATTTACTACATCTGAATGCCTGCTGGAGGGGTCAACTCTGAGTCGATTCTGACTCAATGCCCTAAAACAATAACAACCGATACTAAGTAAGCACTGACCAGCCTGAGAGCTTGTAAATGCTCAGAGATACCACTTCCTCCTTAGAAGGTGAACCAAACTATTTGACTTGGAGGAAGGCTGAGGCCTGGGAAGTCGGTTTCTCCCTTTGTCCAATGTGCCACTTTCACGTAAGTACTTGGTGGTGGCAGTTGTTGAATACTGTTGAGTTGGAATTGATCCACTGCTGACCCTCCAGTGGGTTTTCGGAGGCAGTAAATAGCACAGGAGGAGATTTCTCATCTTTCTCCTGCAAAGTACTAGGTGGGTGATGGGAATCGGGATGAGAATTTCTATGATCAAGGAATTTTAAGGAATGCAACAGAAACCTCTGATCCTACCACCCAGTGTGCTAACCCACTGAACACCAAGCCTGAGGTCACCCCTGAAGAAAAAAAAATGTTATAGAATGAATTTTTTAAAACAACAACAACTTCAGTGCCATCAAGTCAAAACCAAATCATCTCTGAGCCTCCAGGGAGTTTATAGAAGTTGTAAATCACACAGGAGATCACCCATCTTTCTCCGTCTCCCTGGGAATAGCTGGTGGATTTGAACCACTTGTCTCTGGGTTGGTAGCAAAGTTGTTTACTCACTAGACCACTAGTTCCACAACTGACCCTCCACTGGGTTTTCACCCTGCAAGAGATTGTCCATCCTGCTCCAGCGGAGCAGCTGCAGGATTTGAACCATGTGACTTTGGGAGTGCAGCAGAGCTTCTTACCACTGGGCCATCAGAGCTCCCTGGTTGTCTGCTGTAAATCCTAACCACTGTGCTTATGGTTACAATCCTATTTGGGATGGTGTGTCTCTGCTCTATTAATGATGCAGGATTGGTGTGGGGTATATTGTTAGTCAAATTTCTCTGGGACAGAGAAGATATTAAACATCTCTGAGACTGAAGATGAAGAAAGAGAGATGTTAAACCAAAGAAGCCATGGTGAAAGTAGGACTTTCTTTCAGAGCCTTTATAAGAAAAAGTGTTCCCCTACAGACAGCACTCTGAATGCAGACTTCTCATCTTCTAAATTGCGAGAATATAAATTTCTGTTTGTTGACCCTACTCACTGGCAGTATTCCTCTTATAGCAGCATGATATCTTTAAGACAAATGGCTAAGTAGTTGTTGCACTTCTCTGGTAGGAGATATGGTGAATCCGAAGGAAAGTCATGAATGGTAAATAACTAAGGCAGCAAAGGAGCATCTACGTCAAACTTTCTGAGCAGTACTAACCTGAAAAAGTAGAAGGCCATTAGCAAACCAGCTCCTAATAAGGCTCCCACAACGATGCCTGTCACAGCAGATTCCTCTAGGCCACCTGCTTGAGAAACAAACAGAGATTCAGAGTGCATTTGAGAAGCAGGACTGAATGAAGGTCTCCAGTTTGAATCACTTGAGATAAGTTTCTTTTTAAGAAATGTTGTCCTGAGGATCCTGCAAATTCCCTCTTGCCATCTAGGAAGCACTTGAAAAAGTACTAAACAAATATAGTGTTAGGAGGGAACAGATACAATGGCAATATAAACAGATTCAAAAAGGATTTGAGGTGACCTGAAAGTGGAGATTTCCAAATATACCCGTGCTCTTGAAAAAAAAAAAAATAAGGTTAAGCACTTATAACAAAACATTTGCCACTTCAACATTCTTCACATGTGCAAACCATCAGTATGAACAGTGTACATTATATTGTGCAAACATGACTGTTTCTAAATGTTTCCTTCACCCTTAACAGAAACTCAATGTCACCTAATGAATCCTAAGGTACGCCTGATACAGGCCATGGTCTTTGCAATCACTTGTTATGCATCAGAGAGTTGGACAATGACTAGGGAGGATAGAAGGAGAATCGATGCCTTTGAGCTGTGGTGCTGGAGAAGAGTATTGAATGTTCCATGGACTGCCAAGAAAACAAACATATCCATCCTAGAGAGGGTTAAACCAGGCTACTCCTAGAAGGCAAGGATTCTGGGGCTTCGTCTGACATACTTTGGACATGTTGTAAGGAGAGACAAGTCCTTGGAGAGGGACATCATGCTTGGTAGGGTAGAGGGACAGCGCAGGAGGGGAAGACCCTGTATGAGGTGGATTGATTCAGTGACTGGGATAATTGGGATGGGTGTGTCAGAGGCAATGCGATTGGCACAGGATAGAGCAGGGTTTAGGGCTGTTGTACATAGGGTCGCTATGAGTCACAAACGACTCGACGGCACATAACAACAACAACAGCATTCCCCTGATAATCAGCACGTGGGCGATTTCCACCTTTTATCTATTAGAAAGACGGCTACCATGAACATTGGTTTGCAAATATCTGCATTCCTGCTTTCAATAATCTGGCGTATGGAATTAGAAGTGGAATTGCTGAATCAAACTGTAACTCTATGTTGAACATTTAGCTTATCCTCAGGGAAGACAATCAGATGGGCCACTGGGTTGACCCAGCAGGTTGTTTTCACAGATGGATGGTGACACTTCACAATGCTGGGCGTTTGGGTAAAAAAATTCATTGGATTCTATTTCTAGATGTTCTCGCACCAAAGGCCAGAGTTTTATGTCAAAATGTCCTACTTTGCAAAAATGTGAAAATCAATTTGAAACAATCAAATTCAGGAGTGTCCCAATTCTAATATAAAAATGAGAACTCGTTAGTTCGTCTGTGAAACTTTTAATACACAGTCTTCAGTCCCTTCTCTCACTTAACCCGCAAAGCAATCCTAAAAGTGGAGTATATTTTTCTCATTTTATAGAGAAAAAAAATAGTCTTAAAGAGGTTAAGGAATTCTCTTAGGGTCAGAAAACCATCTGGTAATTAGGATGAAACACAAATATAGGCCTAACAATTCCAGACTGTGGTCCTAACACACTTCTTCACTGTCCCTTTTCCATGATTATGGTATAGACATAAATATTCCCAGTTTGAAAAAAGGTTCCTAAAACACAATGATTATTCATATGTTTGGCTAAAATCACCAACTAGAGGGAAAGATCAACATTCACATTGTTCTCCATCAGAAGCTGGTAAAGGGATCTCTTTAAAGCAATGATTCCTAAGACTTTCCCTTTTCTAAGTCCCTTAAAAGAATATCTACTTGCTTCTAGATTGATGCACAAGAATGTTCATAACTTATGGACTTTATTCTTTTTTTCTCTAGTTTCTATATTTATATGAAAGTAATTCATGCTTCATGCTAAATACATTATTTACCTTACACAAACTTTGTTATTTTTTTTTTATTTTAAAAAAAGTTTGTGGTGTTTATTTGGTTTTTTTTCTTCCTTTTCTTTTTCCCAAGGAATCCATGCATTGTGGACTTTCTTCTTATGTGGTATCTTGTAGATTTCCAGGGACTTAGTCAGGAATGACTCTTACAGGGAAGGACCAGAACCTAGAGACAGGCATCATTCTTGGCAAAGTAGAGGGCCAGAGAAAGAGGAGGACGTTCAGTGAGGAAGACTGGCACTGTTCTCCTGGAGCTCACTGGATCTGTAAACTCCTGATAAAGGTGGTATCAGTGGGCTCAAACAGAGCAGGACCGTGCAGGTAGCATTTTGTTGTTGTGCTTAGGGTCATTATGATGTAAAATTAACTCAAAGGGGAGAAACAAAAAGGGACAAAATATATTTGAGCCACAGGAGAAGACTACAAACTTTTTTATTTCTATTTTTAAAATTTCATACTGACTATAAACTTTGACATTCAGAAGGAAACTTAACATGAGACAAGCTCTCTCACAACAGATAGAGGATATCTTTATTTCCCCTAAATTAGAATCCTCAAATACTAAAATGTTGATAAAGTAAAAATAGAAAATCCTCTTCCATTTTGGAAGAGGAAGGTTGTGGTTAGATGCTGTTGAGGGAGCACAGACTCACAGTGACCCTAATTACAACAGAAAGAAATCCTGACTGATCCTATGAGATCCATCCTCAGCATTTCTGCTATCCTGGAGCTCACTGGAACTGTAAAAAGGTGATATCTGTGACTCTCCTCCACTCATTTAAAAAGGAAATCATAACTTTCAGAACGTGACCTCCTAGAGAACACTTATGGTGGAAATCTGCACTCTACCAACATTATATGTGACGGAATAAATAGTAAAAATTAAGCTTCGAAACTTACATGATTTGCAAGGAGAGGTGTTTGTATGCTCCACAATTCTGGTTTCGTCTATTCTCAGCTTTAAAGGTCCCCAAGGATATTTTACATTTGGCCGCATTTCAAAACGACCTTCTTTCCCAAAGTAATCACCAATGACCTAGAAAAATTAAAAAAAAAATTATTATGCATACACACATGAACTGGAAGACCAAAGGTTAAATGGGGGCTTTAAAATATGAGGTAAAAATAGGCATAGAATGATGGTAATAAACGATATAAAATGAACGTGTACAAATGATTGCATAAAACATAGAGTACATTTACAAAACATGATGTACACGAATTATTACATGCAAACCAATAAATACTTTGTTAAAAATCCAGAGAGTTATCTGTTTCTAGTGGAAGAAGCACCCAGCATTGTACTGGTATTCCCTAAAGGCCCTACCTCTGGGTGTGTAAAGACTGGAAGGCCATCCATTCCATCAGCACCCACCTTGAAACAGGAAGTACTTCAGAAGAACAAAGAGCAGAGGTGAGCTGTCCTAGAGAGATCATACTTACTACTACTAATAGATACTACTGTACATGCTGACTTTAATGGTGGGCTCCTGAAGGCTTTCCAAGCCAAGATTTAGAGTCACCAAAGGTGCTGCTGAGGTGGCATTATTTACTCATTATTTAGAGAAGAACTGTAGCTCCCCGTGGCAGCTACAGTTAAGTGTGTCCAGAAAGTTTCCATGGCCAAGAATGCAGTCAAAGGAAGTGATGGATCCACCTGAGGCATACCCATCCTCAAGGCAGAGTCCTTAGCCTGGGTCTCTGTCGGTTAGTACTACTAGGCTAACAAGGAGGATTTCCCCTATCAGGACACTATGTCCTGAAATACACAGGTTTTCCCTTGCTCTTTTGATACTACACTGCTCCACCAGTCAGCCACACAGCACTGAACTGTTGGCCACATGTAACTGACCAAGTTACTCTGACTGACATAAGAGAGAGAGTACTCATGTGTCAGGGATGAAGAAGGGAGAGATGGTGTCTAGTGTCCATGCAGGTTACACATTTTATAGGAACATCTTATACCACTCTGTGATGTTAAGGGTTCATCATTTAAAATGGTTTTCTTAGCCACTAAATTTTACTTTGCCATGCAGATGGGCTGTGTGATCCAGGCCATAGTCTTCACAATTACTTGCTTTGCATTAGGACATGATTACCAAGGATGACAGAAGAAGAATTGATGCGTTTGAGTTATGGTGCTGGAGAAGAGAAATGAACATACCATGGACTGCCAAGAGAACTAAAAGGTCTGTCCTAGAGAGGATAAAACCAAGCTGCTCCTTAGAGGCAAAGATTTTGAGACTCCATCTCACATACTTTGGACATGTAGACAGGAGGGACAAGCCTTTGAAGAAGGACATCATGCTTGGAAGGGTCAAGGGACAGCACAGGAATGGAATACCTCAGATGAGATGGACTGACACAATAACTGGGGTAATGAGGATGTGTCAGAATCAGTGAGATTGGCTCAGGATAGAGCAGGGTTCAGAGCTATTGTGCATAAGTTCTCTATGAGTCTTAGTCAAGTCTATGCCATGTAACAACAGCAACATATGGAGAGGCAGGAATATGTGAATAGGGTGTTCAGCTACCCACAAGGGATTTAATGGCTAGTCTCACTACTAAATTGAGCAGACTCTGTGGCAGATTTGAAAGTCTCATCACCAGCAAAAGGACCAGCAGGCATACAGTGCGTGCCCTTAGGGCCCAGAGATTCTTGCACCGTTTACAACAACAGCAGCCTTGGCTGCAGCAGAGAACCAGGACTTGACATGAGATGGAGCTGGTCATGGGACTGCCCTAGAACCAGAACAAGGAGCTCTTGCCCACATTTGTTGGTGGACATAGGGAGGGCAGGGTTTGACATACAATGGAGTGTTACTCAGCCATAATTTGCAGGACTGAGAGCTTGGTAGCACTTCGAGCACTTTGGAAGATGTCCTGACTGAGTGAATGTGCTCTGCTGCTAACGTGAACTATATATAGCCTTCTGACTTCCCTAATACAGTTCTGTGTCGTCTGTGAGCTATCACATTAGATTTTGGAACCAGTAAATCAGTAAAGATCGGTGTTAGTATGAGTAGAAAGAGGTGGGGGGGAGTGTGGAAGACATTGTCTGACCTCAGGGGAATTGGTTTGTGTTGTGGCTATTGTTGACAGGGACAGTTCCCCCTTGTGGAGTTGGTAAAGGTCAGATATGACCATTCCCACGCAGCCCTTGCTCTTTTTACACAATTAACTCAACATACAAATAAAGCATTGTTATTGTTTCTCATAGAGCTGATTCTAACTCATAACAACCCTTTACGGCAGAGTACAACTGCCACATGGAGGTCCCCAGGCTCCAATCCTATGTCCTCAGAGCAGCTGGTGGATTTGAACTGGCTGTCTTTACGGTGATGGCACAACTCCTTACCATTAAGGCACCAGAGAGCCCTAACTAAAGCATCAGGAACCCTTGCCAGGTTGGCAAACTATTCCTGACCTCTGGATTCCCTCTCTTCTCTGATGATTTCTCTCTTTCCACACTTTCATTTCTTTTTTTTTTAAACATTTCTCAAAGTATATTGCATGCTAGGCTACTCAGTGAGGAGAGTAGTGCTGGGGGTTGGGGTTGGGAGGGCTTATATGGGGTTTTAGCAAGCCACTCTCTCATTTCAAGGCTGCTCTCTCTCCCTCTCAGGTGGCTCCTTGGGCTCCTGGAACCAGCAATTTTTTTTTCCACAGGTCATCCCTCAGCTTCTGTTAACATGGCTGTTCTAACAGCTCTCTGGAGGCTCTGAGTAGTACAATTGGTTAAGATGTTCAGTCACTAATCATATAGGACAGAGGTCCAAATCTACCTTGAGGGGAAAAAGAAAGAGCTGAAGAAGAAAGAGCTGACAATCTAACTTCCAGAAAACAACCACTGGAAACCCAGAAGTTTCATGTTGACACATATGAGGTTACCACATCAAGTCAACTTGAAAAACCACTTGGGAGGGGGAGCAGTTTGTTTTGTATCTGTTCCCTGAACCCTGATCTAAAAGTTTCTAAGCATCTTCCTACCCAGGTTCTCAGGATTTGTCTCCAATTTGTGACAGCTGCCTGTGACATCTCTTCACATCTCTCTCCAGAAGGATCACTTCTCCCATACTTGCCTCAGATTCCCACAGGCTCTTCCATTGTTGTTGTTGTTGTTGTTGTGTGATGTAAAGCCATAACCACCTCATAGCTGACCCTCCAGTGGTGTTTCAAAGGCAGTACATTGCACAAGAGGAGCCCATTCTGCTCTCTCAGAGCAGACGGTGAATTTGAACCACATGCCTGTGGGACTGCAGTGCAGCTTCTGACCATTATTAGGCCACTGGAGCTCCCGCTTTCAAGTCACAGTAAAAACAATTCCAGGTATCCACTAAAACAGAACAGCAGGCAGCAGTTGCTGAACCCTGAATACTCTCCAAGTGCTTGGCACACTCTGTCCTAGGTCCTCACCTCGACCCTAGAATGAATGACTGCCTGCCTGCTTGCCTTTACACGTGGGACAAGTGGAATGTGGGTGAGACTCAGAGTGACAAATGCAAAAAGGCCACTCAATAAGCTGAGTGAGTGTGCTGAGTGCCAGGGACTCTTTCAAGCTAAGTGCACGTGCACATTAAGAAAAATATCAGCACCACAGTCAGGCAAATGAGACAAGGTGCTTGTGGGGCAGTGAGAGGGAGCGAGGATGCACTCACAATGCAAGTGGCCTATTCAATTTGAAACCTTGCATATTTAGAATATGCTATTGCTATTAGATGCCATCGAGCCCAGTACAACTCCTAGGGACCCTATAAACAACAGATCTGAACTCTGTCCTATCCTGTGCCATCCTCATCCTGACTGACTTGAGCCCATTACTGCAGTTACTGTGTTTATCCATCTCTTTGTGGTTTTTCCTCTCTTTCACAGACCCTCCAACTTTCCATGCATAATGTCTCTTGCCAAACAAGAAACTCTCCTAGCTACATGTCCAAAAATATGAGAGAAAGCTTCACTACCTTTGCCTCCAAGGAACACTCTGACTACACTTTTTCCAAGACATACCTGTTCATTCTTTTGGCAGTCTATGGGATACTCAGTACTCTTCTCCAGCCTCACAACTCAAAAATGTATCGATTCCCCTCCTGTCATCCTTATTCACTGTCCAACTCTCAGAAGAATGGCAGGTGATTGAAAATCTGGCACCCCCTAGTCTTCAGTATTTTGGGGAGGTCCCTGACAGCAGACTGGCTCAATGTAACATGTCTTCTGATCTTCTGACTGCTAAGGTAAAGGGTGTTGATTGTTAATCCAAGAAAGATGAAACCATTGACAGCTTCAATCTTTTCTCCACCTATCATGATGTTTCTGTGGCCCCATTGGTGAGGCCCTTTGTTTTCCCAGTGTTGAGATGTAATCCATACAGAAGGCTTGATCAGATTTGTTGAAGACTCCCAACAAAATGGATTGACACAGTGACTGTAACAACGGGCTCAAACATGGAGGAGATTGTAAGCAGTGTGCAGAATGGGGCAACATTCTAATCTGTTGTTCATAACACTTTAATGTGTCGTAGTTGACCTGAAAGCACGTAACAACATTTCTGACTTACAACAATCCCATTTGCCAGAGCAGAACTGCCCATGGGGTTTCCTAGACTGTAACCTCTGGGAGAGCAGATCACCAAGTCTTTATTCCAGACTGGTTGATGGGTTAGAATCCAAGGGCTCCAGATACAGAGATATGTATGTATATATAATATACATTGCTGTCATATGCCTAGATAACACATACTCTATAAGATGATAGATAGATAGATAGATAGATAGATAGATAGATAGATAGATAGATAGATAGATAGATAGAAAATATGATATTTGGAAAGTACTTTTCTAGATCCTATTTTATCCGGTCCTCACAACAATCACATGAGGACAACCCAGAAGCAAGCTATCTAGGATTTCCGTGTTACAGCTGAAGAAATTGAGGCAGGGAGCTCACACTCCAGCCAGTGCCAGAGACTCAACTTTGTGTCCAGGACCTTTTCTGCTCTTCATGATGCTCTTCTGAAACTATGGAATCTTCTGAAATATCAACCCTTGTTTATATTATTCTAAAGCACACACACAGAGAGAGAGAGAGAGAGAGAGAAATTCTAAATTTTAAAGAGATGGGGAGACCACTTCATGTCTTTCATCCAGATGAGCCTCTCTTGCTTCTTAGGACTGAAGAATGATTCTTGGCCATTTGAGGGGGGTGGGGTTCCCCCAATTGGGATGAACATGCACCTATTTCCTGAAGGTCCCCTGATAACTCTCCCCCAAGCGTGAGATCTCACCATGTGGACTCTCTGGTGTTTTCAACTTATTTTTATTTGACTGCTTTGGGACAGCACCTCTGCCGCCAGGAAAAACACATTCATTCCTCCTTCTCAGCAAGAAGGAGGAGCGACTGGTGGAGAAGTCTGGACGCTTACCTCCTGGGTGCCCGCCTCCGTGTCGGTCATGGCGATCACAGAGAAATCCCCATACCGGTCTCCGTTGGCATCTATGGACACCTGGCCGGCAATACCTAGAGGTCGACACACGACAAACTAAGAGTGAGTGGCTTCAAAGATCCCCTGCCTGCCAGCAAAAACAAGAACACCAACTGACAGGACTCTTTAAACAAACTAATGCCACAGGAAATCTCATCAGACGGAGCATTTTTGTTGGCATTTGGGAGACATTGTAATTTCATCTGTGTCTGCATTCCTAAATTCTTAGCATTTCTCCAGTTTAAAAAGAAAAAGAAATAAGTGGCTTTCTTTGAGGAACACGATTTGTTGGGTTGTTTTTAAAAAAATTGCATAGATGTTGAAAGCAGTATGCTTATCCTAGAGTTTTTTATTTAACAAATAAATTCGTAAAATATAAATGCATAAAGACTGAGCAGTGCAGGTACATTTATAGGAGCGTCATGGATTCACATTATCAAAATCATGTTTGAAGGAAAAGCATCACTGGCTGGCCTGAGACTTAGGAGATGTGCTTGAAGCACAGGAATGGGAAGAGTTCATGGATAATAGCTGAACCAACAGTTAAACAGGAGCAATGTCCCCTTATCCCTGTTTTCTTTATTCATTATTCATGTAGATGCTTCTTGAATCACTTCTAGGTATTGAATCTGGTGCTGCAGCTGAGGTAAATGGGAATCAGAGGCACATTCTCTGCTAAAGGCAACATGGACTAGTTGTTGTTGTTGTTAAGTGCCATCTAGCCGAGTATGACTCATAACGACCCAATGAACAATGGATCTGAACCCAGTCCTACCTTGGACCATCCTCATCATCTCTGAAATACCTGTGCCCATTGCTGCAGTCACTGTGTCAATCTCTCTCGTTAAGGGTCTTCTTCCCATTTACTGACCCTCCACCTATCCAAGCATGACATCCGTTTTCCAAGGAATGGTCCTTCCTAACAACATGGCCAAAGGGATTTAGCATATTTTCACTGGAATCTTACTGTCAACATTCAAATCTCAGCCTTCACATTTACAGGCTCTGTGACTTGAGACAAGGGACATGGCCCTCTGTACCCCAGTCTCCAAAACTGTGAAGTAAGCAGAATAGGGTCGCTCTCCCAAGAGGTTCAAACTATTCCAAAAGCTTCCAGTCACTGGAAACTCCATAGAGGGTAGGGGGGGCCACTGTGAGTCAGAATCAATTCAAAGACAGCTGGTCTGATGTTTGGTTTTATTAAGTTGATACTGAGCAGAGTAAATAACCGAAAGCCAGTAAAGAACTTTCCACACATGCTTAATAGATGTTAATTTCTTCTATTATTACTAGTATCACTATACTTGAAATCTGACCCAGGACACCTGGCCATTCCAGAACCACTCCTCAAAGAAAGAGCTCTCACATCCTCTTGGAGAATCAAAGAGCAGTAGAGTAAACGTGTTTTACAGGACAGTGTAGGAAGTTTGTGATTTAGACCATCGACAGCAATCAGAAAACTGTAATATTCTAGGTGTTGGAGAAGAATGTTGAATATACCATGAATTATGAAAGGAACAAACAAATCTGTCTTTAAAAAGACAACTGGTGTTCCTTAGATGCAAAGATGGTAAGACTTCCACTCTCCTGCTTTGGACATGTTATCAGGAGAGTCCACGCTGTTGGAAAGGACCTCATGTTCAGCAAAGTAGAAGCTCATCAAAAACTAGGAAAACCGTCATTGGCACATAGACACAGCAGGACATTCAAACCTGTCAGCTAACATGAAGATGATGCTGGAATGGACAACATTTCACCCTATCAATACCTAAGTTCCCTATGAGTTGGAAGTAACTCATCGCAGCAGTATTCAAGGAGGCCTAGGAACCCAAAGGGACCCGAGAGGATGTGATGTATCTGGGGACAGCTGAGCTCATGTGGGCAAGAGACCGCTGAGACTCAAGGCTGAAGCTGGGTGGCCAGTGTCCACATGAAGGATCTGAACTTACTTGGTCTAGCAGTGGGGGTTAGAATACAAAAGCAAATGTGCATCATTAACTGGTATTAACTCTGTCTATGTGATCACTTTCCTGCACTAATTAAGAGAACATATCAGGCACAGTCTAATTAACCAGAGCTATTTGTTTTCTTTCCTTTTAAACTGCGGTAGAGCTCCATGTAACTCTTAATTGGTGTTGCTATTGATTTGGTTCTCTCCGGAAGCACTGACTCCTCTAGTAAAATGGATGTCTGGGAAGAAGGATCCAGGGGAAAGTTCCATCCTCTAGTGTGGTTTGGAGAGGGCAGGTATTTGGGTTTACTGTCCTTTGGGTTGTGGTTTGAGGGCCCACTGATTTTTCCAGACTTTGGTGAATTTTGCCAGAAACAGAATGGAGCTCCCATTCATCTTGACTGTTTTGTTTCTTAACACAGACTGATTACAAAAGAGAGGCAGACCTCAACTACAGGTACCCTAGACACCCTGCAAAATCTTACATGAGAAATATCTTTCTCAAAACATCTGCATTTTATCTCCAAACAGCCATGTGCCATTTTGTTCAGGGGGGGTATGATGATGCGTGAAGTGTTTTGCACAGTATTTCATAAGACGAGGTAGTCCCAGTAATCCAAGACCTCACTACACCTTCCAGATATTACAGTTCTGCCAAGAAGTGGGGTGAGAACCCTTCGGGTGGCCAATTAGTGAAGTGAGGCTTCACCTGTGAGTACTGAACAGAAGGTGAGATTGTCAGGCCAAGAGTAGAATTCTCCTGTTTAAATTTCCCTTATTCCTTAGTAAGTAAAGAGGCTTCCCACCCTCACTTATATGAGACCATAAAAGAGTTCAAGGTTGAAGCTTCAGTGTTTTTTTACCTTGTCACCGTGACCTCTCCCACAAAGAGCTTCTTCCCAGGCTATTTATTGAAAGCCTTGAGAGGTGGTCAAATGTTTCTCGGCAATAAAATCCAAATTTGTCAAATAACAACCTGAGTATTTTTCCCCTGACAACTTAGTGGTCACTTACAGGTTACTTGTTTTCATTTTCCAGATACCGTAAGAGTTCCTCTGGGCCCACCCTTGGATGGGACGTTATCTGGCAAAGAAATCTGGCTCTCCAAACAATTCAAACCCCAAACTGAGTTTGGCTTCAATTATCTGTACATTTGGGCAAATGGAATTCTAACTGAAGACTGGGCTATACAATTGATTGTTTCAGAATTGGTTTCAGATGGCCTGCATTGACTTGGCCCTAAGATGCAAGTGTCAAGGTGACCTCAGGGAAAATTTAGCCCATGCCCTGGGTTCCAGCCACTACAGGCGCCTGCCCTTCCTTTCACAGGCGCCCCTGGTGGTGCCCTCTGCCGCCACCACCGCCAACTCTGGCTCTTGCTCTCCTGTCAAAAGACCAAGGACAAATGACCACACCAGGTAGTGAGTAAGAGCTAAGAATGGGCTGTGGCCAACCAAGATTCTGTCTGCACACACACGGGTTTCTCCGAGTATTGTGTACCACTTCTGGGAAATCTGACTCTGTCCTAATATGCCCCCTGAATTCTTCCCTTTGATTCTAGCTCCTCAGACGAATTAGTAAGAAGTGAGGCAAGATAATCCTATGAGTTTAATTACGTATGCCTTAGACTCTACCTAAGTTAAGGGATGACAGTCTGATTTGAGTAAGACATGGCACCCACTATGTTCACCAGGGAGAAATTAAATCAACCAACTGCCCTCATAACTACCGCCGACACAATGCTACATGGAGCCTCTACTACCCTGCCCTTTTAAAAGAAGCTGGGACGGGCTAGAGCAGTGGAATCGGTAGGAGCCCCAGTTGGGAATGGGGAGAAACTGTCCAAAATTTAAGCTTGCCATATTTATTTCTGTCATTGAAAAAGGCATTCGTTGATATATAAGTAATAATAGCTATATTAACTACATATATGCATTAAAGAATTCCGAGAAGAGCTGATGTGACACAGAACTAGCAGGGCTCTTACCAGCGAAAGATTTGCCCAGCCTTCTTGTTATTCATGTAAAGGAGGAAAAGCCACAAGACCAAAAAGGACTAGTCAGTGGTTCGGATGCAGAGTTCCTGGCCTGACCCAGTAATCTGGACTCTATCAGTGGCTTTAAAATGATATCACTTTTATGACAAAGCATGGTTTTCCATCTCATTTGGTAAAATCCAAAGTTCCTACCTAAGGCCCCGGGATGCACCTCTCTGACATCTCCGGCCATGCTGACCACCATCACACAATCTGCTCAAGATTCACACACCTCTTCTGGGAAAGCTGAGCACATTCATAACAAATGCACGCGGGGGTGTTGCGTTTGCTGCCCCTAGATGATTCTTTACCTTCAGGAGCCATAGTACTTGCCCCCATCCCCCTTCCCTCATGTTTCTTCTTAACTCTCATTTTATCAGAATGGGCTTCTCTGGGCACCACATCTATGAATAACAATCCCACCCAAAACTTTCTGTCACTTTCTATCTCCCTATTTGTTACACATTTCATTTTGTCCCCCTCAAAATTTGTGTTGTACATCTTAACCTCTCCGCTGGTAGTGACAATCCCCTTTGGAAATGAGGTGCCTTTGTTATGTTAATGAGACATGATTGGTGTAGGGTGTGTCTTTAAAAAAATTTCACTCTTTTATGATTGCATTTTTGCAAAACTGCCAAACCACTGGGAACTATCTGAGAGGGGGAAACATACAACTCAATCCGTGACAACTTTCCTGTATAAATTATTTGAGATAAGATCTAAAAATGCACATGTGCTGGCAAGAGCCATTAAATCATGCTAGACAGAATCATAGAAAACTATTAAGAGTGATTATGTTGGGGACAGGAGCTTGGGTGGGAAGGAAAGCTTTCACTTTTCATTTTGTATATTTTTGTACTGTTCAAATTTTCTAGCCAAGAATAATTTCACTCTTGGGCAATTTTCAAATAGCAACAGAGGTTGCCTGAGTGATGAGATTGTGGGTTATTCATTTGTTCTTAAACTTTCTGTATTTGAGAAAATAACTAATGTACACTAGTTAAAAATATGGGGAAAGAATCAGAGGTCTCTAATCACACAGGCGTAAGCTAATACTTCCTGAGTTTGACAAAGACCAATACAGACTGAATATATTATGGTAAATCTTGGAAAACAGCTTGCTTTAAAGCTTGTCACAGCACTCTTCATAAACTTATTCTTTTGTGAACTAGGCTTACCATCAATTTAATTTCAAGAATGGAATTATTAATGCATTAAGTTGTTCATAAGATCAATATGAGTCGCCTACAACTCAATGGCACTTAACAACAACATAGTGGACAGAAAGTGATGCTACCAGCCAAAGGGGGATGACTTTAATCCACAGCCCTCAGGCCTGCTTTTAATTGGTTTTGGTCAGACATTCTTCTATGTCGTATAGCCCTGGTCTGTCCATTTTCTGTACAGAGGTAACTTGTAGTTGCTGTGATGCTAAACACTGTGACACTGATGTGTCAAATGTGATAATGGATAGCCATGGTGGACAGTGTTTGGTGGAGCTACGCAATTAAAACAAGCTTGAAAGCAGGAGTGGCATCCACTTCCAAAATGACTTGCCTCTGGAATCTGGAAAAATGATGAAAGTTATACAAGTGTTCAGGTCTTTCATTCATAGGGTTGCTACGAGTCGTCTATGACTCGACGACGGCTCTTAACAACAATCAGAAGGAGAACTAGGCATTTTCTATTTTAGTAGGACTTTTTCAAAACACATTCATTCATAGCCATTGGGTCAGAAATGACCCATAGCTGACCCTCCAGTGGGTTTTCAGAGACTGTAAGTTGCATGAGAACAGATGACCATCTTTCTCCCATGAAGCGATTGGTGGATTCAAACCATCTGCCTCTGAGTTGGCAACACAACTCCAGACCCACTAGGCCACTAAATCTCACATGGAATACACCATTTAATTTTCACAGTAAGCCTGTGAAGTGAGTTGATCTTGACTTTACAACAGAGAAAAGCAGAACATCAGCAAGGACCCTCAGCGATAATGGGGCGGC
>NW_006399941.1:3209696-3232863 GCF_000299155.1 Elephantulus edwardii | reverse complement strand
AGAAAGAACCAAGAAAGACGCAGCTTGTTGGCAGCCAAACACCACCGCCTTCTCATTAGAATTCTCACCTTCAAAGGTTCTGTTCCAAGTCTGCTGGATTATCTTCCCTCCATCCTTCTTGCTGTAACCTGCTCTGAGCACTTCATGTAAAGCCAAGACGTAGAGGAGGATGGCATCATGGAATCCTTCGACAAACATGTTAACCTGTGATGGAAAGCCAGAGGCGGGAGTCAGAACACCAAGAATAAAGGACTGGAATAACGGATGCAGTCAAATGGCTCTGAAGGCAATTAAAGCAGAAGGAGAGTCAGCACACATCTTACTCTGGTTTTCTAGACACTAGTTTACTAACTCATTTACTAGGGAGCTCTGGTGGCCTAGTAGCAAGAGGCTGTGCTGCAATCCCAGTGGCACTCAGTTTGAGGCCACCAGTTGCTCCTCAGGAGAAGAATGGGAAATCTCCTCCCATGTAATTAACTACCTCTAAAAACCCACCATAGCGACAGCCTTGGGTCAGTTGTGACTCGATGGCACACAGCAGTTTACTGAGAGAAAGTCTTTGCCTCTTTGGGAATCTGAAGAATAGGCTAAATATCACAGAAGTCAAGAAAAACTTATCTACAGGCTCACCACAGCTGAGTTGGAACCAACTCATATTTTCAAAGCTATATGTCTCACAGAAGGCGACTGCCCATCGTTCCCCCACAGACCACTGAGTGAACTGGAACTGACTAAGTATTACAGGTGCCTTCATTCATGGTTCCCTCAACAAAATTCTCTTCTTCTCCTTTTCCTATCCTGTTGTTGTTGTTGTTATGTGCCGTCGAGTCATTTGCAACTCATAGCGACCCCATGTACAACAGCCCTAAACCCTGCTCTACCCTGTACCAATCGCACTGCCTCTGACACACCCATCCCAATTACCCCAGTCACTGAATCAATCCATCTCATAGAGGGTCTTCCCCTCCTGCGCCGCCCCTCCACCCTCCCAAGCATGATGTCCCTCTCCAAGGACCTATCCCTCCTTACAACATGTCCAAAGTATGTCAGACGAAGCCCCAGAATCTTTGCCTCCAAGGAGTAGCCTGGCTTAACCCTCTCCAGGACAAAACTGTTTGTTTCCTTAGCAGTCCATGGTACATTCAATACTCTTCTCCAGCACCACAGCTCAAAGGCGTCAATTCTCCTTCCATCCTCCCTGGTCATTGTCCAGCTCTCTGACACATAACAAGTGATTGCAAAGACCATGTCCTGTATCAGATGCACCTTAGTCTCCAGAGAGACACCGTTGCTCTTGAGTACTTTAGAGAGGTCTCTAAAAGCAGACTTTCCCATCACAGTAAGTTTTTTTATTTCCTGACTGCTGTTGCCAAGAGTGTTGACCGTGGAGTCGAGCAAACTGAAGCTGTGAACAATCTCAATCTCTTCACCATCCATCCTGATGCTACCAATTGGTCCAGTGGTGAGAATCTTTGTCTTCTTGACATTGACCCTCAGTCCATACTAAAGGCTGCAGTCCTTGACCCTCTGCACCCTCAGGTCAATCTCCTGCTTGGAGCCCTTGTCACTTTCCACTGTCCATTCCCCCCAAGATCTCACTACACTCTGAATGGGAAAATTACTAAAACAGCAATAGGAATGCATGAATTCATATTCAAATGTTTATCGAAGCTCACTGGGTCAAAGTGCTGAAGGTCCTTCTATTAACAGTCGCATCTCAATTTACCTTATCAATGTGGGAAAATCTGAAAGTAGGGACCTCTCCAAATTATTAGGAAGTAATGATGTCAGTTTGAGGAGTAAAATATGTCTGATTCAGGCGATGGTCTTTCCACTTACTTGCTAGGCATCAGCGAGCTGGACAATGAATAACAATGACAGAAGAAGAATTGATGCCTTTGAGCTGTGGTGTTGGAGAAGAGCACTGGACATCCTGTGGATGGCCAGGAGGACAAATGGATATGTCTTGGAGAGAATGCAGCCAGAGCGCTCTTTGGAGGCAAGAATGATGAGGCTTCACCTCACATACTTTGGCATGTTGCTAGGAGGTGCTATCCCTTGGAGAAGAACATGATGCTGGGAAGTATGGAAGGTCAGCGAAGGAGAGGAAGACCCTCAACCAGGTGGACTGACACAGTGACTGCCGCAATGGGCTCTTGTGTGTTAGGAAGGGTGAGAATGGTGCAGGACAGGACAGGGTTCAGATCTTTTGTTGATAGGGTCACTATGAGTCATACTCAACTCTATGGCACCTAACAACAACAACAGCAGTGTGTGTTCATATTCTTCTAACGTATCTAACTATTCCCTATCCCCATGCTCCAAGGACAAGGATGCAAAACTGGCCTGGACTGCCAGTATATGTAGTCCAGTTGAGTCTTAAGTAACACACTCTTTGCTCTCAAAACAGGGAGCTATGAGGGTGTAGTCCATAGGGAATCATGCTCCTAACCCAAAGGCTGGTAGTTTGAATCCACCCGCAGCTCTGTAGGAGAAAAATGGGCAGTATCCTCCCCTACTATGTACAGACTTGGAAACCCAAGGGAGGGTAAGCTTTGAGTGGTTCCAATTCAACACCAAGGAGAGAAAGCACCCTCAAAAAACTTACAGTCTCAACAAGACAAATTCTGATCCTGTAGTACTGTGTTGTACTATCAACCAAATGGTCAGTGGTTCAAATCAACCAGCTGATCCATGGGAACTAAATGGGTGGTCTCCTTCTGTAAAGAGCACAGCTTCAAAAACCCATGGAGGGCTGGTAAGAATTGGAATTGACTGGGCAGCTGTGGTAGACTTTAGCAGTGGTATAATTAGAGAGGAGATTCTAAGTAAGTAACCAGCTGCTAACCAAAAGATCAGTGGTTCAGGTCCACTCTAAGGCACCTTAGAGGAAATACCTGGTAACCTAGTTCCAAATAATTCACAACTGAAAATGCCACAGAGCACAGCTCTTCTCTGACACCACATAGGATCACCAAACAGCAAGTGAATGGCTGATGTTGGAGGGAAAAAATCAGTCTCTTTGAACGATGTTTTCTTCCTCTGTTTATTGATAATAAGACTAACATCTGCTTCAAGAAGTGGCTATAAGAATTATATGGCATATCTATTTACTCTTATCCTATTTTCCTCCCAACGCCCCCTGTCTGACTTGTTTTATAACAGTGGTACTATGCAGTATTTGTCCTTTTGTGACTGAGATAGTTCACTCAGTATCATGTGCTCCAGGGTCCCCCATGTTGTAATATTTTATGAGTTCACTGTTTTTCAGTGCTGCATAGTATTCCATTGTATGACTATACCATTGTTTTACTATCCATTCATTTGTTGATGGGCATTTGGGTTCCTTCCAATCTCTTTGCTATTGTAAATAATGCAGAAATATTTGGAATAGATGAAAGAAAGAACTGTCTAAAATGAATATATGATTGAGCATTATACATACAACAACAGTGCAGAATAAGTGATATATCATTGCAAAGAGGACTGGGGAGAGGGGAAGATATGTAATTATGCAATAAAGAACTAATTTTTTTTAAAGTGAACTGGTAGAAGGGGAAGGGAGGGCAAAGGGGTAAAACGTGAAACAATGAATGGATGAATATATAATTTCTCTGTAAATGTTCATTGAAATCACACTTAAAATAAATTGCATTAAAGAAAAAAGAATTAAATGGCATAAGCAGCATAAAGTATTGGGTACTGTAGCACCCGTCACATATCCAGTGTTCATAAATTGCAAGCTAGTACTATTAGTACTATTTTCTGAATTCTCAGTGGTCACTAGTCATCTAAGGTCTGTTCAAGATATAGTAGAAGTATAACAAGAACAAAGAAGCAGAAGAGGTGGTCCATGTATGAAGCTGGAGACAAGTATCAGGAGAGGCGGTACAGCAATGGCAAAAGTGTAAGTGAGCTTTGGGTGAATGAAGACGTGTTCCCTGGGATGGGATGCTGAGTGAAGCAGAGGGCAGAGGTCAAGTCACACATAGCCAGGCACCATGGCACTGGCAAAGCACTGGGCTAGGATTGGCATGGAGAGGCTCACTACTGGATTTGGCTAGAGAGAAGCAAAGTCATACCACATTCAGGAATACGGACTTTCTCCTGCCATCATTTGATTGAGTTCCATTTGCCTGATCACTACATTCCAAGGCATGCTTGGTAGCAGCAGTCAAGAAATCAAAAGACAGGGACAGGTTGCCTTGGGAAAATCTGCTGTCACAGGTCTCTTCTATGTGGAAGTGTCTGTACACTTGACAGCCTTGCTCCGGAATGTCAGTGTAAAGACAAAGGTATGCCTAACACAAGCCATGGCCTTTTCAATTGCTTTCTAGGCATATGAAAGTGGGACAATGAATAACAATAACAGAAGAATAGTCCATGCCTTTGAACTGTGGTCTGGAGAAGAATATAGACTATCCCATGGACTATCAAAAGCGAAGCAAGTCTATCTCAGAGGACATGCAACCAGGATGCTATTTAGAGGCAAGTATGATGAGGATGGTACAGAATAGGACAAGGTTCATATCTGTTGTTTAGTCACTTTGAATTGTAGTCAACTCGATGGCACTTAACACCACCACCAATAAAATCTTTTAGCTC
The DNA here is from genome assembly GCF_000299155.1 of Elephantulus edwardii. Lineage (NCBI taxonomy): Eukaryota > Metazoa > Chordata > Mammalia > Macroscelidea > Macroscelididae > Elephantulus > Elephantulus edwardii. Next base: position 3,228,258 of record NW_006399941.1, on the reverse strand, counting down.
CATGAATAAGTGTGGCTGTGTCATCTGCATATTGCATGAGTCTTCCTCCAGTTCCTCATAGTCCAGCTTCTCATATTATTTGCTCATCACAAGAATTGAATGTTGTTGTTTACAGAGGCTGTCAACTACAACTCCTAGCAACCCTACGACGAATATATTGAAACTTGCCCCATCACCAGTCTCTGCATGCCCCTGCCTATTGATGCAGTTTGATGGAAAGATACAACCCTGGTGTATAGTCTTCCTGATTTTACCTACGGAGTATCCCCTTGTTCTCTTCTAAAGACTGTTTCTTGGTCTATGTACAGGTTTCACATGAGCGCAATAAGTGTTCTGGGATGCCCATGCTTCTCAATATTACCCATAATTTGTTATGATCTACACAGTCAAATGCCTTTGCATAGTCAATAACTAAAATAGTTCTTGGGACTATAAAATCAATTAGTGGGTGTTGCCTGTTACTCTCAGCCTAAATCTCAGTCAATATTTTCATAGGCAAAGAAGAATAACGAAGAAAAAACCATCTACTAGTCAAAGATCATTTTCTTTGATTTGGGTTTGCTAACTGAATTTTCTCAAAGAAGATGAAATTTTCACTTAGGTCATGAAATAATCATGGTTTGAAAAAGTATGCATGACGATAAGTAGTGGACTTTAATAAATGGTCTTTAGGTGAGCAATTTAACTCTCAGACTACAATGTTTTTTAAGTCAAAAAGGTCTATTTTCTCTTTCATGTAAAGACCACTTTGTGACAGAGGAGGTCACAGAAATACAGAATTATGGACTAGAGGCGAAAGCTCTGGTCTACTCCTCTCCTATTGCTGAGTCTCCCTAGTCATCTTCTCTGTAAACTTGTTCTTTTTTTTATTTTTTAGGAGGTTTTCTGCAAGTTTTAAATTTGCCCCCTCTATTTTATTTTATTCTGATTTATTTACAACAATTGAATACATTGTTTTTCACAAAAGACCCTTCCTATTTCCTTCACCCCACTCACCCTTCGAATAGTGCAACCCTATGATTAACACCCTACCCCCCCCCATCCTCACTCCTCTCTTTCCACCCTCCCCACCCCCACCTTGGATCCTCATACTTATTCTACAGTAAAGATTTTATACTAGATTAGTCCTTGTGGGACTAAGTTGGTTCACTCAGCATAATTCTCTCCAGTCCCTCCCAAGTTAGTAATTTAAAACTATGCTGTGTAGTAGTCCATTGTATGAATGTACCACAACTTTTCAATCCATTTGTTTGTGGTTGGACATCTGGGCTATTTCCATGTTCTTGAGATGGTGAATGTTCCTTGTTCTTGAGAAGCTTGGGGCAGCCCTGCTTAAGCTGTGAAGCGCACACTGCCTTGTCCATTCTATCCACGCCCTGCTCTTCTTCCTCCTCCTCACTCATCACAGAACCCCCAAGCATGCTGATGGTCTTCCACACTGATCTTTGCTGCCCAAAGTGCCTTTCAATGCCACCCTCGTTTGGTCTTTCCCCTTCTGTCCTTCTTGATTACCTCAGCTATGCCACCACAACTCAAGATGGGAAGAATGATTATCCAGCCCAGAGACTGAACTTGGATTTACTGATGGGTTTGAAGAGAAGGGGCAAGTTTTGAAAACATGTCTAGGTATCAAATCTAGTTCCATCTTGCTTTACAAGTGAATCATAAAATGCACTTTCTTTCCTCTCAGAGTGATTGGGTGTCTCCCTTTCCTGCCAAAATTAGCGGAACAGCTGGCCCCCGCCAAGGTTTTTCTGGCACCCTGACCTGCTACGGGGGAGGCTTCATAACACCTACCTCATAGCACCTCGAGCCATAAGCAAAACCCCAGAGACCGTCTTTTCCAAAGAGAACATTTTCACATTCACACGTGGTTTTTAATAGGAGGAAAGCCCGTTAGCACATTATGGATACTGAAAATTAGAAGTGCAAATTTAAAAAAAAAGAAAAAGAAAAAGCTGGGGGTGGGGGGAGAAAGAAAAAGCCATCCAGAGTATTCAGTTGTCTTTAGAACATTCTCCACTGGACCTCTAGCTGAAAGGGCCTAAGGGCATTTGATCTATCCACGTGTCTCTGGTCTGAACAATACTTAAACCACAAAGTCTTGACACAGATTTTCCTGTTGTTTCTAATCTCAGAAAATGGGATTTCCTAGTCTGAAGGAACCATTCTAGCAATCAGTCTTGTTTGCAGGCAAAATGTTCTTCCTGACTGTCATTAAACTTCCAACCCTCCAACTCAATGGCATCGAGCAGGAACTGACTCACAGACGACCCGTCACTGGGCTTCCAAGGCTGTACACTGCACAAGAGGAGACAGCCCATCTTTGTCTCTCAGAGTGGCTCATGTTCAAATCCCTATAACACCATAACGTTTGGGTTAGCAGCCCAGCTCTCTATGGACTACACCACCAGAGCTCTGACTATCAATAACCATGGTTAATAATTAATTTTACATGTCAACTTAACTAAGCTATGCTGCCCGGTTGTTTGAGCAAACAGTAGTTTGGATGTTGCAATGAAGTAGCTAAAATAGAAAACAACCCAAAAATCCATTGAGTCAATTCAGTTCAGACTCATGCAACTCTATGTGTGCCAGAGGACATCTGTGCTCCCTTGGGTTTTCAGGGGCTAGTCTTTCAGAAGTAGATTGCTAGGCCTTTCCTCTGAGACCCCTCTGTTTGGGCTTGAACTTTCAACCTTTTGGTTAGCAGCTGAGTGTGCTCAGTACAAGACACTATCCAGGGGCTCTTTATGGAAGAGTAGTAGTTGTTACAGAGCTCTGGTGGCCTAGTAGCAAGAAGCTATGCTGCAATCCTAAAGGCACGCAGTTCAAATTCAACAGCTATTCTGTGGGAGAAGGATGGACAATCTCTTCCCTTATGATCAACTGCCTCTGAAAACCTGCCAGATAGTCAGTTACGGGCCAGTTTCAACTCAACAGTACACAACAACAACATTTGTTGTTGGGTGCCAACAAGTTGAGTATGACTGATGGTGACTCTAGGTCACAGGACCCTGTCTATCCTGTGTCATCCTCACCACCTCTAATAAACTTGAGCACATTGCTACAGTCGTCACGTCACTCCCTGTCATCATGGGGTCTTCCTCTCTTTCACTGACCTTCCCCATTTCCATGAAACGACTAACTTATAAAGCACATATATGTACTTTTCCAATTATTTCTTTATTAAGGAGGTAGTTACTGTTGTTGTTATTGTGTGCTGTCGAGTCAGAAGCAACCCTTAGATAACCCTGCAGTGGTTTTCAGAGGCAGTAAATCACATAGGAGGAAATGCCCATTTTTCTCAGACAGAATAGCTGTTGGTTTCGAACCGCGTGCTTTCAAGATTGCAGCCCAGCTTCTTACCACTAGGCCACCAGAGAAATAAGTAGAAGTTGTAAAAATCAGCTGGCCTTAAGTAAAGGAAGCTCTGGTGGCCTCATAGGTAAGGAACAGCATTGTGACTGCAGCAATGGGCTCAAGTGTATCAGAGATGGTGAAGATGGCACAGGATCAAAGAGGGTTGAGATCTGCTGTTCCTAGGGTCACTGTGGTTTGTATTCAATTTATCAGCACCTCACAACCTTGCTGGCTGAAAAGTGAGGAGGACTTGAAACACTGACTGCAAAACATCAAAACCTTCATTATGGATTGTCTCCCAAAGTTAAGAAAACAAAAAAAGTCTCACCACTGGACCAGTAGGCAACATTATGACAGATGGAGAAGAGACTGAAACTGTCAACGACTACATCTACCTTGGATTCACATCCAGTACATGTAGTACCAGCAGTCAGGAGATCAGGAGACATATTGCCCTGGGAAAGTTTGCACTTAAGGACGTTTTCTAAATTATTGAAGACCAATGATGCTGTGGAAAATAGCGCCTGTAGAGACTTTATTAGTTAATATAAGGCCATAATGAAATAGTGTAAATCCTAGCCCAATGTAAATGAAAACAAATGTTACCCATTGTCATTAAGTGGCATCCAACTCGGGAATCCTTTAAAACAGGGTTGAAGTGTGCCATACGATTTGTAAGCCTGTAAATGTTTAGGGAAGCAGTCTGCCTCACTGTTCTCCCTTGAAGGAGCTAGTGGATTTGAACCACTAACCTTTCAGTTATCAGCCCTACACTTCAAACACTGCCAAGTCTGTCATTGCTATTAGGTGGCATCAAGTCACCTATAACTCCTAGCAACCCTAAGAATAGCAGACCTGAACCTGGCGCTATCCTGTGCCATTCTTACAATCTCCAACAGGCTTGAGCCCATTGCTACAATCACTGTATCAATCTCTCTCACTGAGAGTCATCCTGTATTAGACTAACCTTCTGCCTTTCCCAACATAGTGTCTTTTTCCAAGGGCACGAAGGCTTACAACATGCTGAAAGTATGTGAGACAAAGTTACACCATCCTTGCCTCTAACAGTAGTCATTTTAGAGCCAAAGTGTTCACATAAAAGGAGAAGAGGCACAGGGGGCGGACAGAAGACTGGTTGTGAAGACAGAGGCAGGAATCATCAGCCAAGGAATGCCCTGGATGTCTCAGAAGTCATCAAAACCTTGGAAAACACAATAAAAGGTCTTCCCCCAAAGTCTACAGAGAGAGTGTGGTCCTGATGAGACTTGATTTCAAGCTTCGGCCTTCAAAACAGTCAAAACCATTGCCATAGAGGTAGAACTTAACTCATCGCAGACCCTCCAGCAAGGGTTCAGAGGCAGTTCTGGAAAAGAAAACCCAATATTCCAAGGACTTGCAAAAGCACAAACAAGTCTGTCTTGGAGGAAGGGAACCAGGATGTAATTTATAGACAAAAATGGTAAACTTCAGCTCATAGACTTTGAGCATGTGGTTAGGAGGGGTCGGGCCTTGGAAAAGAAAGTCATGCTGGGAAAGGTGGACAGTCAGAGAAGGGAAAAAAAGACTTCCAACAAGACAGACTGGCAAACGGACTAATGATGGGCTCAAGCCTGTGGGGTTGGTAAGGAAGGCGTGGGAAGGGGCGAGGTTCAGCAGTATTGCTGAGAGCTGCTCTACGTCAGGGTGGGTTCACTGGCCTTTAATAACCACTCAGGAGGATGTTGTTTATCGTTCCCTCAAGAAGCAGCCGGTGAACTCAAACTACCTGCCTTTGGGTTGGCAGCACAACTTTTTACGTACTAGGCCAGAAGTATTACCAAAAAAATGCCTTTATGGTACTTGGTCACAGCAGGCCATGGGAAGGAGCTGAATGAAGAAAGCTGAAGCGAAGCAGAGAGCTTGTTGGGGTTTTTTTAACAGAGCATAGAGTTGTCGTCCATGACACGGCTCCTGTCTGTGGGAGCGAGCAGTATCCTCATTCCTCTCTGGGGAGACCGATTCGCATTTAGATGAATTCCTCATTGCTTGGGTTACGAACACGTAAGCAGAGAGGGCCGCGTGCCTCAGCTGTCTGTCTGTAAAGTGAGAGTGAATAACGCACCGTCATCCAGCTCCCAGGGCGTCTGGACATCTGAGATAGCCTGTAAAGGTCTGGGGTGGAAGCCGCTGGAAGAGAGCTCCCAGAGTTAACATCAGGTTAGGCAGTGCTGGGGCTGGGCCTGTAGGATTCACATGAACTCAAGGACATCTTATGGAGGTTCTATCTTCCTCACCACAAACCAGTGATTTTCCCCCCAGATTAGGGAAGCTCAGATTTGGGCAGAGTTTCTCACAAATCCTTTAAAAAAAGGAAAAAGAAAAAAAAAAAGCCTTGCCCTTTAACCTCCTAGTCACTTGAAGGGGCTCTGATGGTCAGGAGAACTCGAACGGAGGGCAAGAAAGAGGAGGGGTGTGTGCAGAGCAAGCGCTCACATTACCTAGTGTCATTAGTAATACTGTTTGTTGTTGTTCAGTGCCACTGAGTCAACCATGAATCGTGACAACACTATGAACCACAGATCCAAAACTTGCCCTATGCTGTGCTATCTTCATGATCTTTGGAAGGCCTGAGCCCCTTGGTAAAAACACTGTGTCAATCCGTCTTCTTAGGGAGTCTTGCCTTCTTCCTCTGACCCTCCACTTTTCCCAGCATGATGGCTTTTTCCAAACACTGGCCCCTCTTTAACAACATGACCAAAGTTGTAGATAAAATTTCACTCTCCTTTCCTTTAAGGAGCACCCTGGCTTCACTTTCTCCAACATAGACTTGTTTATTCTTTGGACACTCCATGGGCTCTTCTGTCCTCCTCTCTAAAATATAATTCAAATGCACTAATTTATTCACTGTTCAGCTTTCAGATGCATGTTGTTGTTGTTGTTGTTATGTGCTGTCAAGTCACCTGCAACTCCAAGGGACCCTATGCACAACAGCTCTGTAAGAGATTTGTAATAAGAGTCTGCAAATTGTGACAGACATTTCATTTTAAAGACCTTAAATTTAAGGACCTACTGTCTGGTTTGTTGCTATTGTTAGTGACTACTGAATCCACTCTAGCTCATGAAAGCCTATATACCACATAGAAAAACATCTCCACATCATGTATCATTTTCATACTTGTTGGCATGTTTGAGTCCATTGTTACAGCTGCCGCTGTGTAGCGCCTTCCAATCTGGGAGTTTCATCTCCCAGCACTTCACCAAACATTCAGTTGTGAGACATAAGGATTTCACTGCTGAGATTCAGAAGAAGGTGGCCAGCCCTTGCTGCCTAGTCTGTCTGAGTCTAGAAGCTCTACAAAACTTGCCCACCATAGGCAACCATGCTGGTATTTAAATACCAGGGACAAAGCTTCCTACATCCCTGCAATATGCAAGCCACCACAGTATGGAAAACCACAGATGGATGGTTTCTATGTGAGAAGCCTGAAAGTAGAAGGGTCTTGCACATGTTTATGGCCATTGCTATAAGTGATCTCCACACTTTACAATGCAGATACTATCCAATTTAGTTTAATTTCTTTCTAAATCATATGGTGGCCTAGTGGCAAGAAGCTGCACTGCAGTCCTAAGGCACATGGTTCGAGGCCACCAGCTGTTCCAAGGGAGAATGATGGACAATCTCCTCCCATGCGATTAACTGCCTCTGAAAACCCACCCTCTAGAGGTTCAGCTGTGGTACACAACAACAATACACAAACTACAGAGAAGCAGCAGAAATTAAGCAGCAGTCCTACCTCTTCTGCCACTTACTGGACTGACACTTCAACATCTGCCCTTCTGTGCTGGGCCTGACTCCTTGGAATCTACACCTGGTCAGGTGACTGATTTCAGTTGGACTTAAGGACAATTAAGCTCAATGTTCGTATCCTGATCCTAGTTAAATGCTGAGAACAATCAAAGGGCAAGTGGCTTCCTAACAGTCAGGTGGCACATCAGGGAGTGAGTTAGGGTCTGGGTCTACAACGCCATGCTTGGCCAAAGCAACATCGAGAGACTTCTCTCCATACTTGAGCTAGGTCTTACTTGAGCAGGTCTAAACTAGGTCTAAACTGTCTAAATGACTGCCTTCATTCAGGGTTCTGCTCTACCCTGTAGCAATGTAGTGGCTGGCATTTTGTGCCATCAACAACAACCTACAGGGACCCTATGAACCACACATTGGAACCCTGTCCTATCCTGCGCCGTCCTCAGGATCCCCACCATGCTAAAGTCCATTGTTAGAGTCATTGTGTGAATACATCTCACCCAGGGCCTTCCTCTCCTTCGTTGACCCTCGACTTTTCCCAGCGTGATGTCTCTGTCCAAGGACTGCCCCCTCCTGACATCTTATTTAAAGTACTCAAGATAAAGTTTCACCACCTTTGTCTCTAAAGAACACCCTGGTTGCACTTCCCTCCCAGACAGACACGGTTGTGCTTCTGGAATTCTATGGGATACTCAGTCCTCTTGGCCAACACTACAATTCAAAAATGTCAGTTCTTCAGGATGTTCACTTAGGTCTTCTGGCCTGAAGTGGAGGGGCACTGGTGATACAATATTAAAGTTACTAAATGAAAAGTCGGCAGTCTAAACCCACCAGCTCCAAGGAAGAAAGAGCTGGTAATCTGCTTCAACTGGATATGGTTCCGTGATCTAGAGGATCAGCCATAACCCCATGTGGGTCAGAGCAGAAGACGCTCCATGTGGTTCTCAATGGCTGACTTTTTCAGTATTATGTTCAGTATTATGCTAAGTGATGTATCTCAGTCACAAAAGGACAAATACTTCATGGTGCCACTGTTGTAAAGCAGGACTGACCTCGGGATTGGGAGGAGACTGAGAAGGATGAGTTCAATAATTTATACTGCATTGAAACAGATGAAGGAGAAAACTGTTTAAGAGGGAAAATTATTAGGTATTTTTGTCATGACAGGAGTCCAGAGTGAAGACTGTACAGTGGAGTGGACCTGGGGGGAGGGATTGTAAAACAATGAAAGAATTTTTCTTTTATTTTTCCAAGAGGGTAGTGTACTAGGAGGGAGGGTTGGGAGGAGAGAAAAAGTGCAACAATGAATGAATGGAAATCCAAAGTCTCTGTAAATTTTCATTGACATTAATAATAAATTAAAATAACAAAACAAAAAAGAAATCCTAAAAAAAGAAAAAAGAAATGGTCATGAGATACCATTCAGTTGATCCTGACTCATAGCAAGCCCATGGTACGAACAGAGCAGAACTGCCCATGGAGCTTTTAAAGCTGTAATCCTTACAAAAGCAGATCTCAAAGTCTTTCTTCCATAGTTTCACCAGGTGGTTTAGACCACTAACCTTTCCAAAAGCAGTAGAGTTTTTAATCTTGTGCCTCAAACGCTTCTTTTTCAATAAGGTAATGGCTCTCACTGGTCTCCTTCACTGCAACAGGCTGCCCATGGAGTGATGAGATTGGCAGTGGAGACAGAGCGTGGTGCCATAAGCTGGTTCAAGGAATCCACATAAAGCACAAAACCCCAGCACTGAAAGCTGCCCAAAACTTGCTTGACAGAGGCAACAAGAAAGGGCACGATGCTCCAGGCGTCACTCTGGGAACTGGTGGGTACGGAGTGCAGCCAATCAGGAGTGGGTGTTAAAAGTTTGCTTCTGCACGTGCAGGGTGCTCGGTCATCTGATACATTTGCCCTTTGAATGTGTCACATGCATGTGATATGCAGACGCTTCTCGTCACCCTTCATCATCAAAAGAAAATGCACAAGCACAATGCCAGCAGTCACCTCTGACTCTCAGATAAGTGAGTGACATCTGTCCTAGGCCTGGACGCCTCACCTGGCACCTATGCCCAACCAGGTGTGCCTCTGCAAGAGGTGGAAAAGGCGTGCTGGTCTCCCTCCCAGGGGTCTGTGTTCCTGTCACAGGCACTGTGGTCAAGATGAACAAGGGCATAAAACAAAAACCAACAGGAAAAAGGGCAGGAGCAGGGAGCAGGTGCCCGGCACAGCAGGCTCAAACCATGACAGGATGGACAGTCAGTCAAGCGGAAATGAAGAGTGCGAAGGGGCCCATTTCCGGCTTCGGTATTTCTGAAAGGTCAGAATCAGAAGGAGCATGGAAATTGCAAGTTGGAAAGCTTGACACCTTTTACACAGGTCCTGAAACTTGTTCTCAACATCTTGAGACACTTACAGATGTAATCACAAAGAAAAGATAAAGGCAAGCCTAGATTTTACAGACAAGACACCAAATGAAACTTCTCATTTGCATTTAACCACTTTCAGAGTGTGCTGAAGATGGAGCTAGGATCCAGAACCAGAAATCCTAGTTTTAGCATTACTGACATTTCTACTATATAATTGCTAGACTGTGTTTAGTTTTTCATTTAGAACTGTGCATTGTGTATTGAACAGAACAACATTCCTTGAAATGTTGGCAGATAGCTCTAGAAAACATCAGTATTGTAATCAAATAACTTTGCAAAAGACTAAATCCAATAAGGCCAAACTGGTCTCTTACCTGTTAAGTGTTAATTCTAACAGCTAATTTTTATTGTGCATCTACTATATAAGACTTACAAGAATTATATAACTAAACATCCTTTTGTGACTGGGATATTTCAGTCAGCATAATGTTCTCCAGAGTCAACCATTTTGAATAATATTGCATGAGTTCCTTGTTTTTTAATGCAGCATAGTATTCCATTGTGTGAGTATACCGCAGCTTCTCTAGCCATTCGTTTGTTGATGGGCATTTAGGTTGTTTCCAGCTCCTTGCTATTGTGAACAAAGCTGCAATAAACATGGGTGTGCATATATCTGCTTGGATGTCAGCTATGGTCTCTTCAGGGTATATTCCCAGTAGTGGAATTGCTGGGTCAAATGGTATCTCTGTTTGCAACTTTTTGAGAAAGCGCCATACTGCTTTCCACAGGGGTTGCACCATTTTACACTCCCACCAACAGTGAATCAGGGTTCCAGTTTCTCCACAACCTCGCCAGCATTACATGATGCCACTGTTGTAGAATGGGACTGTCTTGGGGTTGGGGAGAGACTGAGTAAGATGGGTTCAATAATGCATACTGCACTGAAACAGAGGAGGGAGAAAACTGTTTAAAAGAGATATATAACTAGGTATTTCTGTCATCACAGGAGACTAGAGCGAGGGCTACATGGTGGAGGGGACCTGGGGGAGGGTTTGTAAAACAATGAAAGAATCTTTTCTTTTACTTTTCCATAATTTTTGACTCATGTACTTATAACTTGTTAGTCAAATTTGTGTCTTCTAGGTTGCAACACCCCCATGATACATCTTCAAGGATATGAACATGTACGGCCAAGCACAATCAATAAGAGTGCATCTGAATTCCAAAATCAATCTCCATAATAGTCTATGTGTTTCCTACTGCCAAAGGGGCCCTTTAGAGTAATGAGAGAAGATCTTCACCCTGAAACCCACAGCGTCCCTTTTCAGCAGGAAGTAGCTAAGAGAATACGCCATCCCCTTTTCCTTATGACTCAGGGTGAAGTCTCTCTCAGGGAGGAGTGATAGGGAATGGCAAAGGACACACTGACAAAGAAGATTAATCAGAACTGGCTTTGACAAGCACTGTGGCATTTGGACAAGAACAAACTGGGAGGAGGGTAGAGAGAATAGTGCAACAATGAATGAATGGAAACCCAAAATCTCTGTAAATGTTTATGAAAATTAATAAAATATAATTATAGAAAAAAAACACACACACACAAAAAAAGAAGTCCAGAGTGAAGGCTGCATAGTGCAGTGGACTTGGGGGGAGGGGTTGCATAACAATGAAAGAGTTTTCTTTTTCTTTTCAAGGAGAAGAGTGATTTGGGAGGGAGGGGGTGGGTGGGTAGGGAGAAAAGTGTAACAATGAATGACTGGAAACCTAAGTCTCTGTAAACTTTCATTAAAATTAATTAAAAAAAATAACTAAACATCCTCTACATACTGTATCATTGTTAGGTACCGTCGAGTATAAGTGACAGAGACTCTGTAACAGATCTGAACTCTGTCCTACCCTGTGCCATCCGTACAATCTCTGGCCTACTCAAGCCCATTGCAGTGGTCACTGTGTCAATCCATTTGGTTTGTCAATCCATCTCTTTGATGGACCCTCTATCTTTCCAAACATGACATGCCTCTGTAAGGAATAGCCTCTCCTAACTCTGCTAAGACTACACACTTAACAAGTCTGACTGCATTTTGCCCTCAAAAACCTTTTATAAATGGGTACTATTACCTACTGCTGGTACCAAGTGCACTGATTGTGGATCTAAGTAAGATGAAGTTGTTGGCAGGTTTTAATTTTTTTCTCCATCAATCATGATGTTGCCTATCAGCCCAGTGATGAGAATACTAGAAGAATGTCCATTTATACCTTATTGACTATGCAAAGGTGTTTGACTATGTGGATCATAACAAATTATGGATGACATTGAGAAAAACGGGAATCCCAGAAAACGTAATTGTGCTCATATGAACTACTTCCATACTTGTACCAAGAAGGAGTCCTCAGAAGAGAGCAGGAAAACAATGCATGGTTCAAAATCAGTAAAGGTGTGCACCAGGGATGTGTCCTGTCTACATGCCTTTTCAATCTATATTCAGAACCTTCATTGTCTCTGATACATCTACTCCCATTATACCAGTCACTGAAGTCGATCCATCTCACTGAGGGTCTTCCTCTCTTGCGCTGTTCCTCCACCCTCCTAAACATGATGTCCCTCTCCAAGGACTGGTTCCTCCTTGCAACATGCCCAAAGTATGTCAGAAGAAGCTTCAGAATCCTTGTTTCCAAGGAGCAGCCTGGTCTCACCCTCTCCAAGACAAACCTGTTTGTTTTCCTAGTAGTAGACCATGGTATATTCAACATTCTTCTCCACTACCACAACTCAAAGGCATCAATTTTCCTCTTGTCATCCCTGGTCACTGTACAGCTCTTTGATGCATATATATTTTAACCAGTATATTGTGTAAATGATTAACTGGAGTTCTTCCCTGCTGAAGCTCGGCACAGAGCTGAGACTGGAACTCGTGTCCCCTGACTCCGCACTAACATTTTCATCATCAGTAATAATTTGTTTATAAAGCAAAACACATTCTTAAATACTAAAGTCATACCCAGGAACAGAGCACCAAGTATATTAACCTCTGTAGAAAACACTGCATGATTTTTTAGCATGAATAAGTTTTCCAACATGTTGCTTTCATCTCAGGAGAAGTTAAGAATAGAGTGATTTGTCCTAGTAATTATACTTTTCAATTAATGTTAGGAAAATAGAATATTTAAAAAAAAAAAAAGAAAGAAAGAAAGAAAAGGTAATACTGGGTTCTACATTGTTAAAGTGAGCTCTGCTCCAGTAATAATACTGAAATTATACACACACACACACACACACACACACACACACACACACACACATTGATATATGCATAATGCCAGGAAAAAAGACTGTCTTCTTAAACCCACTGCTCATAAAGTCAATTCATCTTTATTTAAGGAGTTATTCTATTTTTTCAGAACTGAACACAAAATTTAAATTGGAAAGGGAAAATTTAACCACAGTCCCTATTCTCAAAGAAAGATGTCAAGAACTCTGTGTCAAACATCATTATCATCTGATGTAAAGCCCCTTCCCCCTCGCTCCCAGGGCATAATGAATGCATTAAGGAGTTTGGCAGTCAGCTCACATTCCCCCTCCCCACCCACATGACTGCATTCATACTGGGTCATTCCAGCGTCCCCGAGCATTATCTATTCATTCAACACTCTAGGTTTTTGATTCCTTGACTGCCATTATTATGACAAAATTCATTTCCACTCAGTTTTCACAACTCATGCTCAAGCACATAGTCTTGACAGACTTGTCAGACTTTAGTAAGCATACACTTTATCTAGGGTTCTTGCTGAAATACAGATGATAATTGAGTAGGCCTGGGGACTGAGTATTGAAAAATCCTCATTTTTATGACCTTCCATTGTCGTTGGGTCACAGAACACCTTTTGAGCAGCAAAACACTAAATTTTGTCAACCGGAATTGCTCTACTTTCAAAATTGGTAGAACTTCATTTTTCACTATAACCTCCTAACCTTTCACTTGGTTTGTATATGCAGAGCAGGGTCCTTTTTTTTGTTTGTTTGTTCTCTTCTTGTGTACCCTCAAGTCAGATCCAGCTGGCACAGGAGAAGATTGCCTCTACTTTTCCAGCGAAGCATCTGATGGATTCGAAGCATGCACCTTCAGGATTGCAGTGCAGCTTCTTGCCACTAGGCCACCAGAGCTCCCTCAGAGCAGGGTCTTTGAACTAATATTTCTATCTTCCTTGACTCCCCCTCTCTTCTTGGTGCAGTAAGTGTTGAATGGAGAAGTCCTCAATGAAGAACCAAGGACAGAGAGATACGGTATTATCCTGACAGAGGTTCCAAGTTGGAAATTGGCAGTGAAGCTCTGCTACTTGGGAGAGAGGTTGGAGTTGAGTGTATAACTCTGGTTCTTATGCACATCGAGGAGACCGTATCATACAGGCGAGTGGATGCTGTCCAGAAGTAATGTTCAGAGAAGAGGAAACCAAGAGCAGACTCTTTGGAAACACCAGTATTTGTAGACATGTAGAAAATAGGAGTCATTAGAGGAAACTAAGGACACAGCAATGTAGGTAGAGAATTTGGTAACAGAGGTGTTGGGCAGTTTAGGGAAGATAATCCTTTCCAACAACTCCATTCCACAATCACGTCATGCAAGCCAGGTTCTTTCGCTCACTATTCTTTAAATATTGGGAAAAGAAGTAATTCATTAATAGAATCTCTGCCTTCCATGGAGGAAGTTTCAGTACCGTGTCTAACCAATGTACCTCTCACACTTCAGCCACCACCCATCTGCCCATGGTGCGAGGACACTGAATAGATTCTGGGGGAGTTTTTAGACTGAGACAAAGAAGAAGCACTTGCTAATCTGCTTAAAAACAATGGTCAGATCTGCCAGTGATCATAATGGTGGTGCAGGACCAGGCAGAACTTCGTCCACTGTGTTTGAGGTCAGCATTTCATTCCATTGCATTTCAGACTATCATGAGCCAAAAACCAACTCAACAACAGATCACATTTCCTAAATGTGTCTAATGCATTACAATTCTAAGCCTGGGTTCCTCCATATGTCTCTTCTTGTTGTGTGATGTCAAGAAGAAACCATCTTATAGCTGACCCACCAATAAGTTTTGAGAGTTGATCACACAGGACGAGACTGCCTTGTCTCCTCTTGCAGAGCAGCTGGTGGGTTCGAGCCTCGTGCCTTAGGAGACTCCTTTGTACCTATTTCATCGTACCCAGACTATAGTCTTCAATATGGATTGCATCTTAACATCAAGAAAACAAAAATCATCACCTCTGGGTCAATCTGCAACATCAAGACTGATGGAGAAAAGATTGAAATTGTCAACAACTTCATCTTACTTGGATCCACAATAAACACCCATGGCCCCAGCAGTCAAGAAAGCAAAGAACATATTGTGTAGGAAACTGCTGTCAGGGACCTCTCCAGATTCTTGAGGAGCAACAAGGTCAGTTTCAGAACTCAGGTGCACCTGATTCAGGACAAGGTCTTTTCAATCACTTGCTATGCATCTGGGAACTGGACAACGAACAAGGACGGCAGAAGAATTTATGTCTTTGAGCTGTGGTTTAGTAGAAGAGTACTAAATAACCCATAGTTTGCCAAAAGACCAAAGATACTTCTCAGAAAAAGTGAAGCAGAGTGCTCCTTGGAGGGAAGGTTGGCAAAACTTTATCTCTCATATTTAGAGTATGTCGTCAGAAGGGGCTATTCCTTAAAAAGGCACATAATGCTTGGAAAGGCAGAAGATCAGTAAAAGAAAGGAACACCCTCATCAAGATGGATAGTCACAGTGACTGCAACAGTGGACTGGAGTATGTCAAAGATGATGAGGATGGTACAGGGTAGAGCAGGGTTCAGATGTGTTGTTCACAGGTATACTCTACTTGACAGCACATGCAACAAATTCTTACTCATTCTTCAATAGTTACCTACACAGTTGCTGAGTTGTCCTCAGAGGACCTAGCACAATGCCTTGCCTAAAGTAAGGACTGAATAAATCTATGAGGAGGTATGCATCCTCGCTCCATCAAGAGTTACCTTCAGGTTTACCTGCCTGCATTGTGACACATAGGATTAAGTGGCTGACAAGAATTTATGTGCACTTAGAGGGAAATTAATTGTATTAATAGTTCAATTATATCTGTTCAATTTAAGAATTATTGAATATTTATGGTTATGGAGTTCATCTTTCAATATGACTTCTCTAGTCTCTATTTGATATTGCTATGCAGATAGGCAGGACGATGTGAATGAGCCATTTTGGCCTATCCAGTTGGCTATCTACCATTCCACAGTGGGAATGGCCAGTCTCAATGATCTACAAGATTGGCTAGTCTAACCAATAAACTAAAGAGCTCTAGCTCACCAAGTTGTGCCAAGAAATCTGGAGAACAACCACTTGGCCAACTGACTAGAAGAGATCTATATTTGTTCCCATCCCAAAGAAAGGTGACCCAACTGAATGCGGAAACTACAGAACAGTGTCATTGACTTCACATACAAGCAAGATTCTACTGAAGATTATCCAAAAACAACTGGAACAGTACATCAACAGAGAACTGCCAGAAGTCCAGGCTGGGTTTAGAAGGGGTCGTGGTACTAGGGATATTGTAGCTAATGTTAGATGGATCTTAGCTGAAAGCAGAGAATACCAGAAGAATGTCTATCTGTGTTTCATTGATTATGCAAAGGCATTTGACTGTGTGGATCATAACAAACTGTGGCTGACTCTGAGAAGAATGGGAATCCCAGAACATTTAATCGTGCTAATGCGAAGCCTATACTTGGACCAAGAGGCAGTCATCAGAACAGAGCAGGGCAACACTGCATGGTTCAAAATTGAGAAGGGTGTACACCAAAGATGTGTCCTATCTCCATACCTTTTCAACCTGTATGCAGAGCAGATTATTCGAGAGGCTGGGCTCTATGAGGAGAAGCGTGGCGTTAGGATTGGTGGAAGATCTATCAACAATCTGTGTTATGCAGATGACACAACCCTGCTCACTGAAACTGAAGAGGACCTCATGCACTTACTGCAGAGGGTCAAGGACTGCAGCCTTCAGTATGGACTGAGGCTCAGTGTCAAGAAGACAAAAATTCTCACCACTGGACCAATCGGTAGCATCAGGATGGATGGTGAAGAGATTGAGATTGTTCACAACTTCAGTTTGCTCAGCTCCACGGTCAACACTCTTGGCACCAGCAGCCAGGAAATCAAAAAACGTATTGCAATGGGAAAGTCTGCTGTTAGGGACCTCTCTAAAGTACTCAAGAGCAACGGTGTCACTCTGGAGACTAAGGTGTGCCTGATACAGGCCATGGTCTTTGCAATCACTTGTTATGCATCAGAGAGTTAGACAATGACTAGGGAGGATAGAAGGAGAATTGACGCCTTTGAGCTGTGGTGCTGGAGAAGAGTATTGAATGTTCCACGGACTGCGAAGAAAACAAACAGATCCATCCTAAAGAGGATTAAACTAGGCTACTCCTTGGAGGCAAGGATTCTGGGGCTTCATCTGACATACTTTGGACATGTTGTAAGGAGAGACAGGTCTTTAGAGAGGGACATCATGCTTGGGCGGGTAGAGGGACAGCGCAGGAGGGGAAGATCCTCTATGAGATGAATTGATTTAGTGACTGGGGTAATCGGGATGGGTGTGTCAGAGGCAATGCGATTGGCACAGGATAGAGCAGGGTTTAGGGCTGTTGTACATAGGGTCGCTATGAGTCGCAAATGACTCGATGGCACATAACAACAACAGCTGCAGAACTGGAATCTTCTCATACCAGAAGAAAAAAAAGTTCTTCCCCCACCAGCTGAGATGGAATTCTTCACCCAGTCAGAGAAGAGAGACCTCCTCCAACCTAGTGAATGTAGTCCATGCTTCAGGACAGCAGCAGCAGTGATGGCTGAACTGGACTGATGTGAGACGGGACTTAGTGGCGGCTAGCCGATATGGGCAGGACTGAGAACTTTGTTAGACAATTGAGGGGAAGCCAATATTGGCAGGACTGAGAACTTGGAGACACTTAGAGCCACAAGACCTGAGGCGGAGGTGTCTGTGTGCACATTTTGGGAACTACCTTGACTGTATTTTGTTATTAATCTGAATTATAACCTTTTAACTTCCCCAATATGCTTCTGTGTGGTCTGCGCAGTAAGATTTGTGCTGAGATGAATAGGAAGAGGCATGGAAGCAAAGGGGACATGTCTGACCTCATGGGAATTGGTTTTATGTTACTGATGCTGTGGGCAGGGATAGTTTCCCCTGTTAAATTGGTAAAGGTCAGATGCAGCACTCCACCTGGGGCCCTTGCTCTTTTTACAATGGTAAACACATGTTTACCATAAATTCATGTCACTGCTGAATAAAATTTTTTTTTAAAAGTAGCCTGAAGTTGAAATGTAAATAATTTGTGAGGCAATAGTGGACAAGCTGGGGTGCCAATCTGATGTAGGGCTATTTATTTATTTGGAGATTAAATTTCATTACGATTCTTTTTTTTTCCATAAATGCACTTTATTACACAGATCTGGGAGACAGCGAGTCACCTCTAAGACTGCCTCCCCATCTGGGAGTGGTCATGGCCTTATATACTAGGGTTAAACTCCAGCTCATTTAACAATGCACTTTTGTTAGTAAGAAAAGGTAATTTCTACATGTGAAAAGGACATTTGCCATCTATGTATCAGTAAATTCAGGAAGGCCCCAGTTCTCCTCCTGGTAAACACATAGATCAAACTACGCTATCTGACTGAAGACAGAAACAGAGAATTCAAAGGCTAAACAACTAGTTTTGCAGGCTGAAGAAAAAGAACTATAGTTTTGGGTTTTTTGTTTGTTTTTTTTAAATTCCATTCATTCATTGTTGTACCCTTCTCCCCGCACAAACCCCTCCCCCCCTTTGCTCCTCTCCTTGAAAAGCAAAAGAAAAACTCCCTCATTGGTACACAATCCCCCCCCCCCCCCCCCAAACCCCCCCCCCTACCCCCAAATATAATCCACTCTGCAACCCTCATTGCATACTCCCACGATAAAAATAATGCCCTAAAATATAA
>NW_006399941.1:3207361-3209596 GCF_000299155.1 Elephantulus edwardii | reverse complement strand
TTCCATTGATCAGTTTTCTATTGGAAACATGATCTGTAACTCCCCTGCCCCTGTCTTTTTTTGGAAACACAATGTTATACAATCATATGAATCTACTCTTTATTTAAGAAAAAGAAGAGAAAACCAAACCATGTGTTCTATTACTATATTTTTAAAAAGCATCTTATGTAATTTTGGTTAAAATATACACGGCTTAACATACCACCATTAAACTCTTTCTGTCCTAGTGGACAGAAAGTGATGCTTCCAAGCCAAAGGAGGGTGACTTTTTTAAAAAAAATTATTTATTCATTTTTCATTTCAATGAAGATCTACAGAGATTTTGGAATTCCACTCCCTCATTGGTACACAATCCCCCCCCCCCCACATTCTTAAAACTCAAAACCAAGCCCACTGCCACTGAGTCAATTATGATTCACAACAATGCTAGAGGACAGAATAGAATGTCCTGTAGGGTTTCCAAGACTATATATCTTTACAGATGCAGATTGCCTCATCTTTCCCCAGCAAAGGGACCAGTGGGTCCTAACCATCAACCTCTGAGGTTAGGAATCAAGCCCTGGGCTCTCAAGATTCCTAAAGCCTTTAAGAGCAGGGTGAAAACACAGCTATCTAATGCCAGTTACTAACAAGTTCTCCCATATAGAGATGATAAAACTGAATAGATAGAAATAATTGATAAAGTTGCCTAAATTTAGTTCAACTATTAAACTGCTTTTATACAAATACCATCCTGTACTCACTTAGTTCCTATCTTCAAATCACAGCATTTGTGGGCAAGATTTTGATATCTTTCTAAAATGAAGTAAAAATCATGGGAAAAAAATCCAAAGATAAAGATAAACAAAAAAAAATTCTTACTTTGAAAATACTAAAAGAAAGAAGATTGTGGCATCAGGATTGGAGGATGACTCATTAGCCTATATTCACAGAGACAACACAACTTTGCTTGCAGTAAGCAAAGAAGATTTGAAGCATTTAATGGAGACCAACGATTAGAGTCTTCAATATGGATTAGGTCTCAACATCAAGAAAACAAAAATCCTCACCACTCAGCTAATAAGTAACATAATGACAGATGGAGATTGTAGATGTCAATGATTTCATTTTACTTGGATTCACAATCAAGGCAGCAGCCATCAAGAAATCAAAAGCTTATGAATTTTTAACCTTTTAACAAAATCCCAATTCTGGTTGATGCCTTTGACAGTAATGAAAACTATTTCATCATAAAAAAAAAAAAACCCACAGTGTAACTTTTTTTATTTAATAAAAGTAATACCTTAAAAAAAAAAAACCAAAGAAAAAAGAAATCAAAAGCTGTGTTACATTGGGGGAAATATGCTCTCAGGGATGGCACCAAAGTTCTAAATAGCAATGATGTCAGTTTAATGACTAAGGTAGACCTAATCCAAGCCACAATCTTTTCAATTGCTTCCTATGCATCTGAAAGTTGGGCAACGAATAAAAGTTCCAGAAGAATTGATGTCTTTGAATTGTGGTGTCACTATGAGCTTTCAAAATAACAAATACATCTGTCTTGAAGGAATCACAGTCAGAGTGTTCCTTAGAAGCAAGGATGTTGAAATTTCATCTCACTTGTCTGTCTTTTAACAATCTGATGGACTGAAGAAAGAATGTCATTGAAAACTACTGCTCCTCACAGTTCCAGGGCCAAAGATGTGGCCCTGGAACAAAGATAGGGCTCTCTCACCTGCTGGGCTATTTTCTTTGGACATTATCCCTGAAGGTGCTGAGGCTTATAAAACCCCTTTATAATCAATTCTCGTCCTTTTCCAAGAACAACTTCATGTGGTTTTCTCCATTTAACAGATTAAAGCCTTTCGAGTAAGATGCAGGTCATGGGGTCATCAATTGCTTTAATGGTCACTAGTTTGTTCTCTGCTGCCATGTCCACTTATGTGGACAGCAGTGTCATGTCCAGCTATGCCAGCCCACGAGAACCCAAGTACTGTCCAAAGAGACATTAAAAACCATAGCTGCTATTTGCACAAACCAGGATCTACAGCAGCCCGACAAGCCCCTCCCTACTGCTATGCATCACCTTCTGTTTTCTGTTATTTTAAACACAAAGTAGTTTTTGCTGTTTCACTATTCCTAATATTCAAAGTTCCCTGTGGCTAGAGAAGCTGTGGTATATTCGCACAATGGAATACTATGCTGCATTAAAAAACAAGGAACTCATGCAATATTATTCAAAATGGTTGACTCTGG
>NW_006399941.1:3177504-3206515 GCF_000299155.1 Elephantulus edwardii | reverse complement strand
AAAAAAAAAGTTCCCTGTAGAGGAGCTTATGTTCTTAAAGCACAATGCGGGTCCAAAGATAGGTTTTGGATCAGAGTTATTGAGTTAATCCTGAGATTTGGGGCTCATTCTTTGATGTCTTCTACTTGACAGCAAATATCAAAGGTGCACACCAAGGGTGCATTCTGTCTCCATAGCTTTTCAATCTATATGCAGAACAGATCATCCAGGATGCTGGGCTCTACGATGAGGAATGTGGCATCAAGATTGGAGGAAGATCCATCAACAACCTGTGTTATGCAGATGACACAAGCTTGGTTGTCAAAACTGAGGAGGACCCGAAGCATTTGCTGGAGAAGATCAAGGACTACTGCCTTCAATATGGATTGAAGTTCATCATCAAGAAAACAGTCTCACAACTGGGTTGATTAGCAGTATCATGATAGATGGTGAAGAGATTGAGATTGTTACCAGCTTCAGATTGCTCAGCTCCACAATCAATACTCTTGGCACCAGCAGACAGGGAATCAAAAGATTAATTGCATTGGGAAAACCTGTTGACAGAGACCTCTCCAGAGTACTGAAGAGCAATGAAGTCAGTCTAGAGACTATTGTGTGCCTGATCCAGGCCATGGTCTTTGCAATTACTTGCTATGCATCAGAAAGCTGCACAATGAGAAGGATGATATAAGGAGAATTGATGCCTTTGAATTGTGGTGCTGAATAAGAGTACTGAATATACCATGGACTTCTAAAAGAACAAACAAGTTCATGCTTGAGAGGGTAAAACCAGGCTGTTCCTTGGAGGCAAAGATTCTGAAGCTCCATCTGGCATACTTTGGGCATATTGCAAGGAGGGACCAGTCCTTGGAGAGGGACATCATTCTTAGATGGGTGGAGGGATAGCGCAAGAGAAGAAGACCTTGGATAAAATGGATTGACTCAGTGACTAAGGTAATGAGATAGATGTGTGAGAGACAATGAGGTTGGCTCAAGATAGAGCAGGATTCAGACCTGTTGTACATATTACTGTTATGAGTTGCAAGAGACTTGATGGCATATAACAACAATATCACCTGTAGATTAGGTTACCTTAAACTTTTTTTTTAATTCCTCATTTAAATGCAATAACCTGGTAGCAACAACCTATCAAAGCTGTAATGTTGCTCTTGTTAGGTTCCATCAGGTTGACTGCCCTTCATAATGTCTCTATAAATAACAGATGTGAACCTTCATCCTGCGCACCGTCCTCACTATTTCTGATATGCACCAGTACATTGTTACAGTCACTGTGTCTGTCCATCTTATTAATGAATCTTCTTTGCTGACCCTCCACCTTTCCCAGTGTAATGTCTTTTTGCAAGGACTGGCCTCTCCTGATAATAAGACCAAACAACATGGCATGATGTTTCACCATCCTTGCCTCTAAGAAGCATGCTGGTTGAACTTCCTGAAGACTTGTTTGTACTTGTAGCAGTCCATAAGATATTCATACTCTTCTCCAACATCACAATTCCTCTCTGAAGTGCTAAAGAGCAATGAAATCAGCTTAAAGACTAAGGTGCATCTGATCCAAGTCATGGTATTTTCAACTATGTTCAATGCAACTGAAAGTTAGACCAAACCTATAATGTATTTATGTAACTAAGTCCCTCACCAAATGGAGACAGAAGGATGCTGGGTGGTGCAAATGATTAACCTGCTCAATGCTGACCATGAAGCTGGCAGATTGAATCTACCCTATAGAGCCTGTGGAGAAAGGCCTAATTATCTACGTGTAAAAACAAAACAAAACAAAACAAAACAAAATACACCAATCACTGAGACACGATGGAACACAATCTGACTGACACACATGGAACTGAAATGAGGAGGAACTGACTGACAGCATGGGCTCTCACTGCTGTTACTTTTTTTTAATTACCTCCCCCCACAGAGCACAGAAACATTAACTCAACTCAACTCAAAGTTGAGTGAAGGCCAGAGTGTTGTTGTTGATGTGTGCCTTGAAGTCAGAACCAACTCATAGCTGACCCTCCAGTAGGTTTTCAGAGGCTGAAAATCCCAAGGAAGGAGATTGTTCATTCTTCTCCCACAGAGCAGCTGGTGGATTTGAACCTTGTGCCTATGGGAATGCAGCACAGCTTCTTACCACTAAGCCACCAGAGCTCCAGAAGTTCAGAGCAGAGCTGCCCCTTAAGGTTTCTGAAGCTGTAAATCTCAATGGAAGCAGACTGCTCAAGCTTGTCCAGAAGAGCAGCTGATAGGTTCCAACCACTGACCTTTTGGTTATTAACCACCGCACCACCAGAGCTTCTTACACATTTACTGGAAGGGATCAGAGGGATGGAGAGTGTAGGGGAAAGGAAAAGAAACCCAAGCTTTCTACATCCCCTATGATTTTCTCAGGCATCACTTCACTTCCACACAAACTCTAAATTCATTGTCACTGAGGCTAAACTGACTCCCAGCTGACCCTCCAACAGGCTTTACGAGACTGTAAATGACTCCTGAAGAGATGACCCGTTGTTGGCCCATGGATCCAGCGAAGCACTGCCTTTGGGTCAGCAGAACTGCTCCCTCTGGATCGTGCCACCAGGCCCCTGCACGTACACACTCACTCTCTCAGTGCCATCCAGCGGGAAATGACTCACAGCAGACTCTCCAGCAGACTTTCTGAGGCAGTAAGTCACACAGAAGGAAATTACCCACCTTTCTCACTCAGAGTAGCTGGTGGATTCAAAAGGCCTGCATTTGAGATGGCAGCACAACTCCTTACCCACAAAGCCACCATATTTTGATGGCTCTTTTTTTTCTGAGAGCTAACCTGTTTGCAGGCCACAATACAAGTGATGTGACTAGTCAAAAAGAATTTATATTGTTTCCATTATGAAGAATTTCACCAAATGAGCTGACACACAGTGACAATGCAGGAAAAAGAAAAAGTGAACTCGCTTAACTTTTCATTGTGAAAGGTGTTTACAAAGAGCATATGGCGATTTCAGCGGTACATACCTGAGTGTATTGCCTCCAATATTGCAAAATATCGTTACTACTGCAATTACATCACTAGACACAAGAAAAATACCCTATTTTTGTACAAATAAGGCACGCCTTCTATGTTTGCTGAAGAGGTCATTTTGTAAATATGCTAATTTTTTTAATAGCCACAAGGTAGTAATTGTCGCTCACAGAGGAAAATGAAGCCTATTGCGTAAAAAAAATCCTTTTTCTTCACCAAACATTTTTTGTTTACACAAACTTAATAATATTTTTTTAAATTCATACATCCACACATGTCAATATGTGAAAATTGCAAACAAATGGATATATCCAACCTTTTGCCATCCAACAGAAAATGGGTTAATCAGATAACACCCAAATTCTTCAAATTTTCCAATTTAGCACAACCAAAGCTTTCACGAACTACAAGAGTCACCCAGTTTAGAGCATTCTCCCCTCTTTGTTTTTTTAAGATTTTGGTATATCTTTACTTAAGTAAGTTTTGGAAATCAATTGCTGTTTCTTTAGCTGGAGGAAACGAACGCCTTCACTCCACAAGGCATTCGTCTCGCAGTGCATTGGTCCTCCTGATTCAATTTCCCTACTAAAACTAATCTTATTAATATGCTGGCATGCCGATTCATTCAATTTCTGTTGTTAAAGCCAACTTGTGGTTTGCTTTTATTCTTTGGAACACAATTAGCAAAGCCCTCCAGGGTCTGAAAGGGTCTTTTCATTTGAACAAATTATTCCCTGGCTGACTTTAAAGAAAAGGGGGGAAGGGTGAAGAGGGGAAGGATAATAGGGGTGCAGGCTAGGCCTCCTCTATTATCATGCAGCTTTAGTGGACACAAAAGCCCGCCTGTGCCTAACCTCACCAGAAGTGGACAAACGGGGCTTGCATCTGCTGCAACTTTCTCTCTCCCCCACCCCCCCACCCATTACTTTAGTTAAATAGCAAACTTTCAGTGACTACACCATCCCAATTAAATTCTATTCTATAAGACAGGTGGGAGAGAAGTGTCTGGCTGAGATTTTATTGGTGATCTGATAACTTTTCAACTCATGTCACCTCCCACGTTGGCTCTTTTCAGAACTAGGGGCCCCAGAGCAAGCTGGTTTAGGCTGACTCCACGTTGGGCCTTCCCTTGTTTAAGGAAGTGAGGGGTTGTTTTTCAACACTTCGGACTTTCCAGCATGTAATGTCTGGCCGTGCTAAACAATCATTTGCTACACACTGTTCAAGGCCCTGCACTGGATAAAGTGCTTGTCCCTCCAGCCACCCACCTGGTGCGTGAGTGAGAGGCACACCACACCCCGCTGACAATGCTGCTGGGTACCCACTCTGCTGGAATATTTGTTTAATTAGTAAAATTCTCAACTTTTAAATAAGGAGAAAAACACAAGCTATGGGTGGCCCGCTAACCTCAAATGAGCAAATACCCAAGGTTATAAAATCACCCCCTGCTCAGAATACCTGGTTAGAAATGAAAACAGCATTTACCAAACTCTATCCCAAGTCAGGAACAGAAGTCGTATTAAGAAGTATGAAACTAAATTTGAAAGCCAAAGTGCTAAGGAACTCAGCATTATCTCATTTGAGAAGGAAAAAAAAGGGGGAGGGGAACTCTACCCAGTCTTTGGCTCAGGATAGGGCAAGGTTCAGAGCTATCATACACAGGGTTGCTACAAGTCACAGGCAACTTGATGACACATAACAATAATAACCAATCTTTTAAAGGAAAATTCCTTTCTTCACCCAAAGTCATCTGAGATGAAATGGAGAAATATGGAACTGACTCTGACAACAGTACACTTGCTGCTGTAATATGTGTCAATTCAAACTGGACAGACAACATTGCAACTGTTTCATTTGTATCCACAAAGGTGGTATTGCATGGTATGACAACAGTTATACACCAGTGACAAATTTGAAGTGGAAGGAAAGCTGGTCCTTTAGTATTTTAAAGCTGGACTGATAAAAATTTCCAAGAGATTTTTCTGATGCAAAATTATAAGGAGGAAAATATTTTATGATAAGAAGTGGCTGAGAGTCTAGGATATGAGGTACTTGGTTTGTGTGTGTAAAAAAAAAAACCTCTCAATTCATTGCCACTGGATTGAAACCAACTTATAGTTGACCCTTCAGCAAGTATTCAGAAACTGTCAATTACATGAAGGGGGAGAATGTTCACCTTTCTCCAAAGGTGCAGCTGCTGGATTCAAACCATCTGCCTTTGGACTAGCAGCCCAACTCCTTACTCACTCTAAAAGTGGAGCCTTAACTCCATCTTGAAGGGAATCCATGTTGGATTTTTAAAAGTTGCCTTTTCTACATGACAGTTCCATTAACCGTAAAGGGTCTGGTCTGGTCATAACCTCAACGACAGCATTTCTTTTCACTGAGGTCTGGCAAATGAAGGGTATCTAATTTATTCCCAAAGTGTCTTTTTCATTATAGTCAAACAGATGCAGAAGATGTGACAGCTTGCAACTCAAGGATCTTAAGATACAGTGTTATCTAAACCTTGCCAATGGACTCCCAGAAACACACAGGACTGAGAAGGAATGTTAAGTGTCATCAAGTCTATTCCAATCGATGGCCCTATGAACAACAGATGAGAGCTTTGCCCTGATCTCTCAATCTCCACCAAACTCAAGTACATTGTTGGAGTCACTATGTCAATCCATCTTACTGAGAGAATGGCTCTCTTTCACTGAGCTGCTTTTCCAAGCATGATGTCTCTGTCCCAAGAGTGGTTCCTCATAACAACATGTGCCCACAGCTCTGGGACCACCCTGTGTTAAATTGAGTGGCACGGAACTTTGACCAATCACCTAATCCTATTTATTTGTTAGGAACCTATCGCTGGCAAAATCTCCTACATAACCTGCCTTTAACTCCCCTGATAGTCATTTGATCATTTATAAATTTTGTTAATCTTTAGTTCTCACTTCAAAATGCAAGAATGTGTCCTTTATTTGTGGTAGCCATTTTCACTCTGTGACGAGAAATGTTTCCCCATTCCAATCATCTCTATCCCTCAATAAAGTTCATTTGCTTTCCTTTAAACATTCTCCGTGATAGTGCTATGCAATGGAAGATTCTCCTAAAATACAAGGAAAAGGGGATTTTGATGATGGTTACACTGTGATTTTTTTCCAATACAGGAGAAGTAAACTACATCCTCACATAACAACAAGGAAATACAGCCTCTACTTTAAGACTGCCATCATCCTTGTTGTTGTTGTTGTTGTTGTGTGTCATCAATCCTTGTTTTAAATGTATCACAGTGATCTTTGGACATATGATTGGTATGGAGACTCAGATGAGATCGGCACGTTCAGGGTAGTATGGCCATAGACTGGTACTGAGATTCAACAATTCAAAAGAGACTTCTGGTAAATCAAAACCATCTAAACACCTAAAAAATAAAAGGTGTCACTGAGTACATTTTAACTTATGAAAAAAATCTATGTCTTTCAAGGTGGAACTATATTCCATAGGTTTTTAAGAACCGTGATCTTTCAATAAATCACCAGAGGTCTTTTTTTAAAAGTACATCTAGGTGGATTCAGACCACCAATCTTTCAGTTATAACCTACCTGTTAATCATTTGTACTACCAAGGATTCTATACTTAAATACGTTGTTGTTGTTGTTAGGTGCCATCAAAAAGACTCTGATTCACAGCAACTGCTATGTACAATAGAAGCAAACCTTGCCCAGCCTCAAGGCACCCTCACCATCTCTGCTGTGCTGAAGCTCATTGATGCTGCCATTGAGTCAATTCCTATAGTTGAAGGTATCCCTCTTCTTCACTGATCCTCTACTTCACCAAGTACAGTGTCTTTAAATCTCCATTTGATTGTTATTATGGAAATTGTTCAATGAACTGCCAAAGGCACACACGGTTCTAATCCCCCAGGTGTCCACAGGAGAAAGAGACGCCATCTCCTCCTCGGCTATACACTGCCTCTGAAAGTCTGCTGAAGGGTCAGCCAAGGGTCACTTCCGAGTTGACACTAACTAACAACAACAACACATGTCAAAACAGCACTGTGAAGAAAATTCTTACATTCAGAAAGGAGGAACAGACTCAACAGAGATGAGAAACCATCTGTTGTGCACAGGAGAGGGAGGGAACACCAACAAGAAGCCAAGCCACTCAAGTCCAGAAGCTCAAGAACTGTAGACAAGTTCCCTCCCTCTGGAGGTAAAGACACAATAAGGTTAAAAACAGGAAGGTTATAATCACAATGAAAGACTAAAGAAAGAAAGATTTGTCCACAGCTGTGTATCGGTTATCTTCTTTTATATTGTCTACTATTTCCTGGTTTAATATTAAATTGAAGAAAGATATTTTTGGAGGGAGGAAAAAGAGGATTAGTTGAAAGTCTGTAAAAGGAGCACTTGAAAGTCAGCCAGATCTCCACAATATTACACATACAAGAAACTACCCCTTCTCCCCCAGCAGCAGACCAGAGGTCTATTATCTGAAGGTCTTGAAGCAAAGATAATCTCAACAGGAGGGTGCCAGGCACAGCCGGAGTTTGAATAAAGCATAAAACTTGAAGATAAGGTTTAGGTAAAAAGTGTACAATTCTAAAAGTGAGACTTACACTCCCTGCCCCCTGGGCTCCCAGAATATAAAGTGGCTTCATGACTCTCAATAAGAGGACTGGATCTCATAAGAACAAATACTGTATAAGATGAATATTGCAAAAAATAGAAGAATATAACTAGTAAGATGTGGGTAAAAGTTGGGGTAGGGTGGGGAACAGGGGAGCAGAGGGTGGGGAGGGGAGGAAATCACTAGGATAAGAGAGTTTGGTGAGTAAAGGGGGGAGGAAGTGAAAGAATTAGGGAAGATCCAGTGGAGACCTGAAAAGATGAGGCCATCAGAGTCATAGGTCAGTGGTGATTAATTTTACAAAACACAATGTATGTGAGTGTTGCTTGAAAACACAATGTGAATGTAGGAATGTGTGAATGGTAATGTACATGAAAGAAAACAATGTCTATCAATTTTGTATGCAAACCAGTATAAGATAAAAATAAACTAGGAGGGGAAGAAAAGGACTGGAGGATAATTCTTAGCAAAACTGGACACCTCAAAAGAAACAAGCTAAAAAAATAAAAAAAGAAAGAAACAAGCTGTGGGTGGAGGGAGGGGGCAAAGGAATCAGAAGAGATCCAGTGGGGTAATAGTGGGAATAGATCAATAGTGATTAATTTTATAAGACACAGAGGGAATAATCGTAAGAAATACAAAGTGAATGAAAACAAAAGAATACTTAAAAAAAAACCTCAATTACAGATAGTCACATTCTGAGTTCTTCAAAAATGCTAGTGTGACACTTTACCAACCAAATCTACAGTAAAATCTCCTCCCATGTGATTTACAGCCTCGAAAAATCACACTGGAGGATCAGCTATGAGTCAGTTCTAACACCTCAGCAATGCTGTTGTGTCCTCAAGTCGCCTGCAACTCAGTGACCTGATACACAATAGCTCTGAACCCTGCCCTATCCTGAACCAACCTCATTGCCTCTAACGCATCCGTCCTCATTACCCTAGTCACTGTGTCAATCCATCTCATCCGGGGTCTTCCTCTCTTGCTCTGTCCCGCCAACCCTTCCAAGCATGATCTCCTCCTCCAAGGACTGATTCCTCCTGGCAACATGTCCAAAGTATTTGAGATCGAGCTTCAAAATCCTTGCCTCTAATGAGAAGCTTGGTTTCACTTTCTCCAGGACAGATCTGTTTGCTCTCTTGGCAGTTAATGGTATGTTCAATACTCTTCTCCAGCACCACAACTCAAAGGCTTTGATTCTTCTTCTATCATCCTTAGTCATTGTCCAGCTCTCTGATGCGTGGCAAGTAATTGTGAGGACTATGACCTGAATCAGGTATACTTGTAGTATCTTAGACTAACATCGTTGCTCTTCAGCACTCTGGAGAGGTCCCTGATAACAGACTTACCTAATGAAACTCATCTTCTGATTTCCTTGCAGCTGGAGCCAGGAGTGATGATTATGGAACTCAGCAAGCTTAAATTGTTAACCATCTCAATTAATTGTCCCTCTATCATAGACTGCCAGTTGTCCCAGTGGTGAGAATCTTTGTTTTCTTGATGTCGAGCTTCTATCTACATTGGAAACTGCCATCCTTGACCTTCTGAAGCAAACATTTCAGGTCTGTCTCAGTTTCAGCAAACAAGGTCGTGTCATGGTGTGTCACTTATAATCCATAATGAAGGATGTTGATGAGTCTTCTTCCAATCTTGTTTCTACATTCTTCCTCATTAATCACAGTCTCCCAAATGATCTGTTCTGCAAATAGGACACTTCCTTGATGCACTCCTTTCCTGGTTTTGAACCATGCAGTGTTTCCCTGCTCTGTTCCCTGAATGTTTCCTGGCCCGAGTATGGGTTTCACATGAGCACAATGAGGTGTGCTGGGATTCCCAATCAGCAATTAGAGTTGAGAAAAGCATCACTGCTGTGGCTGTTGGGTTCAAGCATAGCCGTGATTCTGAGTATCACGCAGGACTGAGTAGGGCCACAGTGTTTTGTTGTATGTACACAGGGTCATTATCATTCAGAACAAATTTGATAGCACTTTCAACAAAATCCACCATTACACAACTTTTACCAATAAAAATAAACACAATTGCTTTTTAATAGCTCTATCTTAACCATATAAAGAGACAATCATGAAAAAGTTTAAATGTCTCTAAAATGCAAGTTTAAAAGTTCAAAACTAATAGCCAATATGAATGATTTTTTAAAAAAATAATAAAGGCTACCTCGTTATTTTAATGAAGGAGAATTTCTTAAGGAAAAGAACTAATTTTTAAAAAATCAAAGTAACTTGAAAATAATAGGCAATGCAGAAAATTTTTTTAAAATAATAATAAAATAACTTATTTACCAAATGTATGCAAATTAAGATACACCTTTCCTTTTGTGTCCCCAAAGACAAAAAATTAAACCTCTCAAATATTAACAATTTGCTAGTTATACAGTTAATCCTGTTTTGCTGTGGTGCTGTAAGGCCCCATGGACTTGGTTTGGACTGATAGTGACCTATGGAGTACAGAATGTAGCTCTGTCCACTCCTGTATCCTTCACAATCTCTGCTGGGGTTAAGCCTATAATTCCAGTCACCCTGTCAATTCATCTCCTTGAGATTCTTCCTCTTTTTCACCGACCTTCAACGTTTCCAAGCACAAGGTCCTTCTTTCAGGAACTAACCTCTCTTAATAACACACCCAAAGTATGTGAGATGAAGTACAGTGTAGCACTGATAAAGGAATATTCTCCACAAGATAAGCTACTGTCTCCAGGAAACAAGATCAGGCTTCATAGAAGAAGAGCTCTTGGAAATTAAAAACACGGTTGTTGTAACGTGTCACTGAATTGGTTCCAACTCATAGGAACCTTGTGTACAACCAACCAAAGTCCTGTGTTACCCTTACAACCACAATTGTCATAGACCCATTTTTGCAGCTGTTGTGTCAACTCAACTTGTAAGTCTTCTTTTTTTTCACTGATCCTCTACATAGCACAATGTCCACATCCAGGGTCTGGCCCCTCCTGATACAATGTCCAAAGTATGTGAGACAAAATCTCATCAGCCTTGATTCTAAGGAATAGTCAGGTTGTACTTCTTCCAAGTCAGATTTGTTTGTTCTCTTGGCTGTCCATGGTATATTCTTTGTTAACATTAAGATTAAAAGGTATCAATTATTTTTTAGTCTTCCTTATTCACTGACCAGTCTTACACAACAGCATGATGGGAAAAAAAGATTGAAATTGTCAATGAGTTCATCTTGCTTGGATCCACAGACACTACCTTGGATACCAACAGTCAGGAAGATCAGGAGACATACAGCATTGAGAAAGTCTGCTGTCAGGGAACTCTCCAAAGTACAGAAGAGCAATAATGTCAGTTTAAAGACTAAGGTGTACTTGCTTCAAGCTACAATCTCCAAAGTCCTGAAGAGTAATAATGTCCGTTTAAAGACTATGGTGCATGTGATTCAAGCCACAATCTTTTCAATCCTGCTATGCATCTGAAAGCTGTAAAATGAATAAGGATGACAGAAGAAGAATGGATGCAACTGAGTTCTTGGAGAAGAGTGCTGAATATTCCAGGGATTGCCAAAAGAACAGATATGTCTCAGAGAAAGTGCAACCAGTATTCCTTGGAGGCAAAGATGGTGAAGCTTCATCTCACCTATTTTGGACATATTATTGGAAGATAATAATCTAAGTTCCTTGGAAAATTACTTCGTGCTTGAAAGGTGGAGGTTCAGTGAAGGAGAAGAAGATCTTCAGTGAGAAGGACTGATACAGTGTCTGCAGCAATGAGCTTAAATGTGTTGAAGATGATAAGGACAGTGCAGGACAGAGCAAAGTTCAGATCTATTGTTCATAGGTTCACTATGAGTTGTAATCAACTCAACAGCACTTAACAACAATAACAACATTTCCATGGGTATTGATTGTGCACCTAAGTAAATGGAAATCCCTGACAACTTCCAGTATTTGTCCACTTATCACTATTTTTCTTATTGTTCCAGCTGTGAAGTTTTTTGTTTCTTTAATGTTGAAGTAGCAAAATATTAAAAACATGAGAGAAATTAAAAATTTAATAGACAGGTTGGAAGATAAAATTGAGGCAATCATTCAGAAAATGAAACAGAAGACAGAGTTGGAAGATAAGAGAGAGAGAGAAAAAAAAAATAGTGGCCATTGAGGAAAACCAATACCAACTTCAAAATTTCCAAAAAGAGAAAGTAAAGGACTTAATGCCAGAATTTAAAATGAGCCAAAACGAAGGCACAAAATTGTGACATTTCAAAATACTGGTAAACCAATTGCCCATTTTGGTCTCCAACTCAACTTTCTCCTTTCCTCTGCTCTGCTTGATAACATAAGAAGATGATGTTTGCAGTCTGCTTTTCCCTGGATGTCAGCTAACTTCTGTTTCTGTCAACAGGAAGCAGTGATAGGAAAATGAGGAGGAGGAGGAAGAAGAGATGGAGGATAAGAGAAAGAGGAAGGGGAAAGGGGAGAAAAAGAAGAGGAAGAGGAGGAGAAGGAGAAGGAAGAACAAATATGGAAGAGAAAGCAGAGGAAAGCCAGAATATTTCTCCTCCTCTCTCTGTGCTTCGAGTAGCATCTCTAGTAAAATGCCACTGTCACTATGCTTCTGGCACCTGTGGGAAGCCCTAGCTTCTGAGCACAAGGAAAACTACCTTCTCTGGTCCATCCAGCTCTATGGGTGGTAACAGCTTCTTATTGTGACTTATCATTGGCTCACTTTATTGCATAATTTACCTTTCCAGCTGAATTCTGTGGCATAGTCTCTACTTTCCTGACTAGAAAAAAAAACTACTTACTCTGGCCAATACAGTCCTAAGTAAGTGGGGGAAAATAGCCTAAAATCTTCTGGGAACAGAGGAAAATGGGGGAATATGAAAAAGGTAAACAATCATAACGGCAACACCTAAAGCCACAAAGCAACACAACAATGACATAAGATGGTCAGGGGAAATAATTTCCCACCTGAAAATTTTATACCCAGCTAAATTGATGTAAGACTAAAACAAACTCCTTTCAGGTATGAAAAGTCACAGAAGATTTTTCTACTAATTTCCTCTTTCTCTTTTAATATCAAGAAAAAAGTTAAGAAAGATCTGTACATAATATTGATGTTGAAAAATAGAAATAAACTGGAGCAGGAAAATAAGGGGTTAAAAATATAGCATCAGGGCTGTGAGGATCCGTAAGACTCAACCTGGTCCTGGGCCAGGATTCCCCTCAACCCAGAATCAGGCTTGGGTTTGAGAAGCGAGGTTCAAGGGACCTGCAGTGTGATGGTCTTGTAAAGCCCTCAGATTCTCCAAGCTCTGATCAAGCCACATGCAGCTGCTCACCTCCTGATTCTACAGGATGTTCATCTGCACCTTCTGAGGAACAAGTTCTTTGTAGTACAAATGAGAGAAGCACTATGGAGAAAGGAAAATTGCCAGAGGTTTTACCAAGAGCACAAAGGGCATTGTTTTCAATCAATGACTGGTGGAGTTCCTGGCCAGCAGGCCCATCCGAGCCTATATCCTTGTCCATGAAGATGCCATTCAGCAGCTCTGGAGGACACTAATGGGATCCACCAGTGTTTCAAGCATGCCATGTGGCCCTAGATTCAATTCGGGGGAGTTTAGGCCTCACTTACACCTGCAGCACTACTCATGGCTCAGACTCTGTGATTTCAGCCAGTGGGGAGATTGCAGCTTTCTCCCCCGAATTGAGTGTGCAGCATTGGAACAAGGAGGAGGCATCCCAGCTGCACTGTGGCCCTGTAGGTTATAATCCAGAGGGAGACCGCAGCAGTAGGCTGCATCAGGACCGACCTGATGCAGGCCTGCCAGTCTATGAAGACTGGTGGTATTGCCCAGTCTTTGATCTCAGACCTGTGGTTGAAACCATTATCCTATGACTGAAGATATCTGGGTTCATGGTGCCATCTATGCTGGTATCTCTATTTCCTGAAGGCCTCGTTCATCACTGCCACCTCCTCAAGAACCTCTTTATCTACTTCTTGTCTAAAATGTTCACAACTAGTTCAAAGGAGTGGTGAACAACTAAAGCTGGTCATAAGATTGGTTCCTCTTTGTACTGAGAACTGTCCTTCATTCTTTAAGGAGAAGGTCACTTAACTGACTTGCTGGAGCTATAAATTCCCTGAAAATTGCACTGCCTCTGTATAAGCAGCATTTAAATTCTCTTTCTCAATAAAATCAGTGTTCTTCCTACAGACAACAATAAAATGCCAACAACAACGACAACAACAACAAAATAACATTATCTAAAATGTTTTTTACTGAAGGAATAAAAATGAAATAATGAGAATTACAGGAAAGTAAATTTTTTAAAACCAAGGAAATTATTGATTTCAGAGAAGGGGAAAAACAGAAGAAATATTATTATAGACTAGATTCTTGTAGGTTGTATAGCCCTATTGTGTCCAATTGCTGTACAGAGGTAACTTGCGGTTGCTGTGAAGCTGAACGCTGTGACACCAATGTGTCAAATGTGATAATGGTTACCCATGGTAGACAGTGTTTGGTGGGGCTCCCCAGTTAAAAACAAGTTTGGAAGCAGGAGTGGCACCCACTTCCGTAAATAGCTTGCCTCCAAAAACCCTATGAACCTGGAGAAAGGATGAAAGTCATGCAAGGGTCAAAGACTTTCGTTCATAAGATCACTATGAGTTGCCTAGGACTCAACGGCACTTAACAACAACAACAGTGCATCAGTACCTTGTACAGTCTTGGTACCAGCAACCAGGAAATCAAAAGAGGACTTTCATTGGGAAAATCTAGTGTCAGGGACCTCTCCAGAGACAATGTCAGTCTGGAAACTAAGGTGCACCTGATCCAGGCCAAGGTCTTTGCAATCACTTGCTATGCATCAGAAAGCTGGACAATGACTAGGGAAGACAGAAGGAGAATTTATGCCTTTGAGCTGTGGTGCTGGAGAAGAGTAATGAATACACCACGGACTGCCAAGGAAACAAATAGGTTCATCCTAGGGAGGGTGAAGCCAGGCTGCTCCCTGGAGGCAAGGATTCGGAAGCTCTGTGTGACATACTTTGGGCATGTTGCAAGGAGGGAACAGTCCTCAGAGAGGGTGGAAAGACAGTGCAAGAGAGGAAGACCCTTGATGAGATAGATTGACTCAGTGACTGGGTAAATGGGGGTGGATGTGTCAAAGATGGTAAGCTTGGCTCAGAACAGAGCAGGGTTTAGGGCTGTTGTACATAGGTTCACTATGAGTCACAGGTGATTCAATGGCACATAACAACAACAGTCCATGAGTCATCTATAAATAATGTTTATATGACCATATTAACAAAAGCCATGAACACAAGCTCGCCTTCTTATTTTAATTTTGAAAATACCTTTAATCAAAATTTGTGTTACAAAACTATATGGGAAAGATAAGTATTGCACGGTGCCACTGCTGTAAAATGGGACAGATATCAGGGTTGGGGTAAGACTGAGAAAAACTGGATAAATTGTGTATACTGCACTGAAACAGATGAGGGAAAGAATAATTTAAAAGCAATGTATGATAGGGTATTACGGTTATCACAATAGTCCACAATTAAGGTTGCATAGTGGAATGTACTTGGGGTGGTGGGAGGGGTGCGGGGGGATTGTGAATCAGGGAGAGATTGTTTCTTTTGCTTTTCAAAGAGAGGAGCGAACTAGGGAGGGGGGTAGGGCTGGGCGGGGAGAGAAGTGCAGCAATGAATGAATGGAAATCCAAAATCTCTGTAAATTTTCATTAAAATTATTAAAAATAATTATTAAAATAATTTTTTTTAAAACTATATGGGAAATAACAGAAAAGGAAGTCTTAAAAGAGGAAAATAATGTGTAAGAGCTAAATTGTCTTTTTCTACTTTAAAAACATCAAGAAATAAAAAAAAAAATTCAAAATCAAAACACTAGTATAAATAAACTATTTTAGCATATGGAAGGAAACAGCAGAAGCACCAGATAAAAATATTATTGATAATTGTCTCTAAAGAATGGGAATCAAGATTAGAGAAGAAACTACTTTTGTATAATTCTTACAAATACTGTTGTTGTTGTTATAGTTATGTGCCATTCAGTTGCTTGTGACTCACAGTGACCCTATGTACAACAGCCCTAAACCCTGTTCTATCCTGTGCCAACCTTATTGTCCCTGACATACCTACCCCCATTTTTACCCCAGTTTCTGTCACTGTCATTGTCCAGCTTTCTGATACATAGCAAGTAATTGTGAAGACTATGTCCTGGATCAAAATATTAAAATATTTTTAATTAAGTTTGGCACTTTCACGCCTCTTTCCTCTTCTTTTTTTTAAAGTCTGAAAAAAACTCCAAAACTATAAATTATATTGATTTCAACAAGGATATCATCAGGAGGAAAGGTGAGCTTCACTCAAGGGCAGAGCAAATTGTTAAAAGGCCAGGCAGTGAATGGGATGCAGAAGTGCCAAACACAATAGGAAGAATGGGTCAAAGCCAAAAGTGGGATTTACAGGGCTCAGAAGCCAGGGAGACTGCCAACGGGGAAAATGGTCTCCAAGGTTGGCTCAGACTAACCTGAAAAAGAGCAGTAGGACAAATTTAAATCTACCTCTTTGAGACACAATGTGAAAAACACTGGGAATTAGAAAAATTGGACTGACACCCTAGTTTAGAATGAGTGAATGATTAAATTTCTCCATAGGAATAACTCTAATGGTTCTAACATGTGAAATTTGCTAATATAAATACAGTTAAACGTCTCTTCCATTTCTTCCAGGGGAGAAATTTTTTCAATGCAATCCTATACATAGAATGTCAGATCCTGTCCATATGAATAAAAAGGCCCAGGACACTAACTAGCCAAATGTTCTGCTGGTTAATCATTGTCCTATTTGTTCTCCTAGCAGTCCATGGTACAGTCAATACTCTTCTCCAGCACCAAAGGCATCAATTCTCCTTCTATCATCCCTAGTCATTGTCCAGTTTTCTGATTTCTCTGAGCACTGGAATTTTGTTCCCTATGTGCCACCTTTGGACATACTTTGGACATGTTGTGAGGAGAGACCGGTCCTTAGAGAGGGACATCATGCTTGGGAGGGTGGAGGGACAGCGCAGGAGAGGAAGGCCCTCTATGAGGTGGATTGATTCAGTGACTGGGATAATTGGGATGGGAGTGTTGGAGACAGTGCAATTGGCACAGGACAGAGCGGAGTTTAGGGCTGTTGTACATAGGGTCGCTATGAGTCGCAGGTGACTCGACGGCACATAACAACAACAACAACAATGTGCCACCTTTGGTCTTCTAGAACTTGTTCAGACTGTCAGAATCACAAATATCAGAGAACTCTAAGCTAAGCTGTCCCATATTTTGCACCCATGCTGGTGCAGAAATTCCACTGATGTGGGTTCCCCAATACTCTTGTTGTTATTAGATGTCATTAAGTTAGTTCTGACCCATAATGACCCTGTGAACAACAGAATAAAATAGTGCCTGCTCCTGCATCATCCTCACAACCACTGCTATGCTTGAAACAATATTTGCAGCCTGTATTGAATGTCCCAATATAATATCCCACAGTATTTAATATTAATTTAAAATTAATTAATTAATATTAATCTAGTTTATTAATGGTCTTCCTCTTTTCCACTGACTCGACTCTACCAAAACCAAAAGATGTGGTACTTCTTGGAAGCAAAGACAGTGAAATTTCATCTCACATATTTGGGGCAAATTGTCAAGAGGAGCTGATGTTGTATTATTGTTAAATGTCACTGAGTTGCTTGAAACTCAGAGTGACCCTAGTTCAACAGCTCTGAACCCTGCTCTATCCTGAGCCAGCTTTAATGTCTCTGACACAACTATCCCCATTATACCAGTCACTAAGTCAATCCATCTTATCAAGGGTCTTCCTCTCCTGCACCATCCCTCCGCCCTCTCAAACATGATGTCCCTCTCCAAGGACTGGTCCCTCCTCCCAGCATGCCCAGAGTATGTCAGACAGAGCATCAAAATCCTTGGCTCCAAGGAGCAGCCTGCTTTCATCCTCTCCAAGACCAATCTGTTTGTTCTCCAAGCAATCTATGATATTTTCAATACTCTTCTACAGGACCACACTTCAAAGGCATCAATTCTCCCTGGGAAAAGACATTGTACTGGGAAAGATGAAGGATTAGGCAAAAGAGAGGAAGACCCCTGGTGAGATGAACTGACACAGTAACTGCAACTGTGGGTTGGAGCATTGTGGAGATAGTGACAATGTAACAGGACAGGGCAAGGTCAAATCTGTTGTTCACAGGGCCGCTATAAGCCATACTCAGGTCAAAGGCACAGAACAACAAATACGACTTTATCAAAGATGATGTGTTTTTATAAGGTTAGATCTCTCTGAGAACATGACCAAGTATGTGAGACATATTCTCACCATCATCCTGGTCATGGACTTTTATATACTTGCTTGAATATTTTTAGGTGACAAGAATCCCACCCCAGTTAATATCATTATACTGTCCAAAACCAAGCTTACAGCTATGCTCACTTTGACACTCAATAAACAGCATCTG
The DNA here is from genome assembly GCF_000299155.1 of Elephantulus edwardii. Taxonomy (NCBI): domain Eukaryota; kingdom Metazoa; phylum Chordata; class Mammalia; order Macroscelidea; family Macroscelididae; genus Elephantulus; species Elephantulus edwardii. The sequence continues at coordinate 3,188,376 of NW_006399941.1, read as the reverse complement.
ACTACTGAGGAAATAAATGGCTGGGAGTGGGCGTAGGGAGTAATGGAGAACTGCTCTCTACATATGAAGAGGCCACAGAGCCCCGCCCAGCTTTTGTCAAGTGTTTGGAAGAGTAAAGAGACACAAAGTCCCTATTTGGGCCAGCTAGGTACAGGGAGAAGAAGGAAACACTTTGGTTTGTGTTGCCTGCCAGGCTCACTTGTAGAAACTGAGACACTTAATCTTAGGGTCTTAGGTTCACCCTCGTCGTGGGCACTTTGTTATTAAAAGGATCAGACTGATGTAGTGGAAAAAGAAAGTCACTGAACCAGGAGTCAGGGGATGCATCTAATCTTGACTTGGCCACCACACAGCGCATTCTAAAACCAAATACCAGAGCTCTGGAATTGGATGCCCTCACAGAGCAAAAGCCAAGAACCTCCATGAGACACCAGGGAGTGAGAGGCACTGCACCAGTGGACAATCCAGTAAAAACCACTAGAGAAGACTAGGCAGGCACTTAGCAAACATTGGCCTAAGCCAGACCCAACACCCACTGACACTGGAGGCCCCCTTCTAGTGAAGTTTTACTTCTGAGAATTAGAATTCTGATAACTCCCCAATAATCTTCAAAAGCCTACTGTGAAAGAAATTCCCTTACTATCCTAAATATCTTCTCCCACAAAATAAGTGCAAACCAACACTTGGTTACATGTATCTCAAAAGATCAAGGCAACTCCATCATTACTCTATTGACTTGTACTAAGTAATCAAGTTACAATATAGAAGTCAAAATTGGGAAGGTATGGACTTTATTTTTTAATATGACTTGTCTAGCCATTATTTGGTTTGCTAAGTAGATGGGCGGGAATATGCAAATGTAGCATGCCTCTCTTTCAATCCATAAGGGAATTGGCTGGGCTCAACAATCTACAAGGGGATTCGCTAGTCTTGCGAATAAATTGAACAGCACTAGCCATAGACACAGATCTTCCCATGCCAATGAAGAGACAACAAAAGAATGCAGGACAACCTTCCTGCTCCAGCTATACCTACAGCAGCAACACCTACGTCCAATCTGGGGACCTGACATGAGTTAAGACCTTGAGGTGAGGGAGAGCCAATATTGGTAGGACTGAGAAATTTATTGGACAATTGAGGGGGGTGGTAAGAGAACTCAATATTGGCAAGACTGAGAACTGGGAAACAATGGCCTGAAGGCACAGGCTCAAGGCTAAGGTGTCTGCATGTACATTTCAGGAGCTCTGTTATTAATCTGGATTATAACCTTTTGACTTCCCCAATATAATTCTGTGTGGTCTGTGAGCTATCACATAGGATTTTTGGTCTCAGCCAAAGCAGTAAGATTGGTGTTAAGATGAGTAGAAAGAGAAGTATGGGAGCATGGGGGAATATGTCTGACCTCTTGGGAATTGGTTTTGTGTTACTGATGCTGGAAATGGGGACAGTTGCCTTTTGTGAAGTCAGTAAAAGTAAGACATGGATGTCCACATGTGGCCCTTGCTTTTTTTTTACAGAAGGCTTCCTTTACCTGCCTATGAAACCTCAGTTTCCACCACTGTTCATGGAAGTAATGAATCAGATGTCCTTATAATTCAATAAGATATGACACTAAAGTGAACCACTTTTTTGTTGTTGCTTACCAAAGTATATAGAAGTTGTGTTTACACTACACTGCAATTAAATATGCAACATTATTAAAAAGTGTGAAATATTGCAATCATCAAAATGTGACTTAGTGACATGAAGTGAGTACATGTTATTGGAAAAATGGTGTTAATGTAATTGCTGGATACAGGGTTACCAAAAACCTTTAATGTGTAAAAATGTATAATCTGTAAAGCACAGTAAAATGAGGTATACCTGTATACATGGGGCATAGAGAAGTTCTAATAGCATATGATAGAGAATGGTCACATTCAACTCAGGCACACAATGATATGATGAAAATCACAAAAGCCTAGCAATACAAATCACCACTTTATAATGTGCTTATATAATATCACCATTTTATAATTGACTTAAAATCCAATTTCCCCAAGACATGTGGACAAAGTATTTCATAAAACTCAACACCCAAATTTAAATAAGAGATAAAAGTCACACGCACATGAATACAAGCAAAACTCTATCAGTGTTAAGTAGGATTAATGTATCAGTATCTTGGTTGTGATGATGTAGGCTCATTTTCTAACATTCTAACACTGGGAAGAATTGGGTACAATATACAAAGCTCTCTCCATAGCAGATTCTAAAATTGCATGTATCTCTGCAATTACCTCAATATCAGTTGGAAAAAAGGGAAGGAAGTATGCAATGAAGATGATGATAGAGAGAAAGAGGAAACAAGGAAAAGTAGGGGAAGAGTAAAGATCAACTTTATCAAACAAAACTAGATTAATTCGTCAAAGCTTAACTGCATTTAAAGCAGAAAAGTAAATTTGCCAAAGAACATCACTGAGCAGTCTACCAGTTTAACTTTGTAAAAAAAATGTAAAGTTTCAAACTTTGCCATTTTTCATAGACTTCCAAGGCTGATGATAATATGTTAAAACGTTTGTTAGAAGTCTAGTACTAGAATATATTAAATTAAAAAAAAAGCTATCACACAATTTGGGATGCCCACAATAAAAACCTGTGTCCAGTGCCTTCTCTTAACTACATCACAGAGATACACCTCATGATCTTTTCAACTGCTTCCTATGCAGGTAAAAGTTGGAAAATGGGTAAGGAAAATAAAAGAAGAATCAGTGTCTTTGAGCTGTAGTGTTGGAGAAAAAGTACTGAATACTCTGTGGACTGCCAAAAGAACAAACAAGTCTGTCTTGGGGGAAATGCAACCACAGTGCTCTTCAGAGACAAGGAGAGTGAAACTTTGTCTCACATACTTTGAGTATGTTGTCAGGAACAGGTAGTATTTGGGGAAAGATATGCTGGGAAAGGTGGAGATTCGGAGAAAGAGAAAGGCCCTCAGCAAGATGAATTGACAAGGTGGCCATAATAGGCTCAAACATGTCAGAGTTCACAATGGTGCAGAAAACAGCAAGGTTCAGATGCACTGTTCATAGGGTCAGTATAAGTTGTAGTCGATTCCACAGCACAACATGTCTTCTAACAGGAACTCTGGTGGTGAAGTGGACTATGTGTTGGGCTGCTAACTGTTCAAAACCTACCAGCCACTCCATGATACAAAGATGATGCAATGTGCTCCCGTAAAGATTTACAGCTTAGGAATCCAAAGGGTTCGTTCTGCTTTTTCTTCTATGTGTTTTTGTGTACAGTAAAGTCAGAATTGACTCATAGCTGACAGTCTGGCAGTTTTCTGCGGCAGTTAACTGCACAGAAAGAGAATGCTTATCCCTCTCCCATGGAGCGGCTGGTGGATTTGAACCATGTGCCTTTGAGATTGCAGCGCAGCTTCTTGTCACTAGGCCACCTTTCTCCTATAAGCCAGGATCAACTCAAATCCAGCTTAGGCAAGGACTGTCTGGCCCACACACCTACCATGAAGACGGTGCCTCCTTTTGTGCTGGACACTGTGGTTTCGAAAACCAATAAGCCCACTCAACTTGTCCAAGGCACCGACTAATCATTTTCTTAGAGAAAGGAGGTGCAGAAGTGACAGGAGTAGTAACACAACAAAGTAAACCAGGCGGACCTGGAATGTTGGGGACAATGGCCCCAAGGGAGGTAAAGTCAGCCAGATTTCTTGTCACTTGCAAATGAGTCCCTGTGTTTATGGAAACACCCTTAGCCTCACTAGGATTCCAGACTCTCTTCGAAAATGCACTAGTAACAACAGCACAAATAGTATGAAAAGCCCTGAAGGTTGTAGCCTCTCTCCCTACCCAGGCAATCTGTACATGGAGCAAATAATTCATGAAGGTGGACTCTATGAAAAGGAATGTGGCATCAGGACCTGAGGAAGTCTCATCAACAACCTGTGTCTTGTTGATGACACAACCTTGCTTGCAGAAACTGAGGAGGATATGAAACACTTGCTGCATAAGATTGAGAACTTCTGTATGGATTGCACTTCAATATCTAGAAGACAAAAGTCTTCACCACAGGACCAACAGTCAATATTCTAATACACAGAGAAAGTACTGAAGCTGTCAACAATTTCATCTTGCTTGCATCCACACCAAGCCAGAGGACCCCCTAAGGCAAAAAGAAAAGAGCCTCCTAAAACCTAAAACTCCTGATACCACACTTTGGAAAAACTAAGCACGCAGAACGTTGATGCTCCTTCATCCATTATCCCCCTCAACAGCATCCCAGCAGAGAAGTAGATGAAAGTGTACAGACATTGACACAGCCATCCCACAGGTACCCACAACTGCAGAAGCTGGAGAAGAGTAAGTGAAGGGTAGGGATGGAAGGAGGCAGGGGAGGGAGGGAGAGAGGAAAGGAGGGAAACCAGCCAGAAACACACACACAGACACAAACACACAGACGAGAGAGCAATGGCAATATTCAGACACTCAGCTAGGAATTTTTGAATGATTCAGAATAGGACACGCCGTCACCTCTGATTTAATTAGACGACTGTTTTCAGGATGCTGAAGGTCTAGGCTTATAATCAAGCACTTACGTAATCCTCCTCATTGAGTCCTTGTTTCTCAACAGAACTTTTCACTTCCATGGAAAACTTCTCAAACTCAGGTTTCACTGTCCTCAGTAGGGTGACTGTTTGGAGGGATGAGTAGGCCTGCTTAGCTTCAAAGTCGTGTTTGTCTCCTCTCTTCCACGAGCCATCTCCTACGGGAGAAATAAAAATATTTATAATTCCAAGCCCGTCACTATAAAGGGACCATTATCCCTTTTCAACTACGATGTGTCCCTCCATGTTACTTTTGGCAGCCGGAGCAAAGAGGTATTGTCATAGTTTTGCACTTGGGTATAATGTGACAATGTCAAGATCGTTAAGGGAGATGAAGGCCCGCTGGATGTGTGTCCTTTGAAATATGAGAGAGAAAGTAAAGCTCTGTTGAGGTAACTGCCTCATAATAACCAGAGCTGTTCTCAGCCCCCTCAAAATACAGCAGGAAGAAGTATGTATTTCTTCTTTACTTCTCTCCATATTTATTTTGTAACACCCACAGTCAACTCTAGACGTGAACCAACTTGTGACTGAGGTGTAGAATAATCCTGATTGATGTAGCCATCGAATTAACAGGCTAGAATCCTGTACTGCAATAGATATATGCAAATTTCATAAAGTTTAGCTCCGTTTAATGGCAGACAAAATTATTGACGCCCTTTGACTCATCTTCAAAGTGAAAGCAGCTTAGGTGAACTTGACCATCGCTAGATCTCCTTCTACCAGCAATGCTGGAAAAAAAGCATTCATTGGACAATATCGTCAGCGTACCAATCCCACTAACCAACTACAATCATGTCAGTTCTCACTTGACTGTAGTGACATTGTTATAATATTATCATTATAATAACGGCAAACTTGTTGGACAGAGTAGAACCTCAGGGTTCTTGAGGCTAAAATGTCTTTACAGAAGCAGACTGCCACGTCTTTAACCTTCAGTGAGAAGATGGATTCAAATGGTTAACCTTTCAATTAGCAGCTTAACCCACTGTGCCACTAGGGCTCCTTGGTGCATCAGCTGTAAAACGCAACTTAAGTGTTGAGTGCGTTTATCATCAGATAATGATAGCAGTATGTATGGAGCATGTTTATGCATAAAAGTTCACCCTCAGTTAACCTTCTCAGGATCCCCTGGTGTATATACAATGATCTTCTGTTTTACAAACAAGGAAATTAAAGCATGGACAAGCCAGTGCTCTATTATTGCCTAGCTCTAATTTTCCCAAGAGTAAAGGTGAACTAAATGGGCAAGAATCTTTACTAGTTCATTTTTGAGAAAACAGGAGGCTTCAGAGGCCCAACAAGTCAATACAGACCCTGATGGTGTCATCCATCCCAAAGGCCGCATGTCTCTGGAGTTTGAGCTGCTCCTTGGGAGAAGGATGGCCAGTTCTTCTGTGAGGCCTACAATCTCAGAAACCCAAGTATGAGTAGGTTCCAGCCCCATGACAATGAGTGAGTAACTTTGATGAATTGTGCTGTTAATGGAAAGGCCAGTGGTTCAAATCCATCAGCTGCTCTGTGGGAGGAAATTAGGTAGTCCCAGGAAATCCAGTGAAGTGTCATTATGAGTCAGAATTAACTCAGTGGCAATGAGCAGAGTGATGGTGGGTAACTCTTAATAAAGGAGCCCTGAGGGCATAGCAGTTGAGACATGCAGCTGCTAAGTCCAACAATCAAACCCAGCTGTCACTCTTTAAGAGTTAAGATGTGGCAGGCCCCTCCACGACCACTTACAGCCTTAGAGACCCTTTGAGCTGTTCTACTCTATGCTTCAGAGTCACTATGACATTGGAAGCTCCTTAACAGCAGTGAGTTCAACTTGTGACCAAAAGAAAAAGCTTTTTCTGTGAATTATCATTATGACTCCTGATTATCTCTGGAAACACAACAAGGGAGCCCAGCTGCTGAGTCATCTTTTCACCAGGACCTCTAGATGAGACTGCTCCTTCAAGTACAAAAGGTGAATAATAAAATTATCTCTGAAGTGTGCAGTCCAGACCATGCAGGACTGACTCTCCTCTTACAGAAAAGCTAAGTAAAGGTCTGGTGGCTTTGGAGTTTCTATGACATCAGTATGTGTGGCTGCTAGCCCCTGTCACATTGGTCCCCAACTTATAGCATCCTCCTTTATAACTGAGCAAAACGCTGTCCCATTCTCGCCATCCCTGTGTTGCAATCAAAGAAAAGTGTTATGCTCCACAGGGTCCTCATTGACTGATTCTCAAAAGGAGACCACAAAGCCTCTCTTCCTAGAATATCTCTGCCTGGAGGTTCTACGGACACCTACTCACATTATACCAACACTTATGCCTCTAATAACAGTGGGTGGTGTCTGTGCATAACGTGCATTACCAGGAATCAAGCCTGAATCCCTCGCTTGTTGTTGTTACGTGTCAAAACCAACTCAGAGTTGACTCTCCAGTGGGTTTTCAGTGGCTATAAATCCCAGAGGAAGAGACTGCCCATCTTTCTCTCAAGGAACAGCTGGTGAATTCAAACGAATTGTTTAAACTGGCAGCACCACTCCACACGGAAGGCAACAATGATATCAGGGTGCTGCCCCAACATTCATTAATTTGGTATCACTCTGTGCAACTGTGATAGCTGCGGTGGGCATGGCCGTATCAGCACAGCCTCCCCCACGTCAAAGAGAAGGATTTGGACACACACATGTAAACAACTAACATATTACAGGGTAAGATTAACAATTTGAAGGGGTGGGAGGGAGGGAGGTGGCTTCAAACAAACAATGCTGAGTATGAAGAAAGAAATAATGAGCTTCAGTGGTGGCATGGGAAGGGACTTCATCTGAGGAGGAGACAGTAACTGGTCCTCAATGTGTGAAGGGGATTTTAATAAGAGAGGCGGCAGAAAGGCATGCCTGGCAGAGCCTCTAGCATGGGCATAGGTGCAAATGGGTGTGGCATCCACCAGGCAGTTGGGAACCTGGGGCTGGAGCATGAGAAAGGACAGAGACAAAGGATTTAGTCTGTGGAGGCATCTGTCTGGGCATCACCCTAATAATAGCAATCAATTAGTGTTCACTCCATGCCAGGGAGATGCTGGAAGAGCGCCAAGGACAGAATTCACGAAGGACTAGATCAGACCTTGAATGAGCACAAGATAAATTCCAGGCCACCTAACGAAAGCTGGCACAGTCCTCTGGCTCCCAGCCAAAGTCTCTCACACACTGAAGCCACAGTGTGAACGGCCACTGCGCCTACGTGGAGAGACCAGCCACGGACAACGTGGCAGTACACTCTGTGATGGGGCAGACAAGACACTTTTTGACAAGGGGCTGAATCCATTTGAAGGGAATACTGCAAATTCTAAGTCTATCAGAACATCACCAACCTATGGGAGAACCCATGAATCAGGATGACAGAAGAAGAACTGATGCCTTTGAGTTGTGGTGTTGGAAAAGAGAATGGAGTGAGTCATGGAGGCCAAAAGAATGCAGAGGTACATCTTGGAGAAAGTGCAACCAGAGTGCTCCTTGAAGGCAAGGATGGCAAAGCTGCATCCCACATACCTTGGACATGTTGTTAGAAGAGGCTATCACTTGGAAAGGGACATCCTGCTTGGAGAGATGGAAAGTTAGCAAAGGAGGAAAATACTCTTAATGAGATTCAGTGTCTGTGGCCGTGAACTCAATGTGCCAGGAATGGTAAAGATGGTAAATGACGGGATAGGGTTCAGATCTGTTGTTCACAGATTGCGATGAGTCAAACTCAACTCAACAGCCCTTAATAACATCAACAGCAATGGATGAACCCCTCCTTAGAGTCATGCAAAGATTTATACTTACTCCTTTTTCTTTATTGGACAGGAGCAGTCAAGCCTTCGTGGAAACCATGTTTCTTAGGTAAAAAGGGTAAGAGTATCTCAGCTTCAGGAGAAAATTCTCCCCAAGGACACAAGAAGAGAAATTCCGACCTCAGTAGGCTTTATGCTGTGTAACTAGAAAGCCCGTCGCCCATCTGAGAGTTTGCTGTATTGTGACAGCTTGTATGTTGGAAGCGATGCTACTAGGTTTTTAACAATTTCAGAAGGTTTCAGTGGAGTTTATGGACTAAGTACAAGGAAGAAAGATCTGGAGATCTACTTCTGAAAATTAGACAATGAAAATTCTATAGATTTGAAAAGGATATTTGTCTAGTATGGTGCTGGTGGCTGAGACCTCAGGCTAAAAGGCACTGAAATTACACAGTGGCTGGCTGCAACAGTAAAGTCGAGCACAACAGTATTTAAAACAACACAAAGATGGGCACAGTCTTCTTCTGTTGTACATGCATTGCCAAAGTCAAAGCCAACACTGGGGCGACTGGCAACTAGAAAGTTGCACTAGGACTGGAAATAGCAACTATCTTCATTACTGAAATGTGGAAAACTTTTTTTTTTAATTTGGAAAAGGTGAGATACAATACAATAAACACTCTTGGTATCAGCAGCCAGGAAATTAAAAGATGAATTGCACTGGTAAAGCCAGCTGTCAGAGACCTCTCCAAGGTCCTGAGGAGCAATGATCCCAGTCTGGAGACTAAGGTGTGCCTGATCCAGGCCATGGTCTTTGCAATTACCTGCTATTCATCAGAGCGTTGGACAATGACTAGGGATGAAAGAAGGAGAGTTGATGCCTTTGAGCTTTGGTGCTAGAGAAGAGTATTGCATATGCCATGGACTGCTAGGAAAACAAACAAGTTCTTCCTGGAGAGGGTGAAGCCAGGTTGCTCCTTGGAGACAAGGATTCTGAAGCGTCAGCTGACATACTCTGGACATGTTGCATGGAGGGACCAGTCCTTGGAGAGGGACGTCATGCTTGGGAGGGTGGAGGGACAGCGCAGGAGAGGAAGAACCTTGATAAGATGGATTGATTCAGTCACTGGGGCAATGCGGGTAGGTGTGTCAGAGAAAATAAGATTGGCACAGGATAGAGCAGGGTTTAGGGCTGTTGTACATGGGGTCGCTATGAGTTGAAGGCGATTTGAAGGCACATAACAACAACAACAACTATAGTCTAAAAATTAGTACTAATGTCTAAGCATTTGCCTGCTAACCAAAAGGTCAGGTGTTCAAAACCACCATTCTGCTCCATGGAGTCTTCTCTTTAAGACTCACAGCCTTGAAACCCCAAAGGCGCAATTCTACTCTCTCCCATAAGGACTCTATGAGTCAGAATTTATTTGTTAGCAGTGGCTTTTTTGTATCACTGCCTAAAAGAGAACAAATTTGGAGCTTTATTGTCTGGAAAGCTTCTGCTAGGAAAAAACAAGCAAACAAACAGAAAACCACTAATGGAAACAATTGTGCTGCTGCCCCATCAGGTTTTCTAGGCTGTACCTTTTGATGGAAAGAACTTTAGTGACACAGTGTTTACATTCTTGGCTACTAACTGAAAGGTCAGCTGTTTGAACCTACCAGCCACCCTGGGGGGGAGGGGGGAACAAAGGTACAATTGCTTCTGCAAAAATTCCAGCCTTTGCAATCATATGGGGTAGTTCTACTTCGACTCTACAATCCTTTTTGGTTGCAGTTAATTTAGGTTTGGTTATTATTTCATCTTTATGGGAGTAAACAACTAGGTCTTTCTCTGAGTGGGTTCAAACAGCTATCTTTCAATAAGAACTTCACTCCTAGACCACCAAAGTTCCTTAATGGAAATGAGAGTGCTTGATAAATGTACGTGAAGCCAAGCAGCTACCTGGGTACAACTGTAGCACATGCTACAGCCTCCAGCTTTTATGGACATTCTCGCTGTGATCTGTCAGGAGCATCTCCCATATCAGGCTATTGAACTCTGCGAAAGGAGATATCGGCTTGGCCCGACGTGTCATCTGCGAGGACAAATTTAATTCCGCAGACAACTGGGTGCCTCTGAAGATTTACGAGCGGAACAGAAGAGTGACATGATCAGAACCATGCCTTGGGAAACAGTCATGGATTAGCGTAAGGAGACACACACATAAGGTTCACAGCCCACAGGAATCCAGCCAAGAGGTCAGGAGAGGTTATCTGTGGAAAGTTACACACTAAGCTGTCTGAGAGGATTCTCAAGGTGGTCAGATGCATGGGTGCGCTCGCTCTCCTTTCTTTATTTATGTTTCTGAACTCAGCTATTTGCCAGGAAAGGTATTTACTAGTGTTTTAACGCTGTGCAAGAGGAATCTCGGGACTCTGCTCGGGTCAGGGAGGGAGGAGCCACATGGATGTCACCAAAGAGGAATCAAGATCGGACCCTGGAGGACACTATGCTGAGTAAAATATCT
>NW_006399941.1:3153233-3177074 GCF_000299155.1 Elephantulus edwardii | reverse complement strand
ACAAACTGAGAGAGGTGGGAGCAGGGAGAAAAGTGCAACAATGAATGAATGGAAATCCAAAATCTCTGTAAATGTTCATGAAAATTAATAAAATAAAATTTAATAAAAAAATACAATAATAAAAAAATTCATAACTAGTGGCACAAAACACTTGTATAAAGTTAGAAAAGAGGAACCTAAGTCTGAAGCCGGAAAGAAAAAAGGAGACTGGAGAAAGAAAGTGTTGAGTCATTTCCATGCAGTTGGTCGTCAGAGCCAGGGACCGGGTAGGAAAGGAAGTGCAGAAAGGAGAAGGGTTGAGCACAGTACATGTTGGGGACACTGTTTTCAGTGGGCAGGAGGAGCTGAAGAGACAGAGAAGGTGCTAACAGAGAACCAGAGGACATGGATCACCCATGCAAAGTTAAAACCCAAAGCTAACAGGCTGATTCTGACTCTACAGAACACGGGAGAAGCACTCCTCCCCAAGGTGTCTGAGGCTGTAAACCTTTATGAAAACAGTCTGAGATGATTTCATATTTTTTTTTCCTCTTTTTTTTTGTGGTGAGAAAAATTTGTATTTAGAATTAGCCAGCTGGACTTAGTTTATTTGATCCTAATTTTGTTGGCAACATCCAAAGCACCATAGTCAGGAGCAAGTCAAACATAGGCCTTCTTATCTCCATCAGGCCTAATCAAAGTGCTGACCTTGGCCACACTAATGTCATAGAACTTCTTTACAGCTTGTTTAATTTGGTGCTTGTTGGCCTTGACATCCACAATGAACACAAGTGTGTTGTTATCTTCTATCTTTTTCGTGGCTGACTCAGTGGTCAGGGGAAACCTGATGGTGGCATAGTGGTCAAGCTTGTTTCTCCCGGGGGTGCTCTTCCGGGGGTATTTGGGCTGTCTTCGGAGTCTCAGTGTCTTAGGTCGCTGGAAGGTGGGTGACATGCGGATCTCCAATTCTTTTTTTTTTTTTTTATTGGCTGTGGATGCCCTTAGGACTGCCTTTTTGGCCTTTAATGCCTTTACTTTGGCTTCAGTTTTGGGAGGGGCAGGGGCTTCCTTCTTCACTTTCAGCGCCATCTTTGTAGAAAAAGCGAGACTATTTCATCTTCACTGCACAGAGTGGCCAGAGGAGTCAGAGCACTTAACAATCGAATGCTTAACCCACTGCATTGCCAGGTCCCTTCAACCAAAGCTGCGTATTTCCAGATGAAGGTAGGTGTTCCTCTCCCAGGCCACGCACTCGCAGGAGGAGTGTGTGCTGCAGTAGGAGTGCTGAACAGGATTCAGCATGGCCTACTTAGATGCATGAGGAAGAAAGGATCTGGCAATCAATCTCCAAAACTCAGCTAGTGAGAATCCTGTCAATCACCACGTACCATCCCTGTATCCATGAGCTCACTAGGCACCACAGGTCAACTCACTGGCATCCAGACAAGAGCCAATCACAGCCAGTGATGAAGATCCCTGACAAAGGATATCACTGCGGATGTCAAAGAGATCTTGGCTGAAAGCATAAAATGCGAGTATGTTTGCCTGTCTTTTATTGACTAACTGAACACAGGCATACAACCGTGTAGATCAGGGCAAATTGCGGACAGCATTCCAAGGAAGGGAATTTTTTTTTGTTTTTAAAAAAGGAGAATTATATATTTTTGAAGATATTTCTCTATTAACCTTTTTTCCTCTAATTTTTTTATTCATTGTCATATATTTTCTTCCCTCGCTCTCCTTCTCCCAGCCCACCTCACAATGCACCCTTGTTCCAGATTGCTGTCATAATATAATGCCTAATATTATGTTCCTTTTGGACAGTTCTTCCCGCATCGCTTCTAATGCACTGTTTGTTATCTACCCACTGTTTTCCCATTCTCTCCCCAACGCCCCTAGGAAGGGGAATTCTTAACTGCGCTCGTAAAGCACCTTTCCACAGACCAGAAGCAGTGGTTCAAACAGTAAGGGACTGATGGTGGTGCTGCTATATGATGTTATGTCAAAACTTACCCATAGCTGACCCTCTAGCAGGCTTCCAGAGGCAGGTGATTGCACAAGAGGAGACTGCTCGCCCCTCCCCCAAGGAGCAGCTAGTGGATTCTAACTGCATGCCTTTAGTGCTGCAGCGCAGCTTCTTACCACTAGGCCACTAGAGCTCTGTTAAGGGAATGGTGGTTGTTGTTGTTGTTGTTGTTGTTGTTGTTATGTGCCATCGAGTTGTTTGCAACTCATAGCGACCCTATGCACAAGAGCTCTAAACGCCGTTCTATCCTGTGCCAACCTAGCCATCTCAAATGCACTTATTGCCACTGCTCCCCTCACAGAATCGATCCATCTCATCAAGGGTCTTCCTTTCCTGCACCGTCCCTCCACTCTCCCAAACATGACGTCCCTCTCCAAGGATCAGTCCCTCCCTGCAACATGTCCAGTATGTCAGATGAAGCTTCAGAACCCTTGACTCCAGGGAACGTTCTGGCTTCACCCTCTCCAGGACAAACTTGTTTGTTTTCCTAGCAGTCCATGGTATAGTCAACACTCTTCTCCAGCACCACAGGTCAAAGGCATCGATTCTCTTTCTATCAACACTATTCACTGTCCAATTCTCCAATGCATAGTACATAATTGCAAAGACTATAGCCCGGATCAGGTGCACATAGTTTAAAATCAGAAGAGGCGTGAGTCAGATCTTTTCACCACATTTAATCTGTTTGCTGAGCTTTTGAGTTTTTTCTTTTTATTGAGATTTATCTTGGACTATTAAGTCCAAGAAGTTAGACTATATGAAGAAGGATGTAGTGTCAAAATAGGAGGAAGGTTCGTTACCAACTGGGGATACAAAGACAACATACCTTGCTTTCTGAAAACAATGAGAACTTAAAGCGCTTACTTATGAAACTCAAAGACCTCATGAAGCTAGGAAGCCTTCAAGATGGATTACAGTACAACAGAAAGAATAGAAAAACTCACACAACTGGACTAACAAACAACATCAAGATAGACAAAGGCTAAAATTCTAAAATCTTGGTTTCATGATCACTATTGACGGCATCAAAAGCCAAGATGTCCAAGGGCATATTACACAGAGCAAATATGCTGCCAAAGACAACTTGAGGCTGTGCAGCAACCTCTGTGCTGGGGGGAGGCCGAGGCCTTGAGCACCCGGGAAGCCCCTCCCAGACCACTGATCAAGAAGTCATGCTGGGTTTTCAAAGCCTGCAATAGCCTGAAAGCCTTCCTGAGAAAATGCGATCGAAGTGGGGTTGCCCCACCAGGGGCGAGGTTGCAGGACAGGAGCAAGCAGATTTAACCCCAGGGAGCAAGTTGTTGTTGTTGTTGTTGTTGTTATGTGCTGTTGAGTCGCCTGCGACTCATAGCGACCCTATGTACAACAGCCCTAAACTCCGCTCTGTCCTGTGCCAATCGCACTGTCTCTGACACTCCCATCCCAATAATCCCAGTCACTGAATCAATCCACCTCATAGAGGGTCTTCCTCTCCCGTGCTGTCCCTCCACCCTCCCAAGCATGATGTCCCTCTCTAAGGACCGGTTTCTCCTCACAACATGTCCAAAGTATGTTAGATGGAGCCTCAGAATCCTTGCCTCCAAGGAGCCATCCGGTTTAACCCTTTCCAGGACAAATCTGTTTGTTTTCCTAGCAGTCCATGGTATTCTCAGTACTCTTCTCCAGCACCACAGCTCAAAGGCATCAATTCTCCTTCTATCCTCCTTGGGCATTGTCCAACTCTCTGATGCATAACAGGTGATTGCAAAGACCATGGCTTGTAACAGATGCACCTTAATCTCCAAAGAGATACCATTGCTCTTCAGTACTTTGGAGAGGTCGTTTAAGGAAAACCAGAAGAAACGTTACTGTCATAATTGCACAAAGAAGCTGAGTAAACCCAAAAGTCTAAGTTAGGAACATGGAGAATGAGCTTTAGCTTCAGTCTCTGTCAAATGCAAACAGAGTTGTTTTATTTTGCTTTTAGGTGGTGCTTTTTTTTTACTTCACTTTCTTGCTCCTTACCCCATGGCACTATTACAGTGCACCCAAAGGTCGTATTTTGATATTTGCTTCTCTTTTATGTAATAGCAAAATACTGAAAACAGACTCAATTATTTTTAAATTTTGTAAAATTAAAATACATATCTCCACATGACAACAACAATAAAAAAAGACATCTTTAAAGTATTAAAAAGCAAAGATGTCACTTTCAGAACTAGAATGGGCCTGACCTAATCCATATTTAGAGTCAACTGATTTTCTGTTGTACCATTCACACATCTTTTTATTATAATCTTTTATTAAATATTAATTATAATTCTCACATTGTGTTAGGGAGCTCTGGTAGCCAAGTGGCAAGAAGCTGCACTGAAAGCTGAAAGTTAAATGGTTCGAATCCACCAGCTGCTGCTCCCCAGGAGAAGGATGGACAATCTCCCACGCGATTAACTTCCTCTGAAAACCCATGTGAGGGTCAGCTATATATGGGTCAGTTCTGACGCGACAGTACACAACAACAACACTGTATTAACGCTTTCCAATCTCTCTCCATGATTCTCATATGGATTGAAGCTCAACATCAAGAAAACAAAGATTCTCACCACTCGACCAATTGGCAGCATCAGTATGGATGGTGAAGAGATTGAGATAGTTAACAGTTTTTGTTTACTTGGTTCCACAATCAACACTCTTGGTAACAGCAGCCAGGATATCAAGAGACAAATTGCATGGAAAGTCAGCTATTAGGGACCTCTCAAGAGTACTGAAGATCAAAGATGTTGGAGACTAAGGTGCACTTGATCATGCTATGCATCAGAGAGCTGATCATGCTATGCATCAGAGAGCTGGACGGTGTCTAGTGATGATAGAAGGAGGACTGATGCCTTTGAGCTGTGGTGCTGGAGAAGAGTATTGAATATACCATGGACTGCTAGGAGAACAAACAAGTTCATCCTGGAGAGGGTGAAATCCGGCTGCTCCTTGGAGGCAAGGATTCTGAAGCTTTTACTGACATACTTTGGGCATGTTACAAGAAGGGACCAGTTCTTGGAGAGGGATGTCATGCTTGAGACAGTGGAGGGACAGCACACGAGAGGAAGACCCTCGATGAGATTAATTGATTCAGTGACTGGGGTAATGAGAGTAGGTGTGTCAGACACAGTGAGGTTGGCACAGGATAGGACAGGATTTAGGGCTCTTGTACATAGGATTGCTATGAGTTTCAGGTGACTCGACAGCACATAACAACAACAACTTGTTACTAAGGTCTACCCTTGGCCAAATGCTACCCTTTTGATCTTTTACAATTGGTTGTCCTAAGAAGTAATTACTTCTCTGATGTTACTGATCACTCTATTGTTGGTCAAAGTTGAGCAGAGAAAGTGAGTTCCATTCCAGGCCCAAAGGGTGACTAAGGACAGAGTTTGCAATCACCGCATATGTATGTGAAAGCTGGACAATAAAAAAGGAAGAGTAGAGAAGAGAGCACTCGTGGCCTACTGGCAAGAAGCTGTGCTGCAATCCTAAAGGCAGGCACTTTGAGTCCAGCAGCTGCTTTGAGGGTAAAGGATGGGCAATCACCTCTCATGTGATAAACTGCCTCTGAAAACTCGCAGGAGGGCCAGCTATGGGTCAGTTCTGACTTGATGGTACACAATAACAACACAACAATGGAGAAGAACAGATGCATTTGAATCATGGTGATGGAGAAATGTGCTGACTACATAATGAACTGCCAGGAGTACACGTCTATCTTGGAAGATGGACAGCCAGCATGTCCTCTAGAGGTGAAGATGTAGGACTTCTTCTCAGTTTCTTTGGACATGTCATGAGGGGGAACCAGTGCCCTGGACAAGGACACCATGCTTAATAAAATAGAGGGACCGTGAATAAAGTCAAACTCTAGACAAGATGAACTAACACAGTGGCTGCAACAATGGGCTCTAACATAGCAACAGTTGAGAGGATGGCAGAGGAGGCAGCAGTATTTCAGCTCACGGTACTCTGCTGTGAGTTGCTGGGGCAGACTTGAAGGCACCGGACAACTAACAAAAACAAACGGCTGCCTTACTTAACAATACAGAAGCTAGTCACCATCATAAAAGTTCCACTGAAGCTCTGCTTTCGAGGCATAAAGGCATTGTCTGTGGCAAGGCTTGTGGGTTTGGCAATGGAAAGGAGAGCACTTTCAAAGAAGTGATGAATAAACACAAAGTGTTCTTACAGTGGCCCTGGATAAGGGATAAATAAGTCTGGAAATAAGACAGCTAGTAAAAATAGGAAGAGAAATGATGATTTATTATACAATTGTTTAAGGAGCAGAGGAAGCAGATTTCGTCTGCTTTGCTGGGTTTTGTTTTGCTCTAAGGATCATGCATGTTTGCATTTAGCATACAGAGATCACAGATTTGTGAAAGTGTTAATGGTTTTCTCAGGACTAAGCCCTGTGTTATTTAGAACAATGTATAAGGAGGACAGATGGATAATCTTCAGCAGAATCTATCCAAAGTACTGAAGAGCAATGATGTCAGTCTGGTGATTAAGGTGTGCCTGATCCAAGCTATAGTCTTTGCAGTTACTTGCTATGCATCAGAGAGCTGAACAATGACTAGGGATGATAGAAGGAGAGTTGATGCCTTTGAGCTGTGGTGTTGGAGAAGAGTACTGGATATCCCATGGATTTCCAATAAACAAATGTCTTGAAAAAGTGCAGCCAGAGTGCTCTCTGGCAGCAAAGATGGTGAAGCTTTGTCTCTCATACTTTGGGCATGTTGCCAGAACAGGTTATTCTCTGGAAAGGGACATCATGCTTGGAAACTTGGTGGGTCAGCGGAAGAGAAAGACTTCCAATGAGATGGAAAGATGCAATGACTGCAGTGTAGGCTCAAATGGATCAGAGATAGACAGTACCAGGTTCAGGTCTGTTGTTCATAAGGTAGCTTAGCTATGGGTCATCCTTGACTTGACCGCATCTAATAACAAGCCTTGCGTTCAGCTATCCTGTGGCCAGAACACACAGTACTGGTGTGGGGTGCCCCCCTGAGGATCACTGTAGCTCCCAGAACTTACTGAGACTCTAGTTTGTACCCTTGAGTCAGCACTGAGTCATGGACCAACAGAAAAAAATATTCCTCCAGGTCTGCACCGTCTGCACCATCACTGGTATGTTCAAGTCCACTGTTCGAGCTACAGTCTATTTTGAGTGTTTCCAAATGAGGGAGACACTTGCAGCTCTCTACCAGATAATATTGTGTCGGGATCCCACAGGCTTTCATTGGCTAATCCTCAGGTTAACTCTTAAGCATTAACCAGGATGGCCACGCTAGTATTTGAAATGCTGGCGGTGCAGCTTCTAGGATCACAGCGTGCAAGCCACCATAGTACAAGAATCCAACCTAAACATCCCCTAAATGAGTAACAGAGACAGACATCAGAGAGACCCTACAAGAAACAAAATCTTCATGTTGGCCTTGACCTCTGGGGGTATATAAGTGAGAGGAAAGCACAGTCCTCGTCCCCCACATCCCAGCGACTGCTGCTGTATCTCATCATGGGCAAGGCAGATCTGTTTCCCCCTGCGCGGTTACAAGATGATGTCACTGTGCAAGGCTCTGTTTCTCCTTTTCACCCTCCATCTTTAATCCTCCTAACAACTACATGAGCAAGTGTGAAACACAATTCCCATTTTACAGAGGATAAAACTGAGGCTCAAGGAGACTAAAGAGCCTGAAGTTATGCAGTGCATTAAGTGCTAGGCTGCTCACAAAAACATTGTTAACATTCTTAACCAAAACAGACGAGTCTGCTTCCCTAAATAGTTAGAGCTATGGAAACCCTTGGAGACAGCTCAACTTTGCCTTTTAGGGTAACTTGTTGGTGGTTGTTCTTGTTGTTGTTGTTGTTGTTATGTGCCATTGAGTCACCTGTGACTCATAGACCCTATAGAAGTGAAAAATAGATCGGAAGGGAAAGCGCCTGAAATTTAACAGCTGGTACAGTTAAAGGATTATGTGGGCAATAACTTTCTTTGCTCCAAGTGGATTTACATGAATTTAAATCACTTTTATAGCCAAACATAACAAATCTCAATTCTCAGTTTCTCCCCCTGGTTTTCTGTGATTTTTTTTCCATTTTGAGCCAGTCAAATAACTTACTTGTATCTATCCCTGACCTCTGCTAGCCCTTCTTCCTTGCTTTAGTTAGGGCCCCCTGAGTTCACAGGGATGCAGGAAAAGCTCTACAATTGTTGTTGTTGTTATGTGCCATCAAGTCGCTTATGACTCATAGCAACCTTATGTACAAGAGCCCAAACCGCCGTTCTGTCTGTCCTGTGCCAACCTCACCATCTCAAACACACTCATTCCTACCACCCCAATCATAGAATCGATCCATCTCATCGAAGGTCTTCCTCTCCTGTGCCCTCCACTCTGCCAAACATGATGTCCCTCTCCAAGGACCAGTCCCTCCTTGCAACATGCCCAAAATATGTCAGATGAAGCTTCAGAATCCTTGACTCCAAGGAGCATTCCGGCTTCACCCTCTCCAGGACAAACCTGTTTGTCCATGGTATAGTCCATGGAATAGTCAACACTCTTCTCCAGCACCACAGCTCCAAGGCATCAATTCTCTTTCTAACATCCCTATTCACGTAACTGCGAAGACTATAGCCCAGATCAGGCACACCTTAGTCTCCAGCCTGACGTCGTTGCTCTTCAGTACTTTTGAGAGGTCCCTCACAGATGACTTTCCCAATGCAATTCATCTCTTGATTACCTGGCTGCTGTTATGAAAAGTGTTGACTGTGGAGCCAAGTAAAACTAAAGCTATTAACAATCTCAATGTCTTCACCATCCATCCTGATGCTGCCAATTGGTCCAGTGGTGAGAATCTTTGTCTTCTTGACATTGAGTCTCAATCCATATTGAAGGCTGCAGTCCCTGACCTTCTGCAGCAAGTGCTTCAGGTCCTCCTCAGTTTGAGCAAGCAGGGTGTGTCATCTGCATAGTTACCTTAATATTTCTAGACTAGATCACCCAAACAACTTTCACCTAATTTCTACTGTCAGAAGATAATGCCAATCACTACTTGTTGTTGTTGCTGTTATTGCTATTGCTGTGGCTGTATTCCATCAAGTCGCAACCAACCCATAGGTGGCCCTCTGGCAGGTTTTCTGAGGTAGCAAATTGCATGAGTAGTTTACCCATCTTTTTCCCATAGGACAGCTAGTAGATCTGAACTGCATGCCTTTGGGATGGCAGCACAGCTCCTTACCACAAGGATACCAGAGCTCCCTTACTGTTGTTGTTATGTCACATCAAGTCTAGTACGACTCAGAGCCACCCAGTGAACAATAACTCTGAACTTTGCCCTGTGCTGGGCCAATCTCACTCACTGTCTCTGACACACCTACCCCCACTACCCCAGTTACTGTGTCATTCCATCTCATCTGGAGTCTTCCTCTCTTGCACCATCTGTTTACCCTTCCAAGTATAATGTCCTTCTCCAAGGACTAGCCTCTCCTGGCAACATGCCCAAAGTACGTGAGACAGAATTTCAAAATCCTCGCCTCCAAGGAGCAGCCTGGCTTTAATTGCTTCTGAGTCATTGCAGCCTCATATATGTCAGAGCAGATCTGTGCTCCTCCTTGTTTTCCACCCCTGTGACCTTCTGGAAGTAGACCTTTCTCCCAAGGGGTCTATTGGTGGGTTCAAACCCTCAACCTCTCAATAAGTAGTCGAGCACTTAACTATATGCTTCACCCAGGCATTCTGATAATGCTAATTGTTGTGAGGTGCCACTCTGATTCATACCAACCCTCCTTTGCCCAATTTGCACCATTCTCACAAACTCCACCGCACCCAAGTGCCCCCTGGTGCGCACTGTACCAATCCATCTCATTGAGGGTCTTCCTCTTCTTTCTGACCCTCTTGCTTTTCTATACATGATGTCCTTCTCCAGTGACTGACCTCGCCTGTAACATGTCCAAAGCATATGAGGTGAAGTCTCACCATCCTCGTCTCTAAGGAACATTTTTTTTGGCTGCATCTATTCCAAAACAGATTCATTTGGTTTTTTGGTAGTCCATGGTATATTCAACATTCTTTCCCAACACGCCACTTGAAAAGCACCAACTCTTCTTAGTTCTTCCTTATTCACTGTCCAACTTTCACAAGCACATGAAATAACTGAAGATACCATGGCTCAATGTCAACGGGTAATGTTAAAAACTCTACAGAACAGAATGTATCAACTTAGTGCTATTTGTTTAGTCTACCCTTTTTACCCTATTTCTATCACTTGAATCTCCATAGTACAATACCTCCAGAACTCCTACTACATAATTCTGGAGAATCTGAGAATTGTTTTAGTCTTTACCCATCTTAGTTTACTGATTACTGAAATGGGCATGCTATCAAATATGTATGTTTTAAATGTAACACTGTTGTTATTGTTATGTGCTGTTGAGTCAACTGTGAATCATAGTGACCCTATAAACAAGGGATCTGAAGCCTGCCCTGTCCATGCCCTCCTCACTATCTCAGGCACACATGAGCCAATTGCTACAGTCATTGTATCAATTCAGTTTGAGGGTCTTCCTCTCCTACACTGACTCTCCACCTTCTCAGGCATGATGTCCTTCTCCATAGACTGGCCTCTTCTAAGAGTATGCCCAAAGTACATGTGAGAGTTTCACCATCCTTCCTTCCAATGAGCACGCTGGTTCCACTTTCTCCAGGACAGACCTGTTTGATGTGTTGGCAGCCCATGGGATATTCAGTTCTGTGGTCCTTAGTCACTGTCTAACTTTCAGATTCATTGCAAGCAATTGAGAAAACTACAACTTTGATATTGAGAAAACTAGGAAGCTGGTGCCAATAAGCTGCACTGTAATACCAAAGGCACATGGTTCGAGGCCACCAGCTGCTCTGCAGGAGAAGGAGAGGAAATCTCCTCTGGTGCAATTAACTGCCTCTGAAAACCCGCTGGAAGGTCAGCTATGGGAAGGTTTCAACTCTACAGTACACGACAACAATGGCTTTGATAACGCATACCTTTGTCTCCAGACTGACATCATTGCTCTTTAGCACTTTGGAGAGGTCCCTGACAGCAGATTTCCCAATGCAATTCATCTGTCTACTTCTTGAATGTTGGTACCAAAGATGTTGGTTGTGGATCCAAGTAAGGTGAAATCACTGACAGCTCAATCTCTATGATGACACTACCTATTGGCTTTTCTTGACACTACCCAAGACTTTTTCTTTCTTGATGTTGACATGTAACCTATATTGAAGAATACTGAAGGATATTGTCCTTGATCTTCTGCAGCAAGCACTCCTCACTCTCATCAAGGAAGGTCTATGCCTCTGGCAATCCCCGATACATTCCACAATCTTCATCAATATTATAATTCAAAATTATGGTCTTTTTCCATCTTCCTTTTTTCCACTGTCCTATTTTCACATACAATTGAAAATATCAAGGCACACCTTAGTCCTCAAAGAGACTACTTGGCTTTTGAACACTTTCACAGCAAATCTGCCCAATGCAATTTGTTCTTTGATTTCTTGACCGTTCTTCCATGCCTGTTGTGCAGCCAGCGATACAGAAGCAGAAGCTAATTACGTGGGGCTTTCAGAATAGTTCTTCAAAGAACTGACTCAGCTGAGAGGCCTGTTTCTGCATTTTTTTCTTTCCTCATCATCTTGCCTAGAATTAAGACATGATCTGTGGGGTACCAGCTGCCATTCTGAGGTCTCGAGGATGGACACCACACACTAAGGTGGAAGATGCAGAAAGTTAGAAGCAGCCTGCATCCTAATGATACATGAGACCACACTTCCCGCCCTGGCCTGCCCATTCATGAAACTGGCCTTGTTTCATGTGGTTGACCACAGCCCTACTTTTGTTTCAATTACCATGGCTGAGATTCTTGGCTATTCATACAGATCCAATTCCTAATGGACAGAGATCCTTAAAATGTGTTACATAAAAGTTGGTTAATCTTGATAATAGATAGCTGTTAGTGTAGTTAGATGCTGTAGAGTTGGTTACCACTCCTAGCACCCTGTCCTATCCTGTGCCATCTTCACTATCTCTGCCATGCTCAAGTTCATTGTCACAGTCATTGTGTCAACCCATCTCATCAAGAAATGTCTTTTTCTAAGGACTGGCTATTTCTACAATACATCTGCAGAAGCCCTAATGACCATATATGCTTAATCCCAAGAATGCTACGATGAGTTAATACTAGGAAAAGAATGCATAGGACATATATCATATAGGCTCTCACCCAATTAAGGAAATAAATATGAGAAAAATAATTTCTAAAAATACAGGCTACACCAGTGTTCACAGCAGTGTTATGCACCATCGCAAAAAGAAACAGGCCAGATGTCCAACCACAATCAAATGGATTGAGAAATTATGGTATTTCACACAATGGAATATGATGCAGCATGCAGGAGCAATGATTTTGTAAATTATTACCTAACTTGGAAGAGATTGGAGAGCATTATGCTGAGTGAACTAACTCAATCCCATAAGGACAAATACTGTATAAAACCATAATTGAAGAATGAATATGAGGATCAGGAGCAGGGGGGTGGAAGTAGAGGGGTGAGTATGGATGGTGGGTACAGGTTAATTATAAGGTCACACAGTTTGATGGGTGGGGGTGGTGAAGGAAATGGGAACAAACTGGTATGAAAATATATTCAAATTTTGTAAATTTATTTTATAAAATAAAATAAAAAATAGGTTAAGTGCTTTTGATAATATTCAACATCCATTTCTCAATTTTAAACCATGTTTCCTAAAATAGGCACAAAAAGCTATTTTGAGGTGAATTTCAAGTCAGAAAGCAAAGTACCACCATTGTTTCGTAATTCTTTCTCAGGTCTTGCCAAACCATTAAGGGGGAAAAAAAGAAAGAATTGAGGCATTCAAATACAAAAATGGAAGAAAAATAATTACTGCTATGTAAAAATTATATAAAAACTAAGAGAGAGGATTTACCATGTAAATGTTTGAAAAATGAATTTAAAAAAAAAAAAAACCCTCACAACCTTTCTGGATAACAACTGCTGTTATAAAATGTGATGGGATAACAACCGAAAAATACTTAAGTTTCATAAAAATAAGCTAGTGATAAGAACGGTTGTTAGCTGCCACTGCGTCAGCACTGCCTCACAGCAAGCTTGTGTGTCACACAGCTTGCCCAGTGATGGGACCATCACCATGATCAGGGGTGTGTTTTGAGTCCATCAGGAATGGTGATAGCGGTTGGTTGTTATTAGATGTCATCGAGTTGATTCTGACTCGTGTGTTGAGAGCAGAATTGTTTCCCTCCAGGTTTTCGAAACTTATGAAGCTTGTATGTTCTCTGGCATGTGTGGACTCAACCCACAGGTGGGGCAGGAAACGGGCTCCATGGCTGCAGGTTGGTGGTAAAATCTGGGTGGAAGGTGAGCTGGAAGCATTCATTGGCTTTCAGGGGTTTGTTGTTTTGTTTTGATTTTGGGGGGGGGGTTACCTCAACTTAAAGTAAGACAGGTATTTTACATGGCAATTAATTCCACACAATATAAGTAGTATTGTTGTTGAGTACTGTAGAGTCAGAACAAACCCATGGATGACCCTCCGGCAGGTTTTCTGAGGCAGTTAATCACATGGGAGGAGATTATTCATCCTTCTCCAACAATGTATAAATTTATATACATGAAATACACTAATATAGCTAAAATGAAAGTTTTATGAAATAATGCATATGCTAAATGTTACACATTTTGACATGACCTATGCTGTTACATCAACATGTTCTAGAACATTCCACTTCATTTCAAAAACATGCTGCCCAGACCTCACTAAAAGCAAGCAAGCAGTCTTTTAGGCCTAGGTTTATGATTACTTGGCTCTGCTCACCCCCAGAGGCAATCCTTAACATCACCAGAACATCCTATCTTTTCACTCTAATTCAATTCTAAGAGGAGCAAAGCATGAAGAACTCTAAGATGTGGTTCAGCATTGAGAAAACACGTATTTATAGAATCAATGCTCTGGATGTCACTCCAGGGAGCTCTTCTTGCTCACCACCCCGGGTGACCCCTTGGCATCAGGAGGGTGAACTGGGGGCAGCATTACCGTAGGAAGAACTGTTGAAGAGCTCTATGTTGAAGAAGGCATAGTCTCCGCTGGTCATGCCGTGCCGGTGCGCCGCCAGCATGATGCTCCGGATGGTGTCGCCGCTCGCACACATGATGACGACTGTGGAGGGAGAAGAGACAACACGCATGAAGCCATGGCACAGAGCACAGAGGGCACCCGAAAGCCAAGGGGGGGTCCCACAAGGAACATCCCAGAGCATCTTCTCACAGACTATATATTAACTGCATTATCATTAAACGCTATCCATCCTGTTAATTTCAATAATGGTTTACCCACGGTGCACAGCGTTTGGTGGAGCTCCCAGATTAAAACAGACTTGGGGCCTAGTGGTAAGGAGCTGCAACTACAATCCCAGAGGTGCACGGTTCGAATCCACCAGATGCTCTGCCGGGGAAGAAGGGACAATCTCCTCCTGTACTAGTCAGATCTGATTTGACGGTACACTCACACAAAAATAATAAAAAATTTTAAAAAAATTTAAAAAAAAAAAAACAGGCTTGGAAGCAGGAGTGGCATCCACTTCCGAAATAGCTTGCCTCCGGAAACTTTATGAACATAGAGAAATGATAAAAGTTATACAAGGGTTCAGATCTTTCGGTCATAGAGTAGCTATGAGTCGTCTATGACTCGATAGCACTTAACAACAAAAACACAACAGAGCTGAACTCAGAGTTCAACTCTTCAAGTCCTCTGGAGTCCAGAGGACTCACAAAGAACTGTTTCTCAGGCTTTTCTGGGCTGAAGGGTTTTACGGAAGCAAATCACCAGGTCTTTATTCTATAGCACCACTGAGTTGGTTCAGACATCTGACATTTCTTATCTGTCAAGCACTTTACCCATTACATCAGAACTCCTTGTTAATTACAAAGGGGAAGAGTCATAATGTTTACAAAGGAGAGAAACCTAACTGGCTCCACCACAACGTCATCATGGAGATTAACACTGCCAATGGGGGGGGGGGGACTGGAGAGCATTATGCTGAGTAAACTAACCATTATTGTAGAATAAGTATTAGAATCCATGGGGGGGGGGGAATGGAATCAACAGCCTCCTAACCCAAGAACCAAAAATGCCAACACCATGTTGTTGTGAGATTCCGTGGGGAAGCTCCAACTCAGAGGGTCCCCATCTGCAACAGAATGGAATCCCCCTTGATCCTCCACCATCTGGACGACCTCTGCCTGCTTAAACCCACTGTTGTGGCCACTGCGGCAATCTACCCCACACACGGCTCATCTGAATATTAGGAATAATAGGAAGCAGCAAGTGACTCACATCAGCAGACAGTCAGTACAATAACAGGCTTATGCTATTTCAAAATGTCACTTTCATAAAAAAACAAGACAGACTGAGGAAACATTTCAAAGGGAAGGAGACCAAAGGGACAGAAAACGAAATATGTGATCCTAGACTGGACCCAAGACTTTTTAAGAAAAAGTTGTTAAAATAAAGGCATTTTTACAATAACTAGTGACATTGGAATAGTCTGTAAATTAGATAATAATACTGTGTTTGTTTTAAGTGTTTAGTTTTTCATTAAGTATACCCAATCACGTAAATTAATCTTGTTCTGACCAGGTGCCCCTGAGTCAACTACAACTCATAGCAACCCTCTGAACAACAGATCTGGACCTTGCTCTGTCCTGTACCATCTTCTGGATGTCTGACATGCTCAAGCCCATTGTTACAGTCACTGTGTCATGTTGTTTTTGTTCTGTGCCATCGAGTCACCTGCGACTCATAGCAACCCTTTGTACAACAGCCTTAAACCCTGCTCTAGCCTGTGCCAATCTTATTGCCTCTGACACACCTACCCCCATTACCCAGTCACTGAATCAGTCCTCATTGAGGGTCTCCCTCTCCTGCATTGTCCCTCCACCCTCCCAAGCATAACATCCCTCTCCAAGCACTGGTCCCTCCTTGCAACATGTGCAAAGTATGTCAGACAAAGCTTCAGAATCCTTGCCTCCAAGGAGCAGCCTGACTTCACCCTCTCCAGAACGAACTTGTTTGTTCTTCTAGCGGTCCATGCTATATTCAATACCCTTCTGCAACACCACAGCTCAAAGGCATCAACTCTCCTTCTATCATCCCTAGTATTGTGCAGCTCTCTGACACATAGCAAGTGATTGCAAAGATCATGGCCTGTATCAGGCACATCGTAGTCTCCAGATTGACATCATTGCTCTTCATTGTGTCATACATTTCACTAACAGTCTTCCTCTCTTTCATTGACCCTCCACCTTTCCCAGCATGGTGTCTTTTCCCAAGGACTGGTCCATCCTGACAACATGTCCAAAGTATGTGAGAAATCGCTTCACCATTCTAGCCTCTAAGGAACTTCCTGGATGCACTTCCTCTGAGATGAACTTGTTCTTAGAAACACGTATTTAAGTATTTGGGAGGATAAGGAACAATGATGCTGACAAATTCTTTTCAGATGGTTTATAAAAAGATACTAATATCTCTGTGTGACCATAGACACAATTCACCAATGCATGCGCTTGTGTCTCTAAAGAGGAGAAAAGAAAGGAGAAAGGGAAAAGGTAATAGAAAAAAAGGGAGGAGAGAGGAAAAGAGAAGAAATTTAAAATCATAATACAGCAATATGTGAACAAAGAGAGAAAAGCAGACTGAATTTATGCCAAGTTTTAAAATTTCTATACTAATTATAGAGAGCTCTGGTGGCTTAATGGTTAGAAGCTGCACTACAATCCCAAAGGCACACGGTTGGAATCCACCAGCTGCTCCTAGGCAAAAAGATGGGTAATCTCCCATGGGATTAACTGCCTCTGAACATCCACCGGAGGGTCAAGTATGGGTCAGTTCCAACTCGACAGTATATAACAACAACATACTAATTATTCAGGAAGTCCTGGGAAATGAATGGTTCTGGTACTTTTTTACACCTTTTCCAAAAGCTTAAAATTATTTCAAAATCAATTTTGTTTAAAACATCCTTTTAGCACAATCTGTAATCAATGTCACTGAATTGCACATGTGGAAAATGTCAAAATTTCTTCAAAACTGGTGCTGCCGAGTCAAGTCCGACACCAAGGGACCTACGGACAGGAAGGGATGGCCTCACAGGATTTCCCAGGCTGAGCTCTCTAAGCAGCTGACCGTCACATCCTTCTCCTTCAAATCAACCAGTGTGACTGACATCCCTATTTCCACCAAAAATATTTTTTAAAGATGATAAATAAGTATATAAGTAAATGAGCATATTTGCCCAATGTATAACAGTGAGGAGAATCACCTTTTTCTGTTTCATAGTATGGTGGACATTATGCTTGGGAGAGTGGAGGGCCAGTGCAATCAAGAGGAAGGCCCTCGATGAGATGGATTGACTCGGTGACTGGAGTAACGGGGGTGGGAGTTTCAGAAACAATAAAGTTGGCTCAGGATAGAGAGGTCAGGATCAGAGCTGTTGTACACAGGGTCACTATGAGTCGCAGGCAACATGATGGCGCATAACAACAACAACAACAAACTCATTGTCTTGTAAAAGAAAATGGGAGAAAATTAATTTGGCCAGAGGATACAACGAGTGCTACACCATTTCTGTCATCTATTAAGTCATTCTTTTGAAGCTGTCACCACTTATAAAGGAAATAATAAACAAAACACATAGAAGGCTCTACATCCTGTCACACGGATCAATCTGCAAGGCCCAGAACAGCGCCAGGACCCTGCTGCCTCCCCATTTGCTGCACAGCCTAGAGGAAGGGCGCTTCTGGACCATTTTATGACCATCTCAAACACTATTGTGCAACACACTCAAAAATGCATGTGTCTGCCCTGCCAGGCATGACAGTGTCACTTTCTGTGGGAGCAGAAGACGGACCTTGAGAGACCTGGGTATTGTGACCCCATTCCAGCACCTGAGATGTGTATGTTCTTTGCAAAAGCGGGGGGGCTGAAGGATAAAAAACAAGTTCTTTTACATCTGGGAAATAAAGGGTATCATCCAGGAAGAGTGCAAACAGTCATTGCAAAGACAGAAGAGGAAGAAAAGACGAAAATGGATGTCAGAAGAGACTCTGAAAATTGCACTGGAGCGCAGAGAAGCCAAAGCCCAGGGAAGAATTCGAGATACTAAAGAGTTGAATAGAAGATTTCAAAAGGCAGCACGGGATGACAAAGCAAAATATTACAATGAAATGTGCAAAGAGTTGGAGTCAGAAAATCAAAAGGGCCGAACTCGCTCAGCATATCTTAAGCTCAAGGAACTGAAGAACAAATTCAAACCTCGAGTTGCTATAATCAAGGATGCTTTCGGCAGAATGTTAAATGATCCCGGAAGTATTAAAAGAAGATGGAAGCAATATACTGAGTCACTGTATCCAAAGGAATTGGAAGACACAGATTAATTTCATGAATCAACATATGAGCAAGAGCCTATGGTGATGAAAGAAGACGTTCAGGCTGCTTTGAAGGAAATGGTAAAAAATAAGGCTCCGAGAATAGATGGTATACCAATTGACATATTTCAGTTAACAGATGCTGCCCTGGACGAGCTCACCAAGTTGTGCCAAGAAATCTGGAGAACGACCACTTGGCCAACTGACTGGAAGAGATCGATATTTGTTCCTATCCCAAAGAAAGGTGACCCAACAGAATGTGGAAACTACAGAACAATCTCACTGATTTCACATGCAAGCAAGATTTTACTGAAGATTATCCAAAAACGACTGGAACAGCACATCAACAGAGAACTACCAGAAGTCCAGGCTGGGTTTAGAAGGGGTCGTGGTACTAGAGACATTGTAGCTGATGTTAGATGGATCTTGGCTGAAAGCAGGGAATACCAGAGGAATGTCTATCTGTGTTTCATTGACTATGCAAAGGCATTTGACTGTGTAGATCATAACAAACTATGGCTGACTCTGAGAAGAATGGGAATCCCAGAACACTTGATCGTTCTAATGCGAAACTTATACTTGGACCAGGAGGCAGTCGTCAGAACAGAGCAAGGGAACACTGCATGGTTCAAAATTGGGAAGGGCATACACCAGGGATGCATTCTATCTCCATACCTTTTCAACCTATAAGCAGAACAGATTATCTGGGAGGCAGGGCTCTATGAGGAGAAATGTGGGGTCAAGATTGGTGGACGATTTATCAACAATCTGCGTTATGCAGATGACACAACCCTGCTTGCTGAAACTGAGGAGGACCTGAAGCGCCTGCTGCAGAGTGTCAAGGACTGCAGCCTCCAATATGGATTGAGGCTCAATGTCAAGAAGACAAAGATTCTCACCACTGGACCAATTGGCAGCATCAGGATGGATGGTGAAGAGATTGAGATTGTACACAGCTTTAGTTTGCGTGGCTCCATAGTCAACAGTCTTGGCACCAGCAGCCAGGAAATTAAAAGGCGCATTACCATGGGAAAGTCTGCTGTTAGGGACCTCTCCAAAGTACTGAAGAGCAATGGTTTCTCTCTGGAGACTAAGGTGCGTCTGATACAGGCTATGGTCTTCGTAATCACTTGTTATGCATCAGAGAGTTGGACAATGCCCAAGGAGGATAGAAGGAGAATTGATGCCTTTGAGCTGTGGTGCTGGAGAAGAGTATTGAGAATACCATGGACTGCTAGGAAAACAAACAGATTTGTCCTGGAAAGGGTTAAAGCAGGTAGCTCCTTGGAGGCAAGGATTCTGAGGCTCCATCTAACATACTTTGGACATGTTGTGAGGAGAGACTGGTCCTTGGAGAGGGACATCATGCTTGGGAGGGTGGAGGGACAGCGCAGGAGAGGAAGGCCCTCTATGAGGTGGATTGATTCAGTGACTGGGATAATCGGGATGGGAGTGTCAGAGACAGTGCGATTGGCACAGGACAGAGCGGAGTTTAGGGCTGTTGTACATAGGGTCGCTATGAGTCGCAGGCGACTCAACGGCACATAACAACAAACAACAACAACAACTTTTACATCTTTGTACAAGGCTGTGCTGAAGGAGCGTTGGTATCCTGAATGGAAGGCTGGGCTTCTGTTGATATTGGTTTACTGTGCACACCAATTCAGACTGTCAGCTCACAAGTCTGACATTTCTTATGAATAAGGACTCTGGGTGCAGAGTGAAAGCCCAGAGGATAAGCTTTGAAAACAGTATCAAACTCCTGACAAACTCTGCCCTGGAAGGAGGTGTGTTTGTCCAGAGAGCCAGCTCCATATTGAGCTAAATGCCAAGATACCCAAAAGCAAACTCATTGCCTTCAAGTCTAAACCAACTCATAGCTGAGCCTCGAGCGGGTTTTCAAAGACTGTTATCCACCTCCCTCAGAGACTGCCCCTCATCATCCCACGGAGCCACTGATGGATTAGATCGTCCAGAGAAGCAACATCTTCGGGTCTGCAGCCCAACTCCTTACAGACTACGCCACAGAGTGCCGTAGTAAGAAAGCTTTAGAACAAAGCTCCACTATTGAGTATCAACTAGACTCTGGTTTAGCTCTTCTTCTACAACAGCCTTTTAAAAGGGAAAGAAAAGAGAGGATGGGGCGAAGAGGGGAGGAATGCCAGGTGTCCCACTATCAAAGGCTGAGGCTGGAGAAGTTTAAAGAATCAAGATTCCAAGGGTAGAATTTCCAGGAGAAAACATCTCACTCTAGTATTACATTCCTGGCCAATCTTCATTTTCTTTTATCCCCATCATCACATCATGCTTTGGAAGGCGGAGGAGTTGGGAATGAGAGGAAGACCCTCAACTAGATGGACTGACACAGTGACTCCTTCAATGAGCTCCAGTGTGTCGGAGATCGTGAGGATGGCACAGGATAGGGCAGGGTGCAGAGCTGTTACTCATGGGATCGCAATGGGTCATACTCTACTCAACGGTTACCAACCAAGAACGACCCTTTCTGATGAACCCATTCTTTCTTCAGATATTTACTCAGACTGAGCAAAAGTGACCCAGAAGAGCATTTCATCTATCAGAACCAAATTAGATTTCTCTCTGTCCTCATATCCATTTTGTTGATTATGTGGTTTCACTACAGGTGAAGTATCGTCTCCCTTGAACAAATCAAACCCACAGCACACATTAACATCTCATCTCTGTTTAAACAGGCGCATGCATGTCACAAAGTTAGCAAAGCAGTCAGAGTGCCAATTTTAAATATGTTCCCCAACTTTTCATGGTTGTCTCCTTCACTCCTAATTAGACAGCAAGCATCTTTAGCCATCCGCCCTTCTACAATGGAAATGTTTAAAATGGTTTTCATCAAAATGGCTTTCTCTTCCCACTCATGTTTCAGCAGTTTACATAGTACGTAATTAAATTACGTACATATGGAAAAGCACACCGCTGGAATAAACAGATCTGGGCACAGTTCTGGAAAGGATACAGAGAAGTGTGGGAAGCATATGGCTGTAGTCCCACAGACCCTTTAACTTGCAGCACTCACTGATACTACAGTTTACAGAGGAGAGCACAGTGAGCCTGCAAGCTACATAAGGATAGTCAGTTAACAGTTTACTATATAAACATGAGGGAGCACTGGTGACCTGGTGGTAAGGAGATGCGCTGGCAGTCAAAGGCCCGTGGTTCAAATCCACCAGCTGCTTCACAGGAGAAAGATGGGGAAATCTCTTCCAGTTTGACTTATTGCCTCTGAAAACTCACTGGAAGGTCAGCTAAGAGTCAATCCTGATACCAAGGCACATAAGGATCAATAAACATGAGGGAGCTCTGGTTTGACAGTCTCTAGGGAACTATGTTGTTTAAACTAAAGTGGGCACCTCTATAGCAGTTCAAATCCACCAGCAACTCCAAGGAAGAATGATGAAAAACTCCTCCCTCGTCATGTACAGCCTCCTGAAGAACTGATGCCTTTGTGCTGTGGTGCTGGAAAAGTGTATGAAACAGACCACTGAGCGCCAAGAGGACAAAACAGGTCTGTCCCTGAGAAAGTAAAACCAGAGTGCTACTTGGAAGCAAGAATGGGGAAACTCCATCTCGCATACTTTGGGTGTGATGCCAGGAGGGACCAGTCCTTGGAGAAGGACATCGTGCTCAGAAGGACAGAGGGTCAGCACAGGAGAGGAAGACCTGGGTGAGATGGTCTGACATAGTGACTGTGGCAGTGGGGTCATATGTGTTGGAGATGGTGAGGTGGCTCAGGATAGGGCGAGATTCAGAGCCATTGTCCGTGGGAGCATTATGAGTCATCGTAGAAACTGGACGGCACATAACAACAATATAGCCAGGGGAAGACCAGTTACCAATAGTCCTAACTCAAACGCAATGAGATTTTTTTTTTTTTTAGTTTTATGTAAACATGAAGAAGTCCTGGTGATATAGGGGTTAAGGATTGAGCTATTAAACAAAAGCTCAATAATCCAGCAGTTTCCTACGAGGAAAGACCTGCTGCAGATAAGACTGTTGTTGTTATGTGTCAACAAGTCATAGAGGACTCATAACGACCCTATGAACGAAAGACCTGAACACTTGTATAACTTTCATCATCTCTTCACGTTCATAGAGTTTCCAGAGGTGAGCTATTTCGGAAATGGATGCTACTCTTGCTTTCAAGCTTATTTTAATCAGGGAGCTCCACCAAACATTGTCCACCATGGGTAACCATTATCTCATTTGGCACATTAGTGCCACAGTGTTTAGCATCACAGTAACCATGAGTTACATGTGTACAGCAAATGGACAGACCAGTGCTATACCACTTAGAAAAATGTTTGACCAAAAACAATTAAAATCGGGCCTTTGGGCTACAGATTAAAATCACCCACCCTTGGCGTGGTAGCATCACTTTCTATCCACTAGGCCAACAGAGCTCTCTCCAGATTGTTGTTGTAAGTGCTGTCAAGTCGTAGACGACTCATAGTGACCTTTTGAAAGACAGACCTGAACACTTGTATAACTTTATGGAGCAGTTATATTCTGTCCTATTGGCTCGCAAGTTGCAATCGACGCACAGCACACAACAGCAATACATAAATACTACATTTTTGGTCAAATTGTTAATCTTCTTAAAGAGAGGAAGGCTGTGCAATTCTGTTTCTAGATGGACTTTTCTTTCTTCTCTATTTTCCTCTTTGTCAAAGTGCTTGTGTCATGCCCACACTATGTCAAGCACCCCATCACCATATCCTATATTTTAGGCCGCTTCTCACCACCACAGAACAGAGAAGGTCGTCAAAAAAGAGGAAGACCCTCACCGAGACAGATGGCCAGAGTGGCTGTAACATTGGACTTGTAAGTACCACAGGGATTGTGAGGGACTGGGAAGCATTTCATTCTTTTCTGTATGTAACTAAATCTGTCTTGAAGGAAATGCAACCAGAGGGTCCCTGAGAGGCAAGGAGAGTGAAACTTCGTCTCACATACTATAGGCATAATTTCAGGAGAAAGTAGTTCTTAGAGAGAGACGTCACACTGGGAAAGGGAAAGGAAGACCCTCAAGAAGATGAACTGGCATACGGCTTCCACAACGGGCTTGAGTAGACAGGGATTGTGAAGATGGTGCAGGCTGAGCAAGGTTCAGATCTGTTCTTCATAAGGTCACAGCTGACTCATTAGCACCCAACAACAACAGCAAGAAGAGACTCCCAGAAAATAATAAATGAGTTATGTTGTTTGTTGTTGTTATGTGCCGTCGAGTCGCTTGCGACTCATAGCGACCCTATGTACAACAGCCCTAAACTCCACTCTGTCCTGTGCCAATCGCAT
>NW_006399941.1:3140802-3151398 GCF_000299155.1 Elephantulus edwardii | reverse complement strand
GTAGAGAGAATAGTGCAACAATGAATGAGTGGAAGCCCAAAATCTCTGTAAATGTTTATGAAAATTAATAAAATATAATTATAGGGGAAAAAAAAAAGAAATGTACGAGATCAGTTCAAGAGGGCAACAACAACAACCTTTATATAAGAAGCTCTGGTGGCCTAGTGGGTAAGGATTTGCACTGCCAACCCAAAATCAAGTGGTTCAAATCTACCCCCTGCTCCCAAGGAGAAAAATGTGCAATCTCTTCCATGCAATTTGTTGTTGCTGTGTGCCATCGACGCAGCACTGACCCACAGTGAGTTTTCAGAGGCAGTAAATCGTACGAAAGGAGGTTGTTCATCATTCTTCTACAGAGCAACTGGTGGACTTAAACCCCTAGGCCCCTTGCAATTTACAGCTTTTGAAAACCCACCAACAGGTCAGCAATGAGTTGGTACCAACTGGATATCAATGAGTTTGAGGGGTTTTATTGTCTTGTTTTTGAACCTTTAAATATAAACAATTCCAGGAAAAGAAGAAAGAAATACAACTGTCATGTTTCCACAAAATTCAAAGACATGATCTTTTGGATGGCCTTGTGATAAGAAGCTATGCTGCAATCCCAAAGGCATGCAGTTCAAATACACCAACTGCACTGCAGTAGAAGGATAGGCAATCTCCTTCCATCAGACTTATTGCCTCGGAAAAGAGGGTTAGCTATGAATCAGCTCCAACACCTCCGCACCCAACAACAACAAGCTGAGTAAGTAACGCATAATACTAACATCAAAGCACAGAACAATAGAACATTCAAGCTTTAAGAGCAAAGAGAGGACCCAAAAGCCCTCCTCCCAAAATTAATGCTGAAACAACAAGTCACAAAGAATGAATCAAGATTCTTATTCAAGATCCCTAAGAGCAACACTGAAAGCTCAAAGACACTAATGGAATGCCTGCAAATTTGGAGAGAAAATTACTTCCAACCTGGTATTTTTATGGTCACACAGAAGGGCATGATAAGGGCATTCCAGTCATGGAAGGTCTCAAAATTCAGCTTTCAGCCATCCTTTCTCCAAAATCCCTTGCAGATATGCCGCACAAAAGGAAGGCTATAAGGCAAGAAATGGCCAAGAAAAGAGGTGATGGAGTGATGTTAAAGGGGGGGGGGGACATTCAGAAAAAGTGATAGCAGTGCAATATGTCTAGAAAACAACCGAACTCAAGAAATTCAGAAGGCTGACCATAGAGAATTAGAGGATGATTCAGCTGTACCTTAACGGTAAGGAGCTGTGCTGCCAAGCTGAAGGTAAGCAGTTCAAATCCACTAGCTGCTCCTTGGGAGAAAAATGGGTAATCTCTTCCATGTGATCTACTACCTCTGAAAACCCACTGGTGGATCTGCTACGGGTCAATTCCCACACTATGTATGTAACAATATCAACAACACAGAAAATAAAACAAGCAAATAAAAGCAGGTGTGGGATGTGTGCAGGCATGTGGGTGGGTGGGTTTTAGAAATCAGTTCTAAAAACAAATAGATCAAAATAAGTCCATCATAGCAACCTATGGCTCAGCTGTAGAAAACAGTGCAACAATGAATGAATGAAAACCCAAAATCTCTGTAAATGTTCATTAAAACTAATAAAATTTAATAATAATAATAAAAAAAGAAGTTAACGTGGTTTTAGCAGTGAACACTGCACTGACTGAAAATTCTGGTATGACAAAGAACAGGATGGTGGAAAGGAACCTTTGCATTTGTTGCCAGCAGGAAGTGGATGAAGATATCTAAAAGAAGAGATAAGGTATAAGACTGGGACTGGGGATGGAACAAAAGAAACATGTCCTTCAGTGAAATGAAAGGAAATGACAACAGAAGAAACTCTAAGAGTTGAAAATGACTGCCACTGAAAAACAAACACACACACACACACACACACACACACACACAAATGGAGGGACAGACAGGGGATGCAAAGTAGGGAAGTCTTGTTCTTAACAAGGCTTGAATAACTTACTTTTTAAACTACTTGTATAACTGACTTTGGTACAAATAAAATCTAAATTCAAAAAGAAAGTAAATGAATAAAGCCTCTTTCTGGCTATTTCTACACTACCTAGCAATGGGGATTATTTACAAAACAGCAGTTGCACCCATGTTTTTATTGTTCACAAAGCTCCATCTATTTCAAAAGCTTTCCAAATCTCTACAGCCAGCCTTAAGGACTCTTTGTTTCCCATGCTGTGTGCTAGTTATTTTGCACTTATCGTGAGTTCTTTGCTTAAAAATTCTGCTGATCCACCACTGGGTCATTTACCCCAAACAAATTCTAAAAATAATTGTCTCTTGTCCAGATTAAATACTGTTATCTCTACAGCTGTTGTGCAAGTCCAGACAGATGGCATGTTAATAACTAATGGACTAAAATGACATTTTTTTCCATATTTTTCATACAGAACATTTGTACATAGAAGTACCTCCAGTTCTGCATCTTAAAAGGTATATCTCAAAAAGAAACCAAAAAAACACAACAAACCCTGAAACTCATTACCACAGAGTCAGTGCCAACTCATAGTTGGCCCTTCAGTGGGTTTGGGGGACACTAACACAGGTAACTGCCATCTTTCTGCAGTGGAGCAGCTGGTGAATTCAATTGACCACAGAGGTGCCACCTGTGGCTTGGCAGTGCACACTCCATAGGCACCACGTCCTCAGAACATAAAGTGTATAGTTAAAGCAAACTACATCCATTGTTACTGGACTTTATTCCTTAAAAAATAAAATTCCTTTTTGCCTTTTTAAAAACACATTCTATCTTAAGTATAGAATATTGACTATATAAGCAGAGCCGTTTAAAATAAAAATCATTACACATGTACAAACATATTTGAGAATGCACTCAGGTGTAGGTATTTAGATGATACTATACCTTGGCTTGAAAAAAAGGCATGCTGGGATTGATGGAGGGTCAGAGAAAGGACAATTCAACAAGACAGGCTGACACAGAGACTGTAACAACAGGCTCACGTATATCAGAGACCATGTGGAAGGTGCATGATAGGCCAGGTTTAGACCTGTTGTTCAAATGGTCACTGTGAGTCCTCGTCCACTAGATGGTACCTAGCAACAACAACATACCGTGGCTAGTGATTAAGTGCTCGGCTTCTAACTGGAAGGCTGGAGATTCAAACCCACCAGGAACTCCATGAGAGGAAAACGTCTGTTTTCCTTATGACCCCCATTTGAATCAACCCAGCCTTCTATCTGGACATCTGTCAAGATTAAAACCCACTTACTGCTCTACAGAAGAAAGCGGGGCCATCTTTTCCCATTTACAGCCTCTGAAAATCCTTGGGAGCTGTCAGCTATGAGCTGGTTCTTACTCAATGGCCTTGAGCTGAATTGAGCTGTCAAGTCAATTGCAACTGATGGCAACGTTCCACTAACTTTCCAAGGCTGAAAATCTTGATGAGGGGAGAGACTGCCTATCTTTCATCCACGGAGTAGCTGATGAATTCACACTGCTGACCTTTGTTTTGATGAGTAGCCCAACCTGTTACGTGCTACCCCACCAGGGCTATAAAGAACGCACACTCAGCCTAGGAAATCCTCTGAGACATTTTTTTTTCTTTGGTTTGAGAAATAACAATTTTTGATCCTTTATTGATACAAAGTTCAGAAATTTTCCAGTTACAGAGAATCACGAGAATTGCAACTGGACATGAATGAGACATTTTTTTTAAACTGTGTCACGTATGCTCATTAAGAGTTGGAATTGATTTATGTTCCAGAACAGCTGGGTGGGTTTAAATAGTCTTTCAATTAGTAGTCAAATGCTTACACCACTGTGATGCCTGTGCTCCTTGCACACACATACACACACAAAGGGCTATCTCTGTTCATCTTTCTCTGAAGCTGGTGACCTGTACAAGTCACTTAACTTCTGAGTTTCTTCCTCTATGAAACTATGTTGGTGGTGGTGGTGGTGGTGGTGGTGTTGCGCACCAGCGAGTCCAGCACAACTTGTAGCGACCCTATGAACAGACCTGAACCCTGTCCTATCTTGCGTCATCCTCATCAGCTCCCACATACAGCACACACAAACACATATACACATACACACAAAAAACAGTAACTCTGATAGCCTCTAGTCCAGTGAGCACTTGGTATATCGGACAGTGTTTCAGTGCCTTCCTTCTGTTAACTCATTTAAACTTCTCAGCATTCCAGGGAAGTAGGCGCCACTACCACCTAAATGGGAAGAGTCTAGGCATAGGAGCCTGGTCACCACTACGTTGTGTATCCTCCCTTACAAAGTAGGATGAAACGAGAGCTTGGTTAGCAAGCAACTTTCTCCCTGACATTAAGATGTTTCAGTTGTTAAAAAAAAAAAAAAAAAAAAAAAAACTTAGGGAAAAATGATTTTGTTTCATATTTCTAAAGATCCGCAAAGTCACTATTGGAAATGCGTTCTGGGGTAAGAATTGTAACTTGTGAAATGCACTGGTCAGCAAAGCAAACGGCCACCACTAAATTCACTACAAAAGGGAGAAGAGGGGGGCGGAGTCAAGGGCTATGAGAACATCTCGGATGGCCCCGCGGGCAGGGGGTCGCGCCGAAAACCCAAAGGCCACGCCTCTCTGGCTGTTCAAATCCACTGGCAGCTCCACCCAAGAGTGAAAGATGAACAGTCTCCTCCCTGTGGGATTCACAGGCTTGGAAATTCTCTAGGAGGCCAGCTTCTAGGAGTCGGCTTCGCACACCATGGTAATGAGTTTTTCTGAGTGTAACCAGCCTTTTGATATTTTTTAAATATCACCCCCGTTGCCACGCCCTCTGAAGTCCGCGAGTCCTGCCCCTGACCTCAAGCCACCGCGGTGAGAATTCTGCAACTTCTGTCGCCGTATGACAGATCCCCGGGTCCCAATTCCAGGCCACGTGCCGGCAGTAGGGACCCCCGGGAGAGTGGGAAACCCTAGATCTAGTCTTTAGTGGACTTTGGGCTGACAAGTACCGGTCCCCAGATCTCCTCTGCGACTCACTCACTACCCAGTTCCGAGCTCTAGATAGCCAGCCAAGGGCTAAAGAAACCGGTGGCAAGGGCCAAGTCTGCAGGGATTGCTATGACCAGGGAAAGGAGTGGGAAAGGACACGTGGGTTCCTCTGCCAGGCGTGGCGAGCCCGTAGCCGCCGGACACAAATGCCCTTTTTCATAATCAGTAGCGCCTGCGCCCCGCCTGCGTGGCTGGCGGGGATTCTGCGCGGACAACCTGGAGTTGGAGCGCAAAAAAAAACTTGGCTGTGCATTCTCAGCGTCAACACCAATGGCCTTTCTGCTCTAAAGAGTGTGTTTACTGAGTCCGAGCTGGTCATGTTGGGGAGGAGGTGGCCGCGCAGCGCTGCCCTTGCTGGCTCCCCTGACCACCCTCACCTGTTCCTGAGGTCCTTGGGGTGCACTGTCCTCCAAGGCGAGTGCCCAGGTCGCTCGGTTGTCCTATGTGGGCAAGCCCACGCACGGCAACACCCAAACAGAAACCCGGACGCAGGGTGCTGCGAAATTGAACCTCTGATGTGGCAGCCGCGTGGGAGCAGAACTGGAGCAGATTACCCACGCGCTGTCCTACCCTGACGCGGAAAACCAGGGTACCGCGTGTGGTGGGCGTCTTTGCTCGCCTACCTGCATTCTATCTACTCTGTGGCCCAATGCGTTCACTGGGAGCTTGCGCGGTTATGCCGCCCTGACCATACATTCTTCTGCTCCCTAAAGCCATAGCCTTCGTCTTGGGCTCTTGGTCAAGCTTGGATATTAATCCAAACACCCACACTCCCACGGGGGAACTTGAAGTGTGAGTGGAAAGGAGATTTGCGCCCGCTTATGCGCTCCGCAAAGCCTGGCTCCCGGCATTTTAGAGCAGACGTTTTAGAGCGCAAAAGGAAGGCAGCATCCCCTGAGTGGCAGACATCAAGGCATGTTTGGTGGGAACCATAAAGCTCATTTGGTGGGAACCATAGAAGCTCATTTATAAGGGGCTGGAGGAGCCGTGGAATGAGGCGGAAATAATGAGTCTTTAAAAGAAATCAGGAGTCTGCGGAAAAGAGCAACCTGGACCCTCAGTAGCCAAACGCGTATTCAGAGACTGCTAAGCTGGGGGGTGGGGGGTGGGGGTGCTCACTGGTCCGGGGCTGGGAAGTAAGTTCTTTTGGCCTCAGCACGTTTCCAGGCTCTGATGGTTGGAGCACCCCAGAATGTGCCTCTAAGCACCAGCTCTATACTAGCGAAGGTAGAGGAAGCAAATACCCCCGCGTTTAGACAGCACCTGTTGACCAGGACTGGCTCCTACATCCCTCCCTCGGGTTCTGCCACCTCCTCAGACCTATAATGTGCACTTCTAGATTTCGGTAGGCAAGCGTTCAAAGGCGTCCTAAGCAGAGCCCTGGGAAGGGCTTCGAGCGCTCTCCCAAGGCCCACCATCCCCGGGCCCTGCGTTCCGCAGAGGACAGCGCCCCGCGAGCCGCGGTGGGTGTGTGGGGACAGCCTCCCTGAGTCCAGATATTGGAATCGGAGTCCGGGGCCAGTTCCGACTCACCTCGCTCGCTGGACTGGATATAGCGCACGATGTCGTCCAGGTCCAAGTCCTTACTCTCGTCGAAACTGTAGGCGGACGTGTGCAAGCCTTCCTCTTGAAAGACCTCGTGGACCCCTTCGAGGGTGAAATAGCAGTTCCGCTCCAGCTTGTCATCGCTGTAGACCAGCGCGGCGCGGCTCCACTGGTGGTGGCGGAACAGGGCGAGCATCATCTCGCCCATCTTGGCGTAGGCAGGCGCCACGCGCGTGAGGTGCGAGTATTCGGTGTCCTTCTGTTGGAAGCCGGCGGCCAGTGCCCCGGCGGACAACATGGGCAGGTCCCAGTGCGACGCCAGCCGGGCCACTGGCGCCGCTGCGTACTCGCACACTGGCCCCAGGATGAGGTCGGGCTTGGCACCCCGCGCCGCGGCCACTCGGTCCACCAGGCTGAAGAGCGCACGGTTGCCGCAGTCCGAGTCTTCGTAGGTTACCTGGAATCGGGTGCCGGGCGGTAGCAGCCGCCGCCCCGTCCCGTTGCCCTCCACGCTCCGGAGCGCATACTCGATGGCCGGCCGCACCCGGGCCAGAGAGAACAGGTACGAGTCGTCCTGGGGCAGCAGCACTAGTACGTCGATCTCCAACGGCGGCAGCGCCTCTCCTGCCCGGTGCCCGGCGCCCGAGTCCGCGCCCCCGCGGTCGCCGCCACTGGTGCCACCGGCCAGCACCTCCCAGCCGAGCAGGACGCACGCGGAGAAAGTGAGCACCAGCTGAGGCTGCATCGTGCCGCTAGCAAGCGCCTGACCTGGCCGCCGACTCGCCCTCTGCCCCTCACCCACCCTGTCGCGCCCCTCCCCAATCTTCTCCGAGGCCCCTGCGCCCCCTTGGGCGCCTTCAGAAAACAGAACTCCCCCCCAGCGAACTCGCCAGAGGACTGAGAGAAGAGTTCTTCTCTGCAGTGTCAGTACTTTCAAAAAAAAAGGAAAAAAGAAAAAGTTCACCGAGTGTAGACCTATGCTCCTGTAATATCTTTATATATATTCTTATTATAAATATATATATTCGCGCTCCCTATATATACACACACACACACACACACACTATTTTGCTTAGAAGTGGCTTCTTATTTGGACGTCGCTGAGGCTGCTTTTGAAAGCGTATTTGTAAAAGAGGAGAAGGAAAAAAAGTTAGACTTGTCCAAGTGCTTGTAATTGACGGTGCATCTCCCTCGCGTTTGATCTCATTGATTCGCGCCGGTTCCTGGATCCATAGCCCGCGTTTAAATAGCGTGGCAGCGGCCGAGCGTGTTGCCACACATGGAGCGCAGCCGCCGGGCTTGTATTTCCAGCGGGAGGGGTATTGGGGGTGGGGAGAGGTGGGGGCTGGGCTGGGGGAGCCTCTCATTAACATTCTTACATCAGTGCTCCTCCCCGCACCCCCTCCCATCCAGACGCCCTGCTCCCCCGCGGCCCTGGCCTTTTTTTCCTTAAAGCCGTAGCCGCCCACGTCCACACCGAGGGGACCCCCGGCGCATCGCGCCCCAGCTGTCCGCATCTCTCCACCGCCGCACACGCGGCAGCGCACGCTTCAGCTCTCCACCTTCCAAAACAAATGCATTCAGTAGCAAAGAAATGCATGCGCCATAGACACATGCATACATTCACACACCATGCAAACACACACACACCGAGTTTGGGAACGGGGAAGTTCTAGAAATTTCTATAAACTGACAGTATCTGTGCAAGAATTCCTAAGTCCCTCTAGCTCTCACCTTTCTTGCTTTGGCCACATCGTTTCGGATGCGCTCACTCTGAACAGGCTCCGGGCTATCCCCGTCCCCCTGCGCAAGGTCAGCGAGCAGAGTCCAGTGCAGACGGCTGGATCACAGAGCAGGGGCGCGGCTGGCGCCAGGCTAGCAGGGGCGGGCCCCGCACCTCTCCCCACACCCACTCAGCTCCGGGCCCCCTCCTTGCCCACGCGGGTTTCGCGCTGGAGAAGCAGGGACGCCAGGGTCTCATTGCCCCCTCTCTCCCGCTTACAACACTCCACCGGCGCATTGGTAGCAAGAAAGCGAAACTGGTGTCCAGAGGCGAGGCTGCAAGAGAGCAGTTTGGCTTCTGAAAGCTTGAAAGATATCCCGAAGGCT
Source organism: Elephantulus edwardii (assembly GCF_000299155.1). Lineage (NCBI taxonomy): Eukaryota > Metazoa > Chordata > Mammalia > Macroscelidea > Macroscelididae > Elephantulus > Elephantulus edwardii. The sequence continues at coordinate 3,142,707 of NW_006399941.1, read as the reverse complement.
TTAGGACTTTGGTTGCAAAACCAGGTAAATAAATAAAGGCATGGTCTCCTTCAATGGTCACCTGGGCGCTAGTGCAGCCCCACTCCAACCCACGCCCTGGGAAATCCAACTGCTTCTTCCTCCTGGCGGGGCACCGGCGACTCCCTGCTCGCGGTTCTGCAGTGTGAGGAAAGATCTTGCCTGGCAGAGCCAGTCCTGCCCCTGGCTGCAGTCACAGCAGCCCAGAGATCAGGCTGCAGACCGTCGCGTAAAAGCTTGTGGCCGGAGAAGCCTCGCTGGAATCCGCCGTGCGGTGGGGCAGGTCCCAATGGAACTTAACCCTCCGAACATGACGACACACCAACTTTGTTTGCAATGTGGACGTGCTACATTGGACCAAATAATTTAGACACCTAAAGCCGGGAAATTACAAGAAATTTAGAATGCTTTAAAATGTGCTTTTCATTTGGCTGGACTTCTGTGTCCACAAATTTCTGGTCGTCTTAGACCAACGCCCTCTTTCGGCAGAAACTTGCACTCGACCTCGTAACATGGGTGCCTTAGCTCCAAGCGCTGCATATTTTAACTCCAGGGCCCAGATAGATGCGCTTTCGCTCTCATTGGTGGCGGTGAGAAAGCAAAATGGGGTTTCCAGAGCGCTCCCCAGGTTACGAGCACCCATACGTATGTCTCCTTCCAGCACGGTAAATAGGTAGGGCGTCTCCTGGGTCATACAGATTTCAGACTGCATACTGTCATTCGTGGGTCTTGTAAATTTTAGATTATGCACTGTGATCCTAGAGGAGTCTTCCACTCTGGGTCACCCCTGAGCGCGTACACTACAGAATTTAGGGTTTTCAAGACTGACGTCTCAGAAGCAGATTACCAGGTCAGCATTCTCTCTGGGTGCGTTCGAACCATAAACCTTATGGATTCTAGTGGAGCACTTTACCATTTTTGCTATCCAGTTTCCAACTCCTGCCGGGACCTCTCCTTAATTAGAACAAAGGCAAAGAAGTATCTCCTTTAAAAAAAAAAATCCATCTACAAACAGCGTCGCCAGCAATCGAATCTTTCCTGAACCAGGCATTTCATGGAATGACAGATTTAGAAATAAAGAAATAAAAAGAACCACTGCTAAATCTCCAATTCCAGAATCTTAGTGAAAGGATTGCAAACCCAGTTGCCAGGAGACGGGGAGATTCCTCTTCTCCCCGTGCGAAGACCTGCGTCTGGGAACGCGAGCCCAAGGCGATAGGATTCTGCAGGGTGAGACGTGGAGTTACGAGCAGAGGTCGGGGCTCCCGCGGCACCACGAGAACGCCTCCTCGCTCCCCAGCGCGGCTCAGCCTCGCCCCCAGCTTCGCAGCGGGACTGGGCGCTTACATTTCGCCCAGGACCTCAGCCTCTCTGTGACCTCGGGTCTTAACTTCCGGCACGTCACTCAGAAGCGCCGAGAAGATGAAGCTAAGGGAGCAAAGAACCCTCCCCCAGGTGGACGTCAAGAGGAGAAAAACCTGGCCACCACGTACCCCCATTAAAAGATGTCTAATGAACAGAAATTAGGATTGTTTAGGAATGCTTTTCACCTGAAAGCAGACGGTAAATAATCCAAGCAGTATCAGCCTATGGGTTTTAGTGTCACATTTTATTTACTTGGATCAATTTGGATTTCTCCAGACGAGCTGAAAGTTATGTGTAAATATCGCAGAGTTCTATAACCTTGGGTTTGGGAAAGACCTTAGCAGTCACCAAGCCTGGTCTTCCGCACTATTAACAAACTAAGGCCCAAAGACTATAAATGACGTACCTGAATACCTCTTCATCCTCAGAGAACAACTTTAAATGGACCTGACTGGCAAATTCACCTAGTAGTGTGTGTGTGTGTGTGTGTGTGTGTGTGTGTGTGTGTGTGTGTGTGTGTGT
>NW_006399941.1:3137458-3140702 GCF_000299155.1 Elephantulus edwardii | reverse complement strand
GTGTGTGTGTGTATTTGTGTGTGAGTGCACCGTCAAATCAGATCTGACTGGTACAGGAGGAGATTGTCCCTTCTTTCCCGGCAGAGCATCTGGTGGATTCGAACCGTAAGCCTCTGGGATTGTAGTTGCAGCTCCTTGCTACTAGACCACCAGAGCTCCCCTAGTATTAACCTTTTTATATGAAAATTTTACTTGTAGCTAAGTTTTGAGTGGCATCCACTTCCTAAATAACATGCCTCCGGAAACTGAGCTTTGATAAATGTCGATAGTCGATAGTCGTAGAGGGACTTCAGTTCTTTTGTTCATAAGGTTGCTAAGAGTCATGCTTGACTTGAAGGCTATCAACAACAACAAAGCTGAAAAGAAACAAGACATTATATAATAGCATTTTGGGTTGCACATAAAGATAATTCAAAACAGAAGAGATAAATAAAAGGAAAGTAATTACAAACAATTCATCCTTAAGGCTCAATTTTTAAATATTCTCCCCTTCAAATCTGTAAAATATAAAAATGAGTGTGGCAAGGTCAGCATTTTTTAACATTCAAATATGATTGATTGATTGATTGATTGCCTGCATCCCTTTTGGCTAATAGTACTGAACAACAATAAGGAAAAACATTGGAGAAATTCTTCAAAAGAAAACCAAAATTAACCGGTGAACTTTAAAGCAAGCCTATGTTTCCCCTTTATAGTATCTTAAAAAAGAACAGACCTTTTATAGAATTTCAAAACTAATTCATCTGTACTCAGAAACTATCACATTTTTTCCACCTTACGCTGCTGAAATAAAGCGGTCCATTTTTCTACAAAGTCCATTTTGTTTCCCAACGCGATAAAATGCAACTTTGGATCTATATACACCATGAAATACAACTTTGGATCTCTGATAGGATTCATCCAGCACCAAGAAAGATGGGATTCTACAAGGAGGCTCAGTGTGTGAGCCTCCGAAATACTTTTGAAAAGCTACCCATTTTCTCCACCAGCTATACTAGATCCCCTCTCCTTGGCCAGATCCCCAGAAACTTGGCCGCGTTCTGTAACACACCCTTCCAGATTTTCAAGAAGAGATTCTCCTCCCTCTTGTGGAACCAGCCCTGACATCACATTAGAGAACATCCTTGGGAACCCTCCAGCCCACAAAGAAAATGCTTCTGGGGAAAGAATTGCTGAAAACACACTTCCCCCTAGAGGTAGGAAAGATGAAAGGATATTTCACATCATTTGAGAACATTGCGAGAGTTGCTTTTCAATGTGCAGTGGATGTTTTGGAAGCACATATTGGAGGCAGAGGGAAGGAGAAGAGAAGAGAAGAGAAGAGAAGAGAAGAGAAGAGAAGAGAAGAGAAGAGAAGAGAAGAGAAGAGAAGAGAAGAGTGAAGAGAAAGCTGTGAGCTGTGTTTTCAGATTTTAGCTTCTCCATACTAAAATCTCTTTTCCTTGCCCTTTTTTTTCTACTACAAAAATTTAGAAACTTTTGCCAGCACTAAGAATAAAATTAATTCTATATCGTGTCATTAGAATGTTATATGACAGGCAAGCATTTTATGAAAAAAAGTAGATTAAAGATATTTCCCAACTGTGAAAATAACCAATAGATTCAGTGTTGTCCCTGCCCATGACACTTCAGTCTTGACCCACCCCCTTCCCTGCTCCACCAAGCATTCCCTTGTACTCCCACCTACTCCATTCAACACCCTATCCAACCCTTGATGTGATTGATGGCTTTTTTTAAATTTTCTGGACCTCTATGATTCCAAACATCTCAAACTGCTGCCAGTTTCTTCTGCTGAGCTCAGTCACTTGAGTTTAAGAGTCTGTAAGTCCAAATACCAGGTACTAGTATCAGGGATACTATGAACCTGGAGAAAGGATGAAAGTTATACAAGTGTTCAAGTCTTTGGTTCATAGGGTCGCTATAAGTTGCCTCCGACTCAATGGCACTTACAGTATCAGGAAAGGCTTCCTATCTCAGATGTCTCTGAGGAAAAGTCCTTTGCCTTAAACTTCTGCTCCAAGATTGACTTCTTCTTCCTTAAGGCCTCTACTACTCCATTTGTATTACACTGTAGTTATAACGGTATAGTGGCCCAGGGGAAGATGTTGTATCCAGTAAATCTGGCATATAATGTAGTTTTGGTATATAATGTTAGATGGATCTTTGCTGAATGCAGAGTGCCAGAGGAATGTCTATCTATCTTTCATTGACTATGCAAAGGTATTCGACTGAGTGAATCACAACAAACTGTGACTGACTCTGAGAAGAATGAGGATCCTAGAACACTTGATTGTGCTTATGTGAAGCCAATATACTTTGGGCCAGGAGGCACTCGTCAGAACAGAGCAAGCAAACACTGCATGATTCAAAATTGGAAAGAGAATATGCCAGGACGTTAGGCTCTACGAGGAGAAATGTGTCATCAGGATTAGAGGAAGACTCATCAACAGTCTGCGTTATGCAGATGACACAACCCTGCTTGCTGAAACTGAGGAGGATCTGAAGAGCTTGCTGTAGAAGGTCAAGGACTGCAGCCTCCTATATGGATTGAAGCTCAACGTCAAAAAGACAAAGATTCTCACCTTTGGGCCAACTGGCAGCGTCATGGTACATGGTGAAGAGATTGTCATTGTTAACACCTTTAGTTTGCTTGGCTCTACAAACAACACTCTTGGCCCCAGCAGCCAGGAAATTAAAAGATGAATTGCATTGGGAAAGTCTGCTGTCAGAGACCTCTCCAAAGCATTGAAGAGCAATGATGTCAATCTGGAGAGTAAGTTGTGCCTGATCCAGGCCATAATCTTTGCAATTACTTGTTACGCATCAGAAAGCAGGACACTGACTAGGGAGGATAGAAGGAGAATTTATGTCTATTAGCTGTGGTGCTGGAAAAAGAGTATTGAATATACCATGGAATGAACAAACAGGTTCGTCCTAGAGAGGATGAGAACAGGCTGCTCCTTGGAGGCAAGGATTCTGAAGCTTCGTCTGACATGCTTTGGACACGTTACAAGATGAGATCTATCCTTGGAGAAGGACGTCATGCTTGGGAGGGTGAAGGGACAGGGCAAGAGAGGAAGGTCCTCCCTTCTAAGAATCAAATCCCTATCCGCATCCAGAAACTTCTCTAACAGGGTAAAAAGGGAAGCCACAGACTGGGAAAAAGTGTTTGGTAATGACATGTCAGATAAGGGACTTATATCTAAAATTTATAAAATACTTGAGCACCACAACAAGATAAAGG
>NW_006399941.1:3129820-3136678 GCF_000299155.1 Elephantulus edwardii | reverse complement strand
GGGAGAAGGGTGCAACAATGAATGAGTGGAATTCCAAAATCTCTGTAGATGTTCATTGAAATGAAAAAATAAATAAATTAAAATATTAAAAAAAGAGAGGAAGGTCCTCAATGAAATGGATTAACTCAGTGACTGGGGTAATGGGGGTATGTATGTCAGAGACAATAAGATTGGCACAGGATAGAGTTTAGGGCTGTTGTACATAGGGTCGCCATGAGTCGTAGGTGACTCAATGGCACATAACAAGAACAACAACATTGTGTCATTTAAATGTATGATTCAATTTTAAAAGAAAAGGAAGTAAAACATAATCTTATGGGATTCTTCCAAAAATAACATTTTCAAGTAATTTATCTCCTTATGATCATAGTTACTATATTTTTATATAGTATATAACTCTATGAACTTTGTTAAATGATGATAGTTATAGAAAGGATTCAGGCCTTTTGTTCATAAGGTCACTATGAGTCATGCTCGACTCAACAGCAATCAACAACAAAGACATTGATATATTTCTATATTACTATTCTCTTAAGTGTCCATTATTTCCTGGAAGATATTCTTTCTGAAGCAAAATAACATTAGAAGGACTATTGACAGGACAGTAAATCCATTAAATATATTCACTAGTACTGAAATGCATGAAATTGGGGCATATATCTATTTTTGTGAATATAATGGTCTCTATGAAATAGCTTATTGATTATGGTTTAGCCTGAATACCAGTATGAGAGTAAAGAGCAAGGATGTTGGTTTAAAGACTAAGATGTGCCTGATCCAAGCCATGGTTTTTCAGTTGCTTTATAAGCGTGTCAGAGGTGGGTAATGAATCAGGAAAACCAAATGCCTTTAAGCTGCGGTGTTTGTGAAGAGAATTGTACATACTAAGGACTGTCAAAAGAACAAACAAATCCCTTCAAGGAAATACAGCCACTGAGCTACATAGAGGTACAAATAATGATACTTTGCCTCACATATTTTTGTCATGTTACCAGAAGGAAGCAGTCCTTGGAGAAAAACATCAAGATTGCAAAAGTAGAGGGTTAGGGAAGGAGAAGACCTTCAACAAGATGAACCGACACAGTGATTATAACAGCGGGCTTAAACATATTGGAGACTGTGAGGGTGGCACATGACCAGGCAAGATTTTAATCTGTTGTTTATGGGGTCCCTGTGAGTCAGAGTTGATTAAAGGCCTAGTGGCAAGAAGCTGTGCTGCAATCCCGAAGGCATGCAGTTCAAGTCCACCAGCTGGGCTCAGAGGGAGAAGGACGGGAAACCTCCTCCTGTGCGATTAACTACCTCTAAAAGCCCACTGGAGAGTCAGATATAGGTGGGTTCCGACACAGTGGTACACAACAGCAGTAACATATTAGGGAACTCTGGTGGCCTAGTGGTAAGGAGCCACTGCAAACCTGAAAGTACATGAGTCTAATCACCAGCTGCTTTCAGGAAAAGTGTGGACAGTCTCCTCCCGTGTGAGGTGCTGTCTCTAAGAACACACTGGGCTCAGCTATGGGTCAGTTCTGACCCAGTGGTACACAACAACAATAACATAATAAAAAGTTTAGTGATTTGAACCTGTCCAAAATCACCTTGAAAGAAAAATCTGGCTGTCTGCTACTGAACAGTCAGAGACTTGAAAATCTCAGGGTGTGTGTACAGATTTACTCTCCACTACACGGAGTGGCCATGATTCTGAGTCAATTCCTTGGCAACTAGTTTTGGTTTGATCTGGGATTTTGGGTTACTAGTATGAGATTTTGTAGGACCTGCAAGCTACATGAAGAATTTTTATAACATTTATATATGGACAAGTTATTTCATGTAGGCCATTATATTCACAAAAAATAAATGTGTGTGCCAACTTTATACATACCAATCCTAGTGACTATATTTAATGGTTTTATTTTGCTGTCATATTTCATAAGTAATTTGAAAAGGCATGTTGTTGTTGTGTACCGTCGAGTGGGAACTGACCCATAGCTGACCCCAACAGGTTTTCAGGGGCAGTTAATTGCGCAGGAGGAGATTGCCCATCCTTCTCCCTCTGAGCAGCTGGCAGCCTCGAACTGTGTTCCTTCAGGATTGCAGTGCAGCTTCTTGGCACTAAGTCGCCAAAGGCATATAAATATGTAAAACAGAATTTTAAAACAATTTCTTCATAGCAGTGATGCATTCATTCCATCTTACATTCTTAGGTACTAGTTTCTTCCTTAAAGGAACTCGATGGCTTAATGGATAAAGAGTTGCATTGCCACCCTAAAGACAGGCCTGCTCCTGGAGAGAAAGATGGACAATCTTCCATGTGATTTACAGCCTTTGAAATTAGATAGGGAACTGCCTGAAATCCAAGAATTACTTAGAAGAGGCCATGGAACAAGGGATATCACTCCTGATGTCAGATAGATCCTGGCTGAAAGTAAAGAATAGCAGAAGAACATCTATTTATGCTTTATTGAGTGTGCAAAGGCATTTGACTGTGTGGATCATAACAAGTTATGGCTAACATTTAGAAGAATGAGAATCCCAGAGCACTTAGTTGTGCTCATGAGAAACCTATACCTGGACCATGAGGCTGTTGTGTGAACAGAAGAAAGGAAATACACACAACACTCACTAAGGCTCATTACATTCTTTCACAGAATGAATTAAAACTACAAATAGCTTGCTGTATGTGTTATTTAGATTTATCTACTACCTATTAAAAGAAGATGGAAAAAATATACTGAGTCACTGTATGGAAATGAATTGGCAGACACAGAAGAATTTAATGAAATGACCTATGAGCAAGAGCCTATGGTGATGAAGGAAGAAGTTCAGGCTGCTTTGAAGGAAATAGCAAAAAATAAGCCCGCAGGAATAGACGGTATACCAACTGACATATTTCAGCTAACAGATGCTGCTCTGGATATGCTCACCAAGTTGTGTCAAGAAATCTGGAGAACAACCTCTTGGCCAATGACTGGAAGAGATCTATATTTGTTCCCATTTCAAAGAAAGGTGACCCAACAGAGTGTGGAAACTATAGAACAATATCGTTGATTTCACATGCAAGCAAGATTCTGCTGGATTATCTAAAAACGACTGGAACAGCACATCAGCAGAAAACTGCCAGAAGTCCAGGCTGTGTTTAGAAGGGGTTGTGGTACTAGGGATATTGTAGCTAATGTTAGATGGATCTTGGCTAAAAGCAGAGAGTACCGGAGGAATGTCTATCTGTGCTTCATTGACTATGCAAACACATTTGACTGTGTGGATCATACCAAACTGTGGCTGACTCTGAGAAGAATGGGAATCCCAGAACACTTGATCATGCCAATGCGAAACTTATACTTGGACCAAGAGGCAGTCGTCAGAACAGAGCAAGGAAACACTGCATGGTTCAAAATTGGGAAGGGTGTATGCCAGGGATGTGTCCTGTCTCCATACCTTTTCAACCTGTATGCAGAACAGATCATCCAGGAGACTGGGCTCTATGAGGAGAAATGCAGCATCAGGATTGGTGGACAATCTATCAACAACCTGCGTTATACAGATGACACAACCTGCTTGCTGAAACTGAAGAGGACCTGAAGTGCTTGCTACAGAGGGTCAAGGACTGCAGCCTCCAATATGGATTGAGGCTCAATGTCAAGAAGACAGAGTTTATCACCACTAGACCAATTGGCAGCATCAGGATGGATGGTGAAGAGATTGAGATTGTTAGCAGCTTTAGTCTGCTTGGCTCCACAATCAACACTCTTGAGAAGGTTAAACCAGGCTGTTCCTTGGAGGCAAGGGAATCTGAAGCTTTGTCTGACATACTTTGGACATGTTGTAAAGAGAGACCGGTCCTTGGAGAAGGACATCATGCTTGGGAGGTTGGAGGGATAGCGCAGGAGGGGAAGGCCCTCTAGGAGGTTGATTGATTCGGTGAGTGGGGTAATCGGGATGGGTGTATCGAAGACAGTGTGATTGCCATAGGACAGAGCAGAATTTAGGGCTGTTGTACATAGGGTCACTATGAGTCGTAAGCGACTCAATGGTACATAACAACAACAACTACCTTACCAGAGTGAACCTTATTTTATGTGTGCTTAGTAGCAGTGGCTTCACTAGGGGAACCATTTTGGTAATCACTTCAACATAGACTCTGAATACTCAACCCTACATATATCCAGAAAGTCTTGAGTTAAGAGCTTGTTCAATGTACTTTCCTTTAAGGGACATGTTCTTGGGAGGGACCAGACCTTGGAGAAAGATCGTTTGCCTTAAGGGACATGTCGTTGGGAGGGACCAGTCCTTGGAGAAAGATCGTTTGCTTGGAAAAATGGAAGTACAGTGTAAGAAAGGAAAAGTCCTCCACAGGACAGATTGACATGGTGACTAATAATGAGATCGAGTGTGTTTCAGATGACAGAATGGCACAGGATAAGGCAGGGTCCCCACCCGTTGTCCATAGATTTGTTCTGAGTCATACTCAACTTGACAGCACATAACAACAACAGCACATAGTGGGGGTACAAAGAACTTGGACCTGCCACACCACAGTTGCTCTTATCTGTTGTTAGGTGCCTCTAGAAACTCAGGCCACTTTCAACTTGAGAGAACCAAGGAAAACAAGACCATATGGGGATACATCAGAGGATAAAAATACAGGGGGAAACAGAAGTGGTTGTGCAAAGGGCTTGAAAGATGAGAGAAAGCAGAAATCAGACATGAAAGCACAGAAAATATTGTACCGAAAGGAATGTTTCATTTATAGGTTATGGATGATATCATAAATATTGACAAATGAGTGGAATATGTGTTAATGTACTAAATAAACTCATTAACATCAAGTTGGAACAATCTATTAGCTGACTCTCCAGTGAGTTTTTGGAGGTTGTAAATAGCACAAAAAGAAATTGCCTATCTTTCTCCTACAAAGATGCTGGTAGATTCAAACCACTTGAGTGGTGCCACCAGGACTCTTCAATGTATTAAATACTTGTTGGTACCATCAAGTTGAGCACAACTCATAGCTACCCCATGAACAAAAGATCTGAACCCTGTTCTGTCCTGTGCCATCCTCACACTTTTTGACACACAAGAGCCCATTGCAGCAGTCACCATGTTAACTGACTTCCAATTTGGGCTCTACCACTACACTACTATATCTATCTTCTTTGTTTAATATACACAGGGTTTTTGAAAGCCTTTTATTTAGGAAGTAGATGGCCCATCCTGCTTCCTAGTCTGTCTTAATCAGGGAGCACCACCAAAACCCGCCCACATTGGAAACCCTTTTGGAGTTTGACACCCAGTGGCAAAGATTTCAGTTATCACATCAACTCCAACTGATCTCAGTACAGCAAACTGACAGACACACACTTAGGAAAAAAACATGCTCTCCAAACACAATCAATACCAGGTCTGGCTTAATACTCTGTTGTCTAATTAAAAAAAAAAATCTTCAAAAAGATCTACAGTATCTCAAAGACTACATGACGTTCTATGTAGCTTGAACCTACTGTACCAATGTTCATCTGGGGGTTTTTTTGGGAGGGGGAATTTCATTTCACCAGAGTCATATTGTGTCATAAAATTAAAAGTCATACTTAAAATGAATTAGCATTGTTTTTGTTGCTGTTAGATGCTGTTAAATTGACTGGGACTCATTCTGACCATGTAAATAATAAATCAAAACCTTCCCCTATCCTGTACAACCCTCATGGTCTCTGCCACAGTCAAATCCATTGTTGTGGTCTGTAGGTCAAGCAATTGCCCATTAAAATTAACCAATCAGAGATTTTCTCTGCAATTTGCATGCTACAATCCTTCTTTCCAGGAAAAGGGATCAAAAGAATGCTATGCTGTGCTATGCTATGTGATAGGGTGTTCTGGTGGCTTAGTGTTAAGGAACTGCAAAGGTACAGGATTCAAAGCCACCAGCTGCTCTACAGGGGGGAAATGGGCAACCTCCTCCTGTGTGATTTACTCTTCTCTGACACTACAATAAAGGCATCGATTCTTCTCTATCCTCCTTAGTCGTCCAACTTTTAGATGCAAAGGATGCAATTGAAAATACCTTGGCTTGGATCAGGTGCACTTCAGTCCTTAGTCTTAAAACTGATATTGCTGCTCTTTAGCACTTTGGAGAGGTTCTTGTCAGTACATCTTTTTATTTCTTGATTGTTGTTACCATGGATATTGATTGTGGATCCAAGTAAAATTAAATCTTTGAAAGCTTAAATCTTTATCTATCATGATGCTATCTATTCAATCAATTGTGAGAATATTGAAAAGAGAGTTGTTGTTGTTGTTGTTGTTGTTGTTGTTAGGTGTTGTCAAGTTGAGTAACGACTCATAGTGACCCTATGAACAGCAGATCTGAACCTTGTCCTATCCTAAGCCATCCTCTTTCTTCCTGACACACTAGAGCCCAATGCAGCAGTCACAGTATCAATCCACCCGGTTGAAGGTCTTCCTCTCTTTCACCGACCCTCCACACTCCCAAGCATCATGTCCCCCTCCAAGGAATAGCCCTTCCTATCAACATACCCGAAGTATATGAAACGATACCTCATCATCCTTGCTTCCAAAGAGCTATCTGGCCTGCACCCTCTCCATATGTGTTTGTTCTTTTGGCAGACGGTGGGATGTTCAGTGTTCTTCTCTAACACCACAGCTCAAAGGCATCAATTCTTCTTCTGTCATCCCTATTCATTATCCAGCTCTCAGCTGCATACCAAGTGATCAGAATATTGTTGTTATGTGTCTTTGAGTCACTTGAGACTCATAGCGACTCTATGTACAACAGCTTTAAAACTCTGCTCTAAATGGGGGGGAGGAGGGAGGGGTTTGTGCGGGGAGAAGGGTGCAACAATGAATGAA
>NW_006399941.1:3124068-3128992 GCF_000299155.1 Elephantulus edwardii | reverse complement strand
GAATTTTGTATTTTCAGTGATTTATTCATTGCCAATATCTTTTTTAAAGACACAACAACTTTACACATGAATCTCAGCTGATGGGCTGCGTAGGAATCAGATTGGCTACATCTGTGGAAGAAATCATTGGGGAAGCTCAGTATCAGCAGTTAAAACTAGGTCAGGAATTGCTCACCTAAGCCCTCCTCAAATTCCTGATCAGTAAAATTGAACAAAGTAAAGCAAACAAACTAAACCAGGGGCAGACTGTGGTTCAGATCATCAATTATTCATACGGAAGTTCAAATTGAGGCTGAAAAAAATTGAAAGAAGTCCACAAGAACCAAGATATGATCTTGAATCTATTCCGTCTGAATTTCAAGATAGTTTTAGAAATAGGATTGAGGCACTGAACACCAATGAAAACAGAGTATGTACTTAGAATTTTATAGCAACAATGGCGAATCCAAAAGGTACAAAGATTATTACAAAACAGAGTTTAGGAGAGAAATTGTGAAGCAATGAAAAAAAATAGTTCAAAGATATTAACTCATAATCCATACGTTGCTGTTGTTGTTGTTGTTGATGATGGTTGCCTTCAAGTCGAGCACGACTCAGCAACCCTATGAACAAAAGGCCTGAAGCCCCTTTATAAATATCGACATTTATCGAAGTTCACGGAGTTTCCAGAGACATGTTATTTAGGAAGTGGATGCCACTCCTGCTTCCAAATAATCTGTATGTAATCATCTAAAATCATTGTCTTACTTTCAGGTACTGCTATTACACACATTCCCTAAGTGGACGCCTTTAACAAACTTATTTTTCTCACAGAAGACCTCACAACATTGCACCTTATGGTAGAATAGATTGTCCTAATGCCCATCAATTCCTACTCATAGCATTATATGGATAATGTGTGAGTGCTGTTACTGTTGTTGCTGTTGCTATGACCATTGAGTTCACTCATTGAGGTACACCTGAATGAAGCACCGTATAGTCCTGTGTCATCTTCACAATATTTGCTGTCCTTTGTTGTGTTCACTGTGGCAATTTAACTCTTTGAAAGTTTCCTTTTTTTTTTACTGACCCTCTACCTTCACCAAACATGATGTCTTTCTCCAGGAATTGATTTCTTTTGATAACATGCCTGAAGTCTAAGAAACAAAGATCAAAGAAAACTATTTTGAATGAAATGCAGCCTGTCTGCTCCTTAGAAGCAGGTTTGCTGAGAATTCAGGGTGCAGATTTTTTTTCATGTTGTATTTTTCATTACCATGAAACTCCCTCCCTAAAAGAAGAGTTGGCTATGAATGATAAGGTGCTGGTAAATTAATGTGCTCAGACCTCTTTAGAGTAGGAGGTGCTTTGGCTTCTAATATTGATGTTGTTTCAGGTTTTTTAGTTGAAACTGATTCATCACTGACCCTCTAGTGAGTTTTCAGAGACAGTTTTAAGTCATATGGGAGCTAATTGCTCATCTTTCTCCCTCCGAGCTGCTGGTCCATTCAAACCATGTGCCTTTGGGTGGAACGCTGCTCCTCACCAGTGGGCCATTAGAGTTCCCACTGGATTCTTACAGTGTTTGTATAATCAGGAATCAAACTTGATTCTGACTGTTCTGAATATCATGATTGTTAAGCACTGATTTGTGTCTCCACAAAATATGTGCTGTCAATCCTAACCCTATACCTGAACTTATATTTTGGAGTGGGTTTTCTGTACTATGTTAATGTGGCAATATTTACAAAAGTCAATGTCTTTGAAGCTGTAAGAGTGGGGATGGGGGAAGACAGATGCCATGGCATGAAAGGATCACCAAGAAACCAAGGAACATAAGCTTAGAAGAGAGAAAAATCTTCCCTCAGAGCCAACAGAGGCAGAAAGAGTTGGTACCTTTAATTCAGACTACAAAACAGAGAAATGATGTCAGTCTAGAGACTAACAAGCACCTGATCAAGGCCATGATCTCACAATAACCTGTTACGCATCAGAGAGCTGGACAATGATCAAAGAGGACAGAAAAAGAATTGATATCTTTGAGTTATGGTGCTGAAGAAGAGTATTGAACATACCATGGACCACCAAGAGAACTAACAAGTCTATCTTGGAGAGTGTGAAGCCAAGCTGTTCCTGGGAAGCAAGAATTTTGAGGCCCCTTCACATGTATTTTGGGGATGGTGCCAGGGGAGACTGGTCCTTAAAGAAGAACATCATGCTTGGAAGGGTGGAGGGATAGCACAGGAGAGGAAGACCCCACATAAGATGGCTTGAGGAAAAAGGTATGCCTGATTCAGGCTATATCCTTTCAGTCACTTGCTATGCATCTGAGAGCTGGACAATGAATAAGGATGACAGAAAAATTATTGATGCCTTTGAAGTGTGGTGTTGGAGAAGAGCACTGAACATGCCATGGGCGGACAGGAGAACAAACATATATGTCTTGGAGAAGGGGAAGCCAGTGCATTCCTTGGAAGCAAAAACGATAATTTCATCATTTGGCCACGTTGCTAGGAGAAGTTACTCCTTGAAAAGGGAGATCATGCTTGGGAAACTGGAGGGAAGGTGAAGGAATGGAGGAACACCCAACCAGGTGAGTTGACACAGTAACTGTAGCAGTGAGCTTGAAGGTGTCAGAGATGGTGAGGTGACACAAAATAGGACAGGGTTCAGATTGGTTGTTCGTAGGGCTGCTGAGAGTCATACTCTACTCAACAGCACCTAACAACAGCTCTGTGTGAGGATTTCCTGCAAAGTCTTCTTTACAGCAAGGATTTAAAAGAGAGAGAGGGAATGATTGTTTTTCCAAGAGAAGAAATTGATGCTGAATTTTTTTTTTTTAAAAAAAAAACCACCCCTGTGCTCACTAGACCTTATATACTTAATTCCACAGTCCTGTAGATAGGGAGTATGGCTAACTGTTGGGTTTTAAATTCTCTTTACCCAAAGAATTTGGCCTTTGTTCCTGAGAGATAACCTCTAAAACTTTGAAATTTCCCAGTAATTGAAGTCCCTTTAAAGAGATCCTCACACCACACCCAAGAGGTTATAGCAATAAAATTACTTGGGTGCTAGGCAAGCCATGCCAGAGACACTACCCAGGGGCTTGGTATCAATGGAATCAGGCTGATTCAATCAATCATAACTGAGATTCTGAAAAAGGCTCTATGGACCTCTTCACATGAATTCATTTTTCTGTAATAAAACTGTAATTCTAACGCATTCTGAGTTGTCTTAATGACTTTTAAAATCCAAGGGAATAGTTGGAGCCAGCATGTCAGAAGCAAGAGAATCCTAGGGACTATCAGTTCTTCAGCGTATCTGAGCTCTTGGGCAAACTTATGTCCTTTAACTCGTGAGATCTGAGGAGAAAAGAGGTGTGTGATCTGATAACAGAAAATAGTAGAAACTAATGGAAAAATGGAATATTGACCTTTCCAAGCACAAACTCATAACTCTTAGCTCAAGCTATACCTTCTCTAAACAATACTCAGGAAGTCTCTGTTATGTATTTTCACATAACAGACACATCAAAATTAGGTGGCCTGAAACAGCAATCATTTCTCTACGCATGACTCTACAAGTGAGCTTAGCTGGGTGGTCTTCCTGGCATCAGGCCTAGAATGGCTCACGTGTCTACAAAAGCATCAAGAAACTTATCAGTGGATGGATGGTGCAAAGGGCCTCTTATGTGCTGGGAAATTAGCCAGAGCTATAGACTGGAAATCTAAGTTCTCCTCCATGCACCCTCTCCAACAAGATATCCTGGGTTTCTTACATTCCAAGGAAGCCACTTCCAGCTCATGAGTATTTATCAAGACTTGTTTGTCCCAGTGGCCAACAGTAATGCAAGCCTAGAATCAGCATAAAACACAAAGCAGTTAGTACCAGGCCGTTAAGGTCTACCGCACTAAAGGAGAGGTCCAGTAAATGTTCCAAAAAGTGGTGTAAGTTACCTACGGGCAAAGTAAGGCTTTGGGCTAGAAACTGAAATGAGGTAAATTTAAGCCCAGAAAAACTGGCTCTGTTAGCGTTAGTCAGTCTGTGTAAGGAGGAAGCACTGGGGTGGAAAATTCAAAAGATGACAAGTTGGTATGAGAACCGGAGAAAAGTTCAAAGGTACAAGCCACACACAGGTCATATGACTCAGAGCTTTTGTCAGCTTCTTGGGGCTGGATGACATCTCCATTCTAGGGCTCTGAGTCATGGAAGTGGAGTGTGGCAGAGATAGCTACTTATCCATCCAATAGACATTCTTCCTTTTACTTGTATTAACAGGACCCTATTTTATTCAAGGTGGCAAGTCCATCTAGCTAGAGATAGTGGCCCTGGGGGTGGATGCAGGCAAGATATTCAGTCAAGCCTGGATAGACTGTCACTACTAATCTGATATACCCAAAGATGGCACAGCCCACAGAGGATACACTGCTCCTAATGTGAGCTTGGTAGACGCCAAGTGAGTTATCCCAAAGAGTGAGGCCCAGTGAGAGGCAAGGACCCCAGTCAGAGGTGTTACCCTCATCAATCCAGGGGTTGAATGGCATGGTTCACTGACTCCCAGAAATGACTCTCTGAATATACAGCCACGTTGTTATTAGGTGACAACAAGTCTAATATGACTCATAACAACCTTATGAACAACAGATCTACACCCTGTCCTATCCTGGGCCATCGTCATCATCATCATCTCTAACAGACTTGATCCCATTGCTGCAGTCACTGTGTCAATCCATCTGGTTGAGGGTCTTCATGTCTTTCACTAAACTTTCCAAGCATGGTATCTCTCTCCAAGGAATAAACTTTCCTCACAACATGCCCAAAGTATGGAAGACAATGCTTTGTCATCTTTGCATCCAAGAAGCACTCTGACCGCACTTTTTCTAAGACATATCTGTTTGTTCTCTTGGCCATCCATGGAATGTTCAGTGCTCTTCACCAGCACCAC
>NW_006399941.1:3118916-3123718 GCF_000299155.1 Elephantulus edwardii | reverse complement strand
AACTTGAAATTGTCTTTTTTTCATACTATGAATGCAACACCATTCTCTTTCTGTTTTTAATTTCTAGAATAGTATATTATGTGATTATCTGATTCAAAGTGGTCGATGCCAGTCCATCTTGACTCACTAGAATGTGAGTGTTAATTTAGTCCATTTATTATAACTTAAAATAAAAAAGAAAAAATTTATTATAACTTTTAGGGTTTTCTTTCATTCATACCAAATACATCCTATGCTCCAATTATTAATGGGGGTTTTCAATTGTTTCTTCTCATTTTGTTTAACTTCCAGTCTGGGCTTTTCTTCTAATACCATACCTACCTTTGTTCCTCTATTGTTCATGGGTTTTTCAAAGGTCCTGTACCAGACACAAAATGGTTCTTCCCTCGCCGAAGGAAGAGCTGGGATTGAGTTGGGTTAGAGTAACATTGTTAGTCACTTGAGGGAAAGTCACTCATCTGCTCTCTGAAAGAATATGAAGAATAAAAGGGAAGGTCATATTTTTCATATTAGCAGCCCACTGTTGATGTAGACTCTATCGGTGTCTTGGGTTCTTGCACTGACTATATGTTGTTGCTGCTATGTGCTGTCAAGTTGACCATGACTCATAGTGACCCTATGCATAATGGCTCTGAACCCTATCATGACACAGTCTCTGACACACCTACTCCCATTATGCAGATAACTGTGTCAGTCCATCTCATCTGAGGTCTTCCTGTACTGTGCTCTCCTTCCATCCTTCCAAGCATGATGTCCTTCTCCAAGGACTGGTCTCTTCTGGCCATATCCCCAAAGTATGTGAGATGGAGCTTTAAAATTCTTACCCCCAAGGAACAATCCTCTCCAGGACCGACTTGTTTGTTCTTGGCAGTCCATGGTATATTCAGTACTCTTCTCCAGCACCAAAACTCAAAGACATCAGTTCTTCTTCTGTCATCTTTAGTCCTTGTCCAGCTCTCTGATGCATTGACTAGATAATCATCCACAATGGCTGTGCTGGCTGTTTACAATCTGTGCTCCGTCTTTTCTCTTATTCTGTTGTTTTCATTCAGTTTCTTCCTTCAGTTAGCGTTTGAACTACTTTTTTACCTTTTTCCTTTATCCTTTCCTGTGTTAGGAAGTATGAGGATGGCACAGGACAGGACAGGGTTCATATCTGTTGTTCATAGTGTCACTATGAGTTATATTCATCTTGACATAACCTAACAACAACAAGCTCTTTTACTTCAGCATGCTTCCCCTATGTTCTGGTTTCAAAGAGCTGAACAGAAAATTTCAAAGGGCAGCTCGAGAAGACAAAGCAAAGTATTACAATGGAATGTGCAGAGAGCTGGAATTGGAGAATAAAAAGGGGGAAACACTCTGTGTTTCTCAAACTGAGAGAATGGAAAAACAAATTTAAGCCTCACATCACAGTATTGAAAGATGCTATGGGCAATATATTGAATGACCCAGAAAGCATCAAAATATGGGGGGAATACACAGAGTCACTGTACCAGAAAGAATTGATTGACCCTGAAATTTTCCAAAGGAGTACCATATGAACAGGAGCCAGTGGTAATGAAGGAGGAAGTTGAAGTTGCACTGAAAACATCAGCAAAAAATAAGATCCCAGGAATTGATGGGATACCAACTGACTTATTTCAATTAATAGATGCAGCTCTGGATGCTCTCACCAGTCTATGCCAGGGAAGTTGGAGGACAGCTGTCTGGACAATGGATTGAAAGAGAACCATATTTGTCCCCTTTCTTGAGAAAGGTGATCCAACTGAATATGGAAACTATCAAATAATATCATTAATATCACATAAAAGCAAAATATTGCTGGAGATTATTTAAAAATGGCTAGAACAGTAAGTAAGTAAGTACATAGATAGGGAACTACCAGAAGTTCAAGTAATATTTAGAAAAGGACATGCCACCAGGGATATTATTGCTGATATCAGATGAATCCTGGCTGAAAGTAAAGACTATCAGAAGAATATCTATTTGTGCTTTATTGATTATGCAGAGGCATTTGACTGTGTGGAAAATAACAAGTTAGGCTAACCTTGAGGAGAATGGGAATCCCAGAGCACTCAATTGTACTCATGTGAAACCTATACCTACACCAGGATGCTGTTCTTAGTGAACAGACTAAGAGAAAATTAGAGGGTTTAAAATTAAGAAGAGAGTGTGCCAGGGTTGTATTCTCTCTCCATACTTATTCGATCTGTTGCTGAGCAAATTATTTGAGAAGTTGGACTCTGTGAGGGAGACCCATCAATATGCACATGACACAATCTTGCTGGCTGAAAGCAAGGAGGACTTGAAGCACTTGTTATAGAAGATCAAAGAATACAGTTTTCAATATGGATTGTATCTCAATTTCAAGTAAACAAAGATTCTTACCACTGGACTGATAGGCAACATCATGATAGAGAAAAGATTGAAACTGCCAATAATTTCATCTTGCTTGGACCCACAATTAACACCCTTGGTACAAGCAGTCAGAAAATAAGGAGACGCACTGCAATGGGAAAATCTGCAGTTAGGGACCTCTCCAAATTATGGAGGAGTATTGATGTCAGTTTGAGGACTAAGGTGCATCTGATTCAGGCCATGGTCTTTGTGATCACTTGATATGCATCTAAGCGCTGAATAATAAATAAAGATGACAAAAGAATTGATGCCTTTGAGCTGTGGTGTTGGAGAAGAGCACTGAACATCCTGTGGACAGCCAAAAGAAAAAACAAATATGTCTTGGAGTGGGTGCAGCCACAAGTACTCTTTGGAGAAAAAGATGATGAGGCTTCACTTTGCATGTTGCTAAGATGGGTTGGTTATTCCTTGGAGAGGGACATGATGCTCAGAAAGGAAGAAAGTCAGCAAAGGAGAGAAAGATCCTCTACCAGGGAAATTGACACAGTTACTGCTGCAATGGACTCTAATGTGTCAGGAAGTGGGAGAATGGCACAAAATAGGACAGGGTTCAGATATATTGTTCATAGGTTTGGTGTGGGTCATACTCGACTCAACAGTACCTAACAACAAATGCAAGAGTAAAAATGAGAATTCTAACACATACATGGCAGAGGGACAAAATTCTATGCACAACATTAACCTTGTAAAGTTATTTTACTGTGTTATTCCACAAAAATTCTCAGATTATTCTCAGTGACTTCTCCCACTCCATCCAAACCAACTTCCTATAACTTCTTAGCATAAGTCCTTCTTTCCAGTAAGCCCCTTCGTCAGAACATACCTCACTCACTGACTCAAAGTTCATGCTTTTATGATTCCTCATATTTGGAATGTCCTTTTTCCTTACTTTATTATGTCTAATTGTTTTTTATCTTCTAGTAATGATCCAAGGCTTAGCTGATGGGTCTCCAGGGTTTGTAAAAGCAAATTAGTTTCTTAAAAGCCTTTGAACGAGTTAATTTGGGTTTGATTCTTTATATTTTAACAAGATCGCCAAGTGATTTATGTTGCTGCAGTGTGCCGTTGAGTTAAACTGACTCATTGCTGATAGTCTACTCAGTTGTCAGAGACTTTAAGTTGCAAAGCTGATTGATTGGAATTGCCTGCCTTTGGGTGGGCAGTGCAACAACTCCTTATTCACTAGGCCACAGGAGCTCTCTCTGAGTACCTGAGATATGTACACAAGACCTGGAGGTCTTGTTAAAATGCAGACAGATCCTGGATTGCCAGGTGAAATGGTGAACTATACAGATGTCATCCTAGCCTTTCTTCAACTAAGACCCCAGGAGAAGAAAAAAATTAAAAAGGTAACAGATAGGAATGATAATTCTGCACTTTGAGTTTTAATTAGGAAAGGCCTCTCACTGTATACTTTCCCAGTGCAATGTGTCTACTAATTTCCTAACTACTGATACCAAGGGTGTTGACTGTGGACCCAAGTAAGATGAAATTTTTGACAACTTCATTGTTTTCTCCATCTATCATGATGTTGCCTATAGGTCTAATGGTAAGAATTTTTATTGTCTTGATGTTGAGATGCAATTCATATTGAAGGTTGAATCCTTTGATCTTTTTCAGCAAAGCACTTAAGCACCAAGTCCTCCTCACTTTCAGTAAACAAGGTTGTGTCAGCTACATAATGCAGGTTATTGATGAGTCTTCCTCCAATCTTGACGCCACGTTCTTCTTCATGGAGGCCAGCATCTCAAATAATTTGCTCAGTGTACAGATTGAATAAGTATGGAGAAAAGATATAACACACTTCTTTTTACCTTTAAACCATGTCGTTTTCCCTTGCTCTCTTCACACAACAGCTTCTTGGTCTAGATATAGGTTTCACATGAGCATGATTAAGTGCTCTGGGATTCCCATTCTTCTCAATATTAACCATAACTTGTTGTGATCCACAGAGATCTCACTCCTAGAGCTCTCTGTAAATAATCATTTGGGAGTAAGGTTTTCTTTATTGTATTAATAAGAGTACATCAGAGTAGAATACATCTTCAATCTCTTCATTTGTGAGTTCTAAAAAGAGCCAATTATACACAAAAGGAAGTACAAACAGGGGAAAGGTAAGTTCCCAAGGAACTGAGGAATACCAGAGGCTTAAAGATACAAGGCTCACTTTCCAAAGCTAGCCTAGAGATACCCTGCTCCTGTGACCATTGCCCTGAATTTGAAGTTCTGAAATAAAAGATAAGTTTAAAGTTTATCTTTAAACTCTAAAGACCTTTAAGGGATTTTTTTAAAATTAATTTTAATGAGAGTTTACAGAGTCTTAGGGTTTCCAATCATTCATTGCTGCACTTTTCTCCCTGCCCATCCCCTCCCCCCTAATT
>NW_006399941.1:3116373-3118391 GCF_000299155.1 Elephantulus edwardii | reverse complement strand
ATATAGGCTTTCATAGTGGTTGCACCATTTTACACTCCCACCGACAGTGAATAAGGGTTCCAGTTTCTCCACAACCTTGCCAGCATTTGATGTTTGCTATTCTGTTAAATTTTGCTAGTCTTACTGGGGTGAGATGATACCTCATAGTTGTTTAAATTTGCATTTCTCTTAGAGCTAGGAATTTTGAACATTTCTTCATGTGTTTGTTAGCTATCTGATTTTCCCCCCCATCTGATTCTTATCATAACATCTGGGTGGTCCAAATGGTTAAGCACTCTGGTACTAACAAAACCATCAGCCGTTCAAACCCCCTAGCCAATTCTCCATAGGATGAGAAAAGTAAGAATTACAACCTAGAATACTCTATGAGGAAGTTCTACCCTGAAACACGGGATCATTGTGAGGCAAAATCAAATTGATGGCAACAACAGCTGAACTAGGAGAGTAATCATTTCTTCACCGCTCACTGCAAATTCCAAAGCATAAACGCGTTAGCTTGGAGGAAGTGTGTTCCATAAGCAAGGATGTGACCTCTGTCTCACATACTTTGGGCATGTTGTCAGGAGAGGCCAGTCCTTGGAGAAGGATACAATGCTGGGAAGGATGCAGGGACAGACAAAGAGAGGCAGATTCCCCAACAAGATGGTTTGACACATGACTGTAACAGTGGGCTCCTGTGTGTCAGAGATGGTGGGGACGGCTCAGGATAGAGCAACGTTCTTATCTGATGTTCACAGGATCTCTATGACACCTAACAACAACAACATTGCGAATTATTTAATGAATGGCTTTCTTTTCTAGCATAAGAAGCTGAGAAACTGTTGCTAATTAAATGGATTTTTTTTTTCTTCCTGAGAGCTTGAGAGATACATTTAACATGTAACAGTATCACAGATACTATCTCATTCCAAATAGAATAGGTAATATAAAAAGCTGGAGAAAAAGATCCAAGATTGGAATCCTTATCCACTCCTGGTGGGAGTGACAAAATGGCACAGCTTTTGTAAAATATATCCCGATGAACTCTCAAGAGACTAAAACCAGAACTGCCATATGATCCAGAAATCCCAGTCATGACTCTATCTATTCCATATCCTAGGGAGCTCTGGAGGCCTAGTGGGCACGGAGTTATGTTTCAACCCGAAGATAGACAGTTCAGATCCATAAGCTGCTCTCAATGAGATAGATGGGAAATCTCCTCTTGTGCAATTTACAATTCTGAACACTCACTGAAGAGTCAGCTATGAGTTGATTCTGACTTGATGAGTCTTTGAGGTTTTTGAGCAATGAGGCTGAGATTTTTCCACTTACTTTTTAGTTTGTTGTAGTATGATGGTTTTCATGTTACTGTGATGCTGGAAGTTTTGCCACTATTATTTCAAATATTCAGCAACATCACCCACAATAAACAGTAACATGGTAAATGCAGAAAAGATTGGTGGGTGTTGAAGATTTAATTCTACTTAGATCCACAATCACATATATGAAAATCAAGCAGTGTACTATATTGGGTAAATCTGCTACTAAGGACTTTTTTAAATTGCTAGAGAGCAAGGATGTTACTTTAAAGACTAAGGTGTGAGTGATCCGCATCATGGTACTTTCAATTGCTTCATATGCATATTAAAGTTAAACAATTAATAAGGAAGACAGAAAAATAATATATGCCTTCAAATTGGGGTATTGCAATGGTGTCTCTCTGGAGACTAAGGTGTGTCTGATACAGGCCACGGTCTTTGCAATCACTTGTTATGCATCAGAGAGTTTGACAATGACCAAGGAGAATAGAAGGAGAATTGATGACTTTGAGCTGTGGTGCTGGAGAAGAGAATTGAGAGTACCATGGACTGCTAGGGAAACAAACAGATTCATCCTGCAAAGGGTTAAACTGGCAGCTCCCTGGAGGCAAGGATTCTGGGGCTTCGTCTAACATACTTTGGACATGTTGTAAGGAGAGACCAGTCCTTGGAGAAGGACATCATGCTTGGGAGGGTGGAGGGACAGTGCAGGAGGGGAAG
>NW_006399941.1:3113682-3115325 GCF_000299155.1 Elephantulus edwardii | reverse complement strand
TGTTTGTTTTCTTGGCAGTCCATGGTACATTCAATACTCTTCTCCAGCACCACAGCTCAAAGGCATCAATTCTCCTTCTGTCCTCCCTAGTCACTATGCAACTCTCTGATGCATACATAACAAGTGATTGCAAAGAGCATGGCCTGTATCAGGTGCACCTTAGTCTCCAAAGAGACACTGTTGCTCTTCAGTACTTTAGAGAGGTCATTGACAGCAGACTTTCCCATCGCAATACGTTTTTTGGTTTCCTGACTGCTGGTGCCAAGAGTGTTGATCGTGGAGCCGAGCAAACTGAAGCTGTGAACAATCTCAATCTCTTCACCATCCATCCTGATGCTACCAATTGGTTCAGTGGTGATTTATCCTTACAAAGGACTACTCCTCAGCCAGTAAGAGAAATGAAATCCTGATACAGTGTGAATGAAGCTTGAAGATGTTATATTGAGTGAAATAAGTTTGTTGTTATTGTTGATTTCAGTTGAATCGAGTACAACTTATAGCGACTCTATGAACAGAAGACTGAATGCCTTTCCATAACTATCATCATTTCTCCAAGTTCAGAGAGTTTCCAGAGGCATATGGTTTAGGAAGTGGATGCCACTCCCGCTTCCAAACCTGATTTACAACAGAAAGCTCCACCAAACACTGTCCAACTGGAAGACCATTGTGGTATTTGATGCCCTGAGGGCACAAGTTTACTGAGTGAAATAAGTAAATTTTTAAAAAGACAAATATTGCACTGTATCATTTATTACCCCAAGGACACAAGTTTACTGAGTGAAATAAGTAAATTAAAAAAAGACAAATAGTGCATTATCTCATTTATTAAAAAGCATAAGAAAAGGCAAATATGTAGAACGCCTACCTATATTTGTAGTTACTGTGTGTGTAAGTGAGGGGGTTAGGGAGGGCCATGATGATGCAACAATTTCACTGGTTAAATGTAAAGCTCTAGCAGATAATTATTTTAATGCTGTAAATCAGTTGCACATCTACAAAAAGTCAGATGTGGAAAATATAACAATAAAAGAGTACCTGCTAAGTGGCTTACATGCAACCAAACACCATTTGGATCTTGTTTCCTCAGTTTGGGGGATTGGGATCGTGGGTTCAAGGTTCATCCCATTTAATTGATCTAGTAATATGTTTCGTGCTTCTGTTCTCCCTGGTAGTTTATTGCATAATACTTTGTTGTTGTTATTAGATGCCTCGTGAATAGTGCCTAGATTCTTTAAAACGTACAAGATGTTGCTTAAGATACAATTAGTCTCTATTTACCTGGAGAAACAAAGGAAGGAGAGTCAGGAACAGGAGGAAGTGAGGCGATGTATGATGAATTTCCTTCGTGAACAAATATCTCTTTGTCACAAGACCAGAAGAACTTGATGATGCTAGCTACCATTACTGAACATTTTGATCCAAGATTCTGTAGAAGATGTCAAATTACAAGGGAGGAAATACAAAACAGCCTTTCAAATCTTCATGAGCTCTAGATTTTTCTGGAGCCATAGAGGGTAGAGGAACCCTGAAAACTGCTCTGAAATATTCTTTAACTTTAAAACAAATGTATCTCCTGAATACTATGCTGCACTGAAAAACAAGGAACTCATGCAATATTCTTCAAAATGGTTGACTCTGGAGAA
>NW_006399941.1:3104473-3112959 GCF_000299155.1 Elephantulus edwardii | reverse complement strand
GGGGAGGAGGGTAGAGAGAATGGTGTAGCAATGAAGGAATGAAAACCCAAAATCCCTGTAAATGTTCATTAAAACTAATAAAATTTAATAATAAAAAAAAATGTATCTCCTGAAGTCATCTTGAAACCAAAACCATCTTGGTTTCATTGAAACTTTATTTAATGACCAAAGTAGTCTTAAAATCAAAGTACATTAAGCTTAACTAGTAAAAAAACGTCAGCCTTGAGAGTTATGCTTTTTCAAGAACTAGCTCTATGGGGTCAAATTGACAACTTGAAAGATTAGATAGAAACTTTTAGAGACAATGAATCTGTGTTCATTAAAGAGGAACAATTCTGAGAAAGAGGTCACACAACTCTAAGAATATCATTGATGTCAGTAAATTATACACGACTTATCAAACAATTGCAGGAATTACTGGAGATATTTTGTTGTGTATAGATCACAACAACAAGAAAATAAATTCATTTAGGGGGGTAAATTCTATTTAGAGTTGTGAACAGATCTGGTGGAGCACCTAACAGTTGGAAGATACCTTGAACAATCAGAGAAGTTTATTTACTTCAGTATAAACTGTACGAGGCTAGATTTTCTCTTGGAGATCTTAACTTTGCAGTTGGGCCTTTAGGAAGCTACTAATTAATTGAAAATTGCTTTAGCTCTTAAATCCCTAGTGCAAGCAGAACAGTTCTATTGTGGGGGCTACATAATACTGGATCTGAAGAGCTGATCTGGAAGCATGAAAGAGTCTTCTGTGCTCTAAAAGACATGTTGAGATGCTGAGGCACCTCTGTGACAGCTCCTCTGGCTTGAATCTATGTTGATGAGATGATTTAGAGGATTGAAGAAAACGAAAATGATAGCTAAGTGCCTTTGGATCAAGGCATCTACAAGTAAGGGGCTCCAGTTTTCTTTTCTGTTCCCATTTGATAAAAGAGAAGTTCAATACGAGGGAGCCCTAACTAATCCCTGTCTCTCTTAGGGGAGTTCTTTAAGAAATGTTCCCACCCTGTACAAATAATGTTGAGAAATAAGATTATTTGTACTTAAAAAAGAAAAATAAATTCTTCAGAAGACTGTCCCAGATCTTCTTTTTTGGACGCTAGTCAGTGGGTAGTGCTCAGGCCTTTCATTCACAGGGTTGCTATGAGTCATCTATGACTCGACGG
The DNA here is from genome assembly GCF_000299155.1 of Elephantulus edwardii. Classification (NCBI taxonomy): domain Eukaryota; kingdom Metazoa; phylum Chordata; class Mammalia; order Macroscelidea; family Macroscelididae; genus Elephantulus; species Elephantulus edwardii. Next base: position 3,111,790 of record NW_006399941.1, on the reverse strand, counting down.
CACCTAACAACAACAACAGTCAGTGGATGCTGAGGATAAATGTTTAAAGGAATATTAAAAACTCCTTTATATACTCGTTAGACTGTACCCATCTAAAGTTTCACATTGTCTTCACAGAACATTGTTCACACAGTATTTTGTAATCACCACTTCTGAAGTGTCCTGATCATTTTAACACACGGTACGCCTCTCTCTTTGTAACCTCCGAGACTCAATTATTCCTCTTGCACAGTCCAAGGGGAAACCACAAGTAGAGGCAGGATCACAAAGAGACTGTCCTGCTAAGAATGGAAATTTTGGAAATGTTCTGGCGGAAACTTTATGAGAGGAAGATATGTAAGCTTTCTCGGAAATGCAGTCTCGGTGTTGAATGAGTTTACTATGTGTTTAGTGACGGTGTCATGGATTGAATTGTGTGCTCCCATCCACAGTTAAACTGCCACTACCTACACTTATTTGACCAGGGGTAGTTCTCCCGGTTCCCCAAAGTGAGAGAAGGGTCACCTCTCTGTGCAAAGGACAGCCAGAAGGGCAGGAGAATGAGCTAGCCACAGAGAAGACCTTAGCTACAGTTCAGTGACGCTGGCCTACTCCATGGCAGTTGCACTGCTAACTCAAAAGCTTTGTTTCTCCAGCAACTCGAATCCACCAGCAGCTCTGAGAAAGAAAAAAATTGGCAATCTCCTCCCACACAATGTACAGCCTTGGAAACCCAGTGGAGGGAGAGCTATGAGCTGCTTCCAACTCAGTGGCAGAGAGATTCTGAGAGACTGTAGGCCTCGTCTTGGGGAAGGACAGGATAGGAGAATGTGAGAACTTTCTAAAGTATCTTCTTTTCTGAGTAGTTCTGGTCAGTGGTCATGTCCCGGATTAGCCGTTCTGATGTTATCAATATTCCAGAGATACAAAGTACTATTCACATGTTCTGGTATTCCCTACGTTGAGCCAGGATCCATCTGACATCAGCAATGACATCCGTGGTGCCCCTGCCTCTTTGAAATCCTGCTTGGACTTCTGGAAATTCCCTATCTATGTACTGTTCTAGCCATATTTGAATGATCTTCAGCAGGGTTTTTTTTTCTTGCATATGATATTAATTCTATTGTTCAATAGCTTCCACATGCAGCTGGATCACCTTTCCTAGGAATGGGAACAAATATGGATCTCTTCCAATCTGTTGGCCAGACAGCTGTCCTCCAAATTTCTTGGCATGGACTGGTGTGTGCACCCAAGTTTGCATCTGTTCATTGAAACAGGTCAATTGGTATCCCATTGATTCCCCTTTAGATGTTTAAAAAAAAAAGTCAGTCCTGTACATAATATGCTTCTAAGAAGCTTTAGTAGCATCAAGATTAAGCATTTCACTGATAACCTGAAGGTTACCTGTTGGTACTTGCCAGCTACTCCGTGGAAGATAGATGTGGCAGACTCCTTATGTAAAGACTACAACCATAGAAAAACACTGTGGATCTGTTCTAGTCTGTCTTACAGGAGTGCTGTGCGGTGCAGTTTCTCACCACTAGGCCACCAGAACTATATAAGTTATTAAATTGGACCTTCAAAACTGGAATCATTAAAAAAGGGGGGGAAATGGAATCATGTATCTATATCAAATGGCTAGCAATTTGGCAAGGCTAGGATTTTAACCTAGTTCTTGCTGATGCCATCAACTATTGTTGACTACCCTGTGAACAATAGATCTGAACCCAGTTCTCTCCTGTGTCTTCCTCACAGTTCCTGACACACTAGAGCCCACTGCGGAAGTCACTGTGCCAGTCCGCCTGGTTAAGGGTCTTCCTCTCCTTCGCTACCACTCTGCTTTTCCAAGCATGATGTCTCTCTACTAGCAACATGCCCAGAAGTACAAGAGATGAAGCTTTATCATTGTTGTCTCTAAGGAGCACTCTGGCTGCACTTTCTCCAAGATATAGTTGTTCTTTTGGCGGTCCACAGGATATACGTTACTCTTCCTTAACAACACAGCTCAAAAAGGCATCAATTTTTCTTCTGTCATCCTTATTCGTTGTCCAGCTTTCAGATGCATAGCAAGTGATTGCGAACACCATGGCCTGAAAAGACATCTTAGTCTTCAAATTGACATCATCACTCCTCAAGAATTTGGAGAAGTCTCTCCCTGGAAATACTCCCAGTGCAATATGTCTCCTGATTTCCTGACTGCTGGTACCAATGGTGTTCTTTGTGGATTCAAGTAAGATGAAATAATTGACAACTTTAATCTTTAATCTTTTTCTCCATCTATAATCTTGCCTATAAGGTCCAGTGGTAAGACTTTTAGTTTTCTTGATGTTGAGATGCAATCCGATTGTTTTGGCGTGGTTTTTTTTTTTTTTTTCAAATTCTGAAAATTTTTTCCCTTTAAAAAAAATTGTTCTTTTAGTGAAAGTTTACAGGAAAGTTGGATTTTCATTCATTCATTGTTGCACATTTTCTGCCTACCCAGTTTGTTTTTAAAAAAATATATTCATCCATTGTTCCATCATTTCCTCCCTCCTCCCCCACCCTTCCCCAGTCAGCTTTGCTATGCACCTTATATTTTGGATTTTTATCATACAAATAATGCCTAATCATATATTCCTTTCAAACAATTCTTTCATTCATCTCTTCTAATGCAGTCTACATTATTTATCCCTTCTTTTTTAATTTCCCCCCAACTCCCATGTCAGTCCTGTTTTATAACAATGATGTTATGCAGTATTTGGCCTTTTGTAACTGATATATTTCACTCAACATAATGTCCTCCAAGGTTAACCGTGTTGTGTAATATCTTATTAATTTCTTGTTTTTCAGTGCTGCATAGTATCCCATTGTGTGACTATACCGTCGTTTTTGTATCCATTCATTTATTGATGGACACTTGGGTTGCTTCCATCTCTTTGCTATTGTGAATAACATGGCAATTAAACATGGATGTACATATATATCTGTTTGGGTGGCAGCTCTGGTTTCTTAAATAGTGAAATCCCTAGTATTGGAATTACCGGCTCAAATGGTAATTCTATTTCCAACTTTTTGAGATAGTGCCATACTGCCTTCCATAGTAGTTATATCATTTTACACTCCCACCAGCAGTGAATAAGGGCTACAATCTCTCAACAATTTGTTGTTTGCTGCTCTGTTGAACCTGGCTATTGTTACTGAGATGAGATGGTATCTTATGGTTGTTTTTATTTGCCTCTCTCTGATAGCTAGGGATTTTGAATATTTCTTCATGTGTTTATTTGCCATCTGAATGTCTTCTTTTCTGAAGTGTCTGTTCATAGCCTGTATCCATTTTGAGATTGAGTAGTTTACCTTTTTCCTGTTGAGGTTCTGGATTAGTCTATACATTTTAGATATGAGTCCCTTATCAGATATGTCATTACCAAATATTTTTCCCGTACTCATGAATTAGAAGACTCAATATTGTGAAAATGACAATTCTACTAAAGACAATATACAGATTCAATGCAATCCCAATACAAATACCAGTTCCATTCTTCAATGAGATGGAAAAGACAGTTTCCAATTTAATCTGGAATGCAGAGAGCCCTCAAAATAACTAAAGCACTCCTGAAAAAGAGAAACAAGGTGGGAGGCATCTCCCTTCCTGATCTCAAATCCTACTATACAACTGTGGTGGTAAAGACAATAAAGACAGCGTGGTATTGGCACAGCACAGACACACAGGTAAATGGAATAGAATTGAGAACCCAGAAATCAGCTCATCTACCAAAGGTCAACAGATTTTTTACAAGGGGATAAAATTAATTCTGTGGAGAAACAAAAGCCTCTTTAACAAATGATGTTGGTAAAATTGGAAAACTCTGTATAGAAAACTCTAGCAGGACCCACACCTCATAGCATCCAACAAAACCAACTCAATGTGGAGCAAGGACTTAAGAGTAAAACCAAGGGCTATAAGCATCATCAGAGAAAAGCTTGGAAGAACTCTAAAAGCTCTAATCCAGCATCTTGAAAAACCTATAACCAGGAAAGAATAAAATTGAGGAATGAGACCTTCTAAGAATTAAATCCCCATGCGTTTCAAAAATCTTCTCCAACAGGGTAATTAAGGAGAGGCAATCCATATTGAAGACAGCGTTCTTTGATCTTTTGCAACAAACCAAAACTGAGACTAATTAGTTCACTCTAAAGCCCATATTCTTAAGGAATGAATGTTCTATTGGCAAAATAAGAAATTTAGGTTCACTGGGAACTGAACTTGAACTTATCTATGTTATACCTTCACCAGAGGATGTTTAGAGGATTGAATTAGATTAGATTCTCCTATAAGCCACTGGGTGGGTTCAAACCTCCAACCTTTTGGTTAATACACTAGTACTTAATATAGATCCATTAAGAGTGTTATTATTTTTTAGGCAACATTGAGTTAGCCCCAACTCTCAACCCCATATACCACAGAATAAAATGTGTCCAATTATGTGTCATCCTCAGAGTCTCCTCTGTGCTTAATCACTGTGTCAATGCATCTTGCTAAAGATCTTCGCCTCTTTTCTGACCCTCCTTTTCCAAACATGATGTCCTCCTCCAAGGCCTAGTCCCCCCTGAGAAGTGTTGGTTTTGTTAATAAATAAGAAGTAAAGTTTGAAACAATATTCTTAACTGAAAAACCTAAAAATGGATTTGAAGCAGACTGAGAAAGAACACTGGGTAAATGATTAACATCTTGAAGTTCTGTAACTAGAAAAAAATTCAACCAGTCACATCCTTTTTATTCTGAAGATGAGGAATTAAAGTGGAAATTAGGCAAAGGTCCATAGTCACCAAATTGGACAGTCAAGCATTAAGACATTGTGATATCATCATTCCCCACTGTAATGCATTTCCTTATGTTATCATATATCATGTTCTCAAATACTTTGTTGTTGTTGTTGGACTAAATGTGTAAGGATGTTACTCTTAGTTAAGAGTAGTTTAGTGTTCAACATTATCTTCTAAATTTAGCATTTTATCGAGGAAGTCATTTTGCTAAAAGCACACCACTTTTATTTTCCAGGAAAATAATGTTTTCATGCTTACTTAATCCCTCGGGCTCTATTTCCAATTGATTTATCTGCTCCCAGTGAATCACTCCTTTTTCTTAGAAGTCTCTCTTCTTCCTGTTACATTGTGTAAAAGAATTCTTCTGTCTCTCAACAGGAGTTATTTTTAAGCTGCCAAAGCTATAAAGGTCAAGAGGCTTCAGTTGACACACCTTCTTCACATCCAGTTCCCAAGCTTTGGAGAAAGGTTTACACAATATAAAATTTACATTTGGGTGGCTGGAGACATATTTTCATCACTGTTTTAGACCAGAATCCAGAACCAGTCCCATGAAATATGCTCTAAGGTGACCAGAGACAACAAAGAGAAACTGCCAACTGCATAATATGATATCACTCACTCATTGCCATCAAGTCAGAACTGACTCATAGCTAACCCTTCAGCAGGGTTTCCGGAGGCTGATGATCACACAGGAGATTACTCATCTTTTTTTTTCCACTAGTAGATTTGAATTGCCAAAGAGGTGATGCCTTTGAGTTAGCACCAAAAACTCCCTAAGAACAAATACTGCATAAAACCATTATTGTAAAAATTGGAGGATAACTAGGAAAACAAACATAGGAGTTCAAGTGGGGGAAGGTGGGAGCAGAAGGGTGGAGAAAGGAGGGGCAAAACTATAAGGTTGCACAGTTTGGTGGGTGAAGGGAAGTGGGAAGAAAATGGGAAAGATCTGGGTGAAAAGACAAGGTAATGATGAACAAGGTTCAATAGGGATTAATTTAGGGGGTGGGGTTTGGGGAGGTGCGGGGGGGGGGGGGATTTGGTACCAATGAGGGAGTTTTTGTTTTGCTTTTTAAGGAAAGGAGCAAATGGGGGGGGAGGGGGAGGGGTTTGTGCGGGGAGAAGGGTGCAACAATGAATGAATAGAATTCCAAAATCTCTGTAGATGTTCATTGAAATGAAAAATAAACAACCTAAATTTAAAAAAAACATAATAGAACAAAACAACTATGAGATAGCATCTCATCCCAGTAAGAATAGCAAAATTTAACAAAACAGCAAACATCAAATGCTGGCAAGGTTGTGGAGAAACTAGAACCCTTATTCACTCTTGGTGGAAGTGTCAAATGGTGCAACCACTATGGAAGGTGGTGTGGCACTTTCTCAAAAAGTTGAAAATAGAGATACCATTTGACCAAGCAATTCCTATACTGGGAATATACCCCAAAGAAATCTTGACCACCACCCAAGCAGATATATGCACACCCACGTTTATTGTAGCTTTGTTCACAATAGCAAAGAGCTGGAAACAACACAAGTGCCAATCAACAAGCGAATGGATAGAGAAGCCCTGGTATATTCACACAACAGAATACTATGCTGCATTGAAAAACAAGGAACTCATGAAATATTATACAAAATGGATGGCCCTGGAAGACATTATGCTGGGTCAAATATCTCAGTCACAAAAGGAAAAATATTGCATAGTGCCACTGTTGTAAAACAGTGAGAAAGAGGGGATAAATAATGTATAATGCATTGAAACAGATGAGGGAGAAAACTGCTTAAATGAGATATATGATTAGGTATTATTGTAATGACAGGAGTCCAAAATGAAGGCTGCACAGAAGCGTGGACTTGCGGGGAGGGATTGCATAACAATAAAAGAATTTTTCTTTTACTTTTCAAAGAGAAGAGCAAATTGGGAGGCTGAGGCTGGGCAGGGAGAAAAGTACAACAATGAATGAATGGAACCCTAAGTCTCTGTAAACTTTCATTACAATTAATTTTAAAAAAACATAATGCATTTGAATGATTTTATGAAACATAATGTAAATGAAGAATAGTGTGAAATATAATTAAAAAAGAAAAAATAATGATAAGATTTTTTTTAAAAAGCCCACCTAATGAACTATGATTTTGTCAGAAGTGGGATTCGAACCCACGCCTCCCGGGGAAACTGCGACCTGAACACAGCGCCTAGACGGCTCGGCCACCCTGACACTTTTGTTTGTTTGTTTGTTTTTGTTTTTCTTCCAAAAACATTTGGAACAATATGTCAACAGAGAACAACCAGATGTGCAGGCTGGATTTAGAAGAGGTCACGGTACTAGGGATATCATAGCTAATGTCAGATGGATCTTGGCAGAAAGCAAAGAATACCAGAAGAATGTCTATCTGTGCTTCATTGACTATGCAAAGGCTTTTGACTGTCGACCACAACAAGCTGTGGCTGACTCTGAGAAGAATGGGAATCCCAGAACATTTGATTGTGCTAATGCGAAACCTATACTTGGACCAAGAGGCAGTCAT
>NW_006399941.1:3080094-3104038 GCF_000299155.1 Elephantulus edwardii | reverse complement strand
GACCTCTCAAGAGTACTGAAGAGCAATGATGTCAGGCTGGAGACTAAGGTGCACCTGATCTGGGCTATAGTCTTCGCAACTACGTGCTATGCATCGGAGAGTTGGACAGTGACTAGAGTTGATAGAAAGAGAATTGATGCCTTTGAGCTGTGGTGCTGGAGAAGAGTATTGAATATACCATGGACTGCTAGGAGAACAGGTTTGTCCTGGAGAAGGTGAAGCCAAATGTTCCTTGGAGTCAAGGATTCTGAAGCTTCATCTGACATACTTTGGGCATGTTGCAAGGAGGGACTGACTGGTCCTTGGAGAAGGACATCATGTTTGGCAGCATGGAGGGGCGGCGAAGGAGAGGAAGACCTTTGATGAGATGGATCGATTCTGTGAGTGGAATGGTGGAAATAAGTGTATTTGAGAAGGCTAGGTTGGCACAGGATAGAACAGCATTTAGAGCTCTTGTACATAGGGTCGCTATGAGTCACAAGTGACTCTATGGCACATAACAACAGCAAATGAACTATGCCACTAGAGCTCCTTGACGGTAATGCTGTTGTTATTGTTCGATGCCATCAAGTTGAGTACAACTCAGAACAACCCTGTGAACAAGACCTGAACCCTGTCCTATCCTATGCCATCCTCATCATCTCTGACACATTAGAGCCCATGGCTGCAGTCACTGTCAATCCACTTTACTGGGGGGGGGGTGTTCTTCCTCTCTTTCTCTGACCCTCTATCTTTCCAAGCATGATGTCCCTTTCCAAGGAATAACAACTTCTCGCAGCATGCCCAATGTATGAAAGATGAAGCTTCACCATCTTTGCCTCCAAGCAGCAGTCTGGCTGCACTTTTTCCAAGTAACATGAGAGTTTTATTAAGAGGATGCTTACTGATGCTCCACAGAGGACCAGGATAGAGTGTCTATGTTCCACAGGGGCTTTTATATTTCTAGTGGAAAAGAGGCTTGTTTCCAGTACCCTGAAACTCCAAGCCTACTCTAGCAAGTGTTATATACCAGGACTCAGCAACCAGAAGTTATCTACCAGCAAGCAGGAGCATAGCCACAGCTGGCATTGCAAAAGCCTATTTCTCTCTGGTAAGGCCAAACATTATGGCTGTTACTGAAAAGGTCAGTGGTTCAAACTCACCCGGCCCTCCACAGGAGACAGATAAGAAAGTCTTCTCTCATAAAGATTCACAATCTTGGAAACACAGTGGGGCAGGTCTACACTTTCACTAAGAGTCAGGATCAACACGATGGAAGTGCATTTGGAGTTTTTTGTTTATAGTTTCATTGGAGAAAACATTTAATGCATTTGGAAGAACTACACTAATATTCTGCTTCAGAGAGAAAGAAAAGTCCCCAATAAAGTTCTTAATTGAGTGGAGATGAGAAAAAGGAAAGAAATTTCTAGTGGCAGAGTAGAGTATGAAGAATGTTTAGAGTCGGGGGAGCTCTGGTGGCCTAGTGGCAAGAAGCTGCACTGCAATCCCAGAGGTATGCGGTTCAAACCCACTAGATGCTTTGCTAGAGAAGGAGGGGCAATCTCGTCCTGTACCAGTCAGATCTGATTTGACCGTACACACACAAAAAAATAATAAAATAAAAAAAAATTTTAAAAACTATGTTTGGGAGTCAGTCAAGAAATGATAGATGATTAGTGATTTTAGAGTGAAAAGTGGCATAATGTGACGTATTCCAGTACTCCAAAATATTCACTAGAGTCTATAAAAAAATTCACAAGATATTAACTGTCCAGAGCAGTATAGGTGGGAGGACAAGGCATTGGAAGATCAAATAGCTATGGGACAGCACGGTTAAAAATCAAGAAAGAAGTCTGTCAGGAATGTGTCCTTTCTCCATACCTTTTCAAGCTATATACTGAGCAGATCATCTGGAAGGCTGAAGTTTTGAAGATTAATATGACATCAGAAAGACTCATCAATAACCTGTATTATGCTGATGATACAACCTTGCTAGCTGAAACTGAGGAAAACTTCAAGTGTTTGATGCAAAAGGTCAAAGACTACAGCTCTCAGTATGGATTGCATATCAATATCAAGAAAACAAAGATCCTCACCAGCAGGCCAATTGGAAGCATCATGATGGATGGAGAAAAGATTGAGGTTGTTATTGATTCCACCTTGCTCAAATCCTCAATCAACACCCTTAGACACTTAGGACTCAGGCAATCAAAAGATGGGTTGCATTGGGGAAATCTACTGTCAAGGATCTCTCCACAGTGCTAGAGAGCAATGATATCAGTCTAGAGACTAATGTCTGCCTGATCTAGGCATTCATTGAGGTGCCATTTAACAACATATGCCATCAAGTCAACTCTAACTCGTAGTGAGCCTTTGGACAGCAGATCTGAACCCTGCCCTATCCTGGCCTTTCTCAACATTTCCAGCATCCTTGAACCCATTGTTACAGGTATTGTGTCAGTTCATCTTGCTGGGGGTCTTCCTCTCCTATGCTGACCCTCCACCTTCCCAAGCACAATGTTCTTTTCTAAGAATTGGCTGTCTTCTTTGCAACATGATCAAAACACGGGAGATAAAATTTCACCATCCTTGCTTCCAAGGAGCATCTTGGTTTCACTTCTCCAAGACAGACTTATTTTCTTGGCAGTCTATGGGATATGCAGTATTCTTCTCCAATACCGTATCAACCTTAATCATTGACCAACTTTCAGATGCATAGCAAGCAATTTAAAGGTCATGGCTAGAGTAATAGTAGTCTTTCTAAAGACCATAAAGTCATCTGACTTCTTTGGTCAAACCTGTAGGCTAAAGAGAAAGAAAATCTATGGGTGTAGAATTAAGAATACACCCCCATCACTGAGCCACCGCTGAGGACTCAGCTTTCTCCCCCTCGAGCCCCCTGGCTTCCTGACATTCTGTCCCCGCTGCCCACCTTCTCCCACCATCACCTTCCGCAGGTATGTCCACTGTCCAGAACCTCCACTCTTTCCACCCCTTTGCTGATGCAAGTAAGGGCGATGACCTGCTTCCTGCTGGGACTGAAGATGATTATATCCATATAAGAATTCAACAGAGAAACGGCAGGAAGACCCTTACAACTGTCCAAGGGATCACTGATGGTTATGATAAAAAAAAAAAAACTAGTGAAGGCCTTTAAGAAGAAGGTTGCCTGCAATGGTACTGTAATTGGGCATCCAGAATATGGAGAAGTAATTCGCTACAGGATGACCAATGCGAGAACATATGCCCTTACAGAGACTGGACTGGCTGAGGACGACCAGTTGAAGGTTCATGTGGTTTAAGTGCTTGTGGCTCACTGAAGCTTAAGTGAGGCTTTCCTTGCAATGAGTAGAAAATTTCCCTTCTGTCCCTTGTCACAAGTTTAAAACTTCCCAGCTTGTATAATGTAACCATTTGATGCCCACTTTTAACTTGGACTAGTGTAACTCTTTTGTGCAATAAACTGAAAAGAGGAAAGAAAAAAATAATTAAGAATACATATAAGGAACCCAGAAGCTTCCATGACAGCTTTGAATGAGTCTTTCCTCTCTTATAATTGGTGTTCCATGAAAAAACAGTGCCAATTAAGTGATTCAACATGATAAGTTGTTAATACCACATAAGTGTACTGTAGTCTTTGAGTGGGACTATGAGGGATGGGATAAAGACCTTCATGCAAATGTGTAGAAGACTCAGAACTCTCAAATTTCTCAGAATTTCTTAGAGAAAATTTCTCAGACTCTGAAATTTCCCTTACTTCTATAGTGGGTAGAGGAAGTCCCATCCCATGCTGAAAGAACCACCATCCTGCTGCTAAAAGCCTTCTAAATGGTGTCACAGACAATTGTTTCCCAAACTAATGGAACTGCCCATCACTTCTAAGCCTGTAACAAGAGTTAAAACCCAGCAAATTCAGACAGGATGACACAAAGCTTGTTCTGAGAAATGAGGTTACAGAGACAGAGTGGCAGCTTTTGTGGATCGTGTTAGCAGAAGTCTAGGGCACATTCATGAGAGTGGAGCCTGGAGATGTTGGAGGAAAGGCACAAAAGCTCAGGCTCCCTTGGTTTGAATTTATCATACAAACACTCATCTAGGATTCTGGATCCAATGTGTTGTCTTTGGTTCCTGGGAGGAAACTTTGCTCAGTGGACTAATCAAAATCGGGATCCTGCATATTTGCACCACTGTATAATTCATTTGGTATGCTCTTGTGCAATGAGACATTGATGCTTCTCTACTGAGAAGTCAGAGTTGAAGAAGGGCTGAGTGTAGGTCAGAAAAAGCAAAAGACTTCTGAATGGTGCCCTCTGTCCTAGAACCCATCAGGCACATTCTGACTCAGAGCAAAAGAGTAGAACTGCCCTAAAGAACCTAAAAGATTGAACCTCTGCAGGGCCAGACGGCCTCGTCTTTCCTCTGTACAGTCACTGGTGAGATTGGACCACCAGCCTGTCTGTTAATTGCCCATCATTCTCCCATGGAGCAGCTGGTGGTTTCAAACAGTGTGCCTTCGGGATTGCAACACAACTTCTTGCCACTAGGCCACCAGAACTTCCTTGTCTGTTAGTAGTCTAACATTTAACCTACTGTACCACCAGGCTTCTTAAAAGGAGGAAACAAACTCTAATAGATGACCATAAAGTCAGTTCTGACCCATGGCAGTCATCTGTTGGATTTCTAAGGCTGTAACTCCTATTGAGAAGAAACTGACTATTACAGATTTGAACCAACCACCTTTTGACAAGCAAATTTGCAAATTCCACCAGTAGAGCTTCTTACAGAGACTACAGATGAACTGTATTTCCCTTCTCTTATTACTTTGACATTCTTAGTATGTATTTCAGTAACTATGTTTGAGATATCAAAATTGTAATAATCACAACACTGTAAGTTTGAATACTTACTATGTATCTTACCAAGTTGCCATACTGTGGTCACTTTTGGTTGCTGTGAGGCTGAACACTGTGACACTGATGTGTCAAATGCATTAATGGTTGGCTACCCAGTGCGGACAGAGAGTGGGGTGGAGCTCCCCAATTAAAACATGCTTGGAAGGAGGAGTGGCATCCACTTCCATAATAGCTTGCCTCTGGAAACCCTATGAACCTAGAGAGAGGATGAAAGGTACCCAAGCATTGAAGAATCTCCTTCACAGGATTGCTATGAGTTGCCTGTGACTCAACAGCACTTAACAACAACAACAACAATGTATCTTACATCCCCTATCTCATTTACTCCTCATAATAATAATATAACAACAATAAGTAAATAAACTGTGAAATGAAACACATGAACATCGACATACTAGGTATTAGTGAGATGAGATAGACTGGCTTTGGCCACTCTGAATCAGATAATCACATTAGGTATATATACTGTGCTGGGAATTAAAAACAGAAGAATGGTATTATATACATAATAAAAAAATCAATTTCAAGTTCTATCCTGAAATACAATGTTGTGAGTGATAGGATATTATCTGTATGCATACAAGGAAGACCTGACTTCAGATCTAAAGAAGAAGAAATTGAAAATCTTTAACAAATCTTGCAGTCTGAAATTGATCTAACATGCAATCAAGATGTGTTGATGATAATTGGTGACTAGAATCCAAAAGTTGGAAACAATAAAGAAGGAATAATAGTAGGAAAATATAGGCTGGGTGATACAAATGAGGCTGAAAAGAGAATGAATTTTGTATTTTTTATAATTTATTCATTGCAAATACATTTTTTAAAAAAAACACTAATGGCAACTTCACACATGGACCTCATCTGATGGGCTGCGTGGGAAGCAGATAGACTACATCTGTGAAAGGAATCATTAGAGAAGTTCAATGTCAGGAGTCAAAACTAGGTCAGAGGTGGACTGGGGGCCAAACTATCACTCATGTGCAAGTTCAAATTGATACTGAAGAAAATTAAAACAAGTCCACAATAACCAAAATATGATCTTAACTCTATTACATCTTAATTTCAAAATCATGTTAAGAAGAGGTTTGAAGCCATGAACACCAGTGATTGAAGACCAGATGAGTTGTGGGATGATATCAAGGATATCATCCATGAATAGAACAAAAGGTCATTACAACGATAGAGGAGAAAGAAAAAAACCAAACTGAATCTCAGAAGAGACCATGAAAATCACTCTAGATCAGGGGAAACAGGCGCACATGAAAGAACTGAAGATTCAAAGGACAGCTAGAGAAGACAAAGTAAAGTATTATAATGGAATGTGCAGAGACCTGGAATTGGAGAATAAAAAGAGAAGAACTCACTCTACATTTCTCAAGCTGAGAGAATGGAAAAAGAAAATTAAGCCTCAAGCCACAATATTGAAAGATGCTACGGGCAATATATTGGATGACCCAGGAAACACCAAAAGAAGATGGAGGGAATACACGGAGTCGCTGTATCAAAAAGAAAGAACTTACTAGAACGGAAAAATTTCAGGAAGTGCCATATGAACAGGAACCAATAAGGCCCCAGGAATTGGTTGAATACCAATTGACTTGTTTCAATTAATTGATGCAGCCTGGGATGCACTCACCAATCTATGCCAAGAAATTTGGAGGACAGCTGTTAGACCAATGGATTGAAAGAGGTCTATATTTGTTCCCATACCCAAGAAAGATGGTCCAACACAATCTGGAAACTATCTAACAATATCATTACTATCACATGCAAGCAAAATACTGCTGACGATCATTCAAAAATGACAAGAACAAACTGAGATTTGTACACCAATGTTCACAGCAGCATTATTCACCATCACAAGAACATGGAAACAGCCCAAATGTCCAACTACAAATGAACGGATTGAGAAATTATGGTGTGTTCACACAATGGAATACTACACAGAGTACAAACTGGAGGAGCAATGATATTTTAAATTATTAACTAACTTGGGAGGGACTGGAGAATATTATGCTGAGTAAACTAACTCAGTCCCTCAAGGACAAATACTGTATAAAACCATTATTGTAGAATGAGTATGATGATCCAGGGGGGTCGGGGAGGGTGGGAGCAGAGAGATGAGGACGTGCAGGGGGTGGGGGGATTAATCATGGAGTTAAACAGTTTGATGGGTGAGCGGGTAAGGGAAATTGGAAGAATCTGTTATCGAAAGTAATGCATTCAAATTTTGTAAAGAAACTAGTATTAAAAAAAATTTTTTTAAAAAGATAACTAGAACGGTACATACATAGGGAACTACAGAATTTAGAAGAGGCTGTGGCATCAGCATATCATTCTTGATGCCAGATAGAGCCTGGCTGAAAGTAAAGAATGTCTATTTATGCTTTATTGACTATGCACAGGCATTTGACTACATGGATCATAATAAATTATGGCTAACATTGAGAAGAATGGGAATTCCAGAGCACTTAGTTGTACTCATGTGAAACTTGTGTTGTTGTTGTTGTTATTGCTGTTGTTGTTATGTGTCATCAAGTCTCCTGTAACTCATAGCGACCCTATGTATAATAACTCTGAAGCCTATCCTGTCCTGAGCCAGTTTCACTGAGTCTGATACACCTACCCCCAGTATCAATCCATCTCCTCTGGGGTCTTCCTCTCCTGCACTATCCCTCCACCCTTCTGAGCATGATGTTCTTCTCCAAGGACCTGTTTCTCCCGGCCACATGCTCAAAATATGTGAGATGGAGCTTTAAAATCCTAACCTCCAAGGAGTAACTTGGTTTCAACCTCTCTAAGATACTTATTTGTTTTCTTGGCAGACCATTGTATGTTCAAGACTCTTCTCCAGTACCACAACTCAAAGGCATTAATTCTTTTTCTAATATCCTTAGTCATTATCCAGCTCTCTGATGCATAGTAAGTAATTGTGAAGACCATGGACTGGATCAGGTGCACCTTAGTCTCAAGACTGACATCGTTGCTTCGCAGTACTCTGGAAAGGTCCCTGACAGCAGATTTACCTAAATGCAATTCTCCTTTTGATTTCCTAACTGCTGGTATCAAAAGCGTTGATTGTGGAGCCGAGCAAGCTGTAACTGTCAACAAACTAAAACTCTTCTCCTTCCGTCATAGTGCTGCCAATTGGCCCAGTGGTATCTTCATCTTCTTGATGTTGATCTTTAATCCTTATTGAAGACTACAGTCCTTGACCTTGTGCAGATCCTCCTCAGTTTCAGCAAACAAGGTTGTGTCATCCGCATACCTAGACCAAAAGGCTGTTATGTAAATAGAGCAAAGGAACAATTCTACATGGTTTAAAATTAAGAAAGGAGTGTTGTCAGGGTTGTGTTCTCTCTCCATACGTATTCAATCTGTATTCTGAGCAAATTATTTGAGAGTGTAGCATTAAGATCAGAGGAAGACTCCTCAATAACCTATGTTACACAGAGGACACAACGTTACTTGGTCAAAGTGAAGAGGACTTGAAGCACTTGTTGCAGAAGAGCAAGGAATACAGCCTTCAATATGGATTGCGTCTCAATGTCAAGAAAACAGAAATCTTACCACTGGACCTATAGGTAACATCATGATGTTGTTGTTGTTGTTGTTGTTGATGATGATGATGTTAAGTGCTGTAGAGTTGCAGACAACCCAAAGTGACCCTATGAACAAAAGTCTTAAACACAAAACTTTCATCTTTTCTCCAAGTTCATAGAGTTTCTGGAGGAAAGCCACTCTGTTTCCAAGCTTATTTTATTCAGGAGATCCACAAAAACCAGGCATGAGGACCACAGGCATGAAGGCCCAAAAGCCCTTTTAACTATGAGGCCAAATCCAATCAGTTTACACCCTGTTGCAAGCAAGAGCCACACCCTTGTCTCAAGCCCAAATTAGAAAACACTCCTTCATAGAATCCGGCCGTTCCACTCATCTTCCCAGCCTAGAAATAACCCAACATCAGATGGAGAAAATAGAAAGTCTCAACAACTTCATCTTCTTGGCTTCTCTATCTTGGTATCAACAGTCAAGAAATCAGGAAACATATTGCACTGGGGAAATCTGCAGTTAGGGACCTCAATAAATTATGTCATTTTGAGGACTAAGGTGCATTTGATTCAGGTCATGGTCTTTCTGATCATTGCTATGCATCTGAGAGCTGGACAATGAATAAAGATTACAGAAGAATAATTGATGGCTTTGAACTGTGGTGTTGAACTGCTGAATATCTCAAAAGAACAAACTGATATGTCTTAGAGAAAGTGCAGTCAGAGTGTTCCTTAAAGCCAAAGGTGAAAAAGCTTCACTTCACATACTTTGGACATGTGGCTAGGAGAGACTATTCCTTGGAGAAGGACAGGCATCATTTGACAAGGCGAATGCCACAATCAACCCCAGTGTGTCAGGAAGTTTGAGGATGGCACAGGATAGGACAAGGTTCAGATCTACTGTTCATAAAGTTGTTGTGAGTTTTACTTGAGTTGACAGCATCTAACCACAACTGAGTCAATTCCAACTCATGGCCAACACATGAGTTTTAAGACTGCACATACTTTGTCCATTTTTATTATCTTATGCTTTTTGCTAGACTTGACACTTCGTGACACTTACCAATGGTGACACAAATCAGCAATCAACTCTGGCTAAATTAATCAGAAATGCAAACATTTCTTGAAAAGGTAAGTGATAGCCCACACATTCCAAACAACTTCTGACCAGCAAGTCTTATAATGAATAGTGGTCATTATTAGGTGTCGCTTAGACCAGTAAGACTCATAGCAACCAGAAGAATGATGATTCTGAACTCTGTCCTTTCATGTACCATCATCTCATCTCCAACATACTTATAAGGTCATTGTCATGGTCACTGTGTCAATCTATCTTATTAAATGTCTTTCTCTCCTTCAATGACCCTCCACATTTTCAAGCAAGATGTCCCTTTCCAAGAACTGCCCCCTCCCCTATCAATGTGCCCAAAGTATGTAAAGAAGAGAGTGTAGGTAATATGGGAATGGAATAACAGGAGCTAACAGACAGCATCTCTGGCCCTCCACCACCGGGATGATTCAGCTTCAACTATTTTCAGTTCTTGTGTCACTCTGCTTCAAGCCTCAAATTCCAGTAAGAGATTGACTGATAACAGTTTGAATCCCTTGTCCTGGCCTTGGCCAGGGGGTGGAGGTGGGGCAAGGAAGAAGACATTTTGACTGAAAGTTCTGTTCAGACTGTTTCCAGAAAGGAAAACAGAGGGGCAGCAACAAAAAGAAGAGTTCATGGGTGTTAGGCAGGCAGATGTGAGATGTATCCAGTACCAGAACAGATAGTCACTGACTGGTACAGAAGAACTGCACTATGGGAACAATACCTAAAGAAAAAGATCCAAAATGTTTAGAGGTAGTACTTGTTGGTTGTTTTTTGTTTGGTTTTTTTTTTTAAAAAAAAACAAAAAACCCAAACAAACAGATCTTTATTTTTAAAGTATAAACCTGTATTATATGATAGATGGAGAAGAGATTGAGGTTGTTGACAGTCACAGCTTGCTCGGCTCCACAATCAACACTTTTGACACCAGCAGTTAGGAAATCAAAAGGAGAATTGCATTTAGGTAAATCTGCTGTCAGTGACCTTTCCAGAGTACTGAGAAGCAACGATGTCAGTCTAGAGACTAAGGTGCACCTGATCCAGTCCATTGTCTTCACAATTACTTGCTATGCATCGGAGAGCTGGATAATGACTAGGGATATTAGAAGAAGATACTCTCAGGACCAGCAGTCAGAAAATAAAAAGATGAGTTGCACTGGGAAAATCTGCTCTTAGGGACCTCTCCAGAGTACGGAGAAGCAATGATGTCAGTTTTGCTATGCATCAGAGAGCTGGGCAATGACTAAATATTACAGAAGAAGAATTGATGTCTTTGAGTTATGGTGCTGGAGAAGAGTCTTGAACAAACCATGGAGTGCAAGAAACAAATAGGTCTGTCTTGGAGAGGGTGAAACCAAGTCTTTCCTTGGAGGCTAGGATTTTGAAACTCTGTCTCACATACTTTGGGCACATTGCCAGGAGAGACCGGTCATTGGAGAAGGCCATCATGCAGAGAAAGGTGGAGGGACAGTGCAAGAAAGGAAGACTCTGAATGAGATGAATTGTTACAGTAACTAGGGCAATGGAAGTAGGTATCTCAGAATCAGTGATACTGGCTCAAGAAAGGGCAGGGTTCAGAGCTATTGTACATAACATCACTGAGTCCCAGATGACTCTACGGCACATAACAATAACATATTACATATACATTTATATGTAAATATATACTCCATACATATGCTTATATAAGTTATTACATGCCATTGAATTGCAACTGACTCATAGCACACCCTCTAGTATATTTTCAGAGGCTATAAATTGCTTGAGAGGAGATTTATTATCTTTATTCCACTGAGCAGCTGATGGCCTTGAACCGTGTGCCTTCTCATTGGTAGTACAACTCCTTACCACTAGGCCATCAAAATTCCCTATGGATGGATAGATAGGTAGGTAGGTAGGTAGATAGATAGACAGATAGATAGATTTCCCATAAACCACCTAGTGTCCATATTAATTCTTTTTCTTAATTCATTTCAATGAACATTTACAAAGATTTTGGATTTCCATTCATTCATTGTTACACTTTTCTCCCTGCCCACCCCACCCCCACCCCCAGTTCACTCTTCTCCTTGAAAAAGCAAAAGAAAGGGAAAAAAGCTCCTTCTTTGGTATACAATCCCCCCACACACTCCCACCCCCACCCCGAGTATACTCCACTCTGCAACCCTCATTCCGGACTGTTTCTTAAATGTGTAGAAGCATAAAACTGGATGCAAGTGGCTTTAGATTTATAGTGCTTATAAAATGATAAAGCCACAATAAATGGCAAACTTCAGTTCAAACACAATGACATAACCAAAGTAATTCAAATTACTTGCATAAGTTGGACTTCACAGATGATATTTTTCTGAAACTGATCTGCCACTCCCAAAGTGAGATTCCCAAAGAATCTCGTGGTGACTGCTCTGTTACAAGTATGTTGGAGTTCAGTGTTGCTATGCTATTGCATGCCTGGCAATGAGTCAGTGTCCCATCACTTTTATCCCTTTAGTCCACTGGGAAACCTCCAGACAGCAGGGTCAGGTCATTATTTGGCCTTCACTGAGTGTGACGATATCTCTGCTCTTTTCCTATTAGTCTCCAATATTAGAGTAATACTCTTTTGTTTTAATGAATGCACACAGGAGCATAAAAATTCTTGGCAGTGTGCAGTTATAAAACGGTGACCCAGATGATCTGTAATGATTTCTTGACATTCACTAAGTTAGAGCAATGAAAAGAATATGCTTTGGGCTACTTAGAGGCCATACAGCTCCCTTGTGGAAACTTTAAGAGGCAGTTCTTTCTCTGCATGAATGTAATTCCAATTTGCCACGTTGGCAAGGTGCTCTGTATACAACCTGCCCCTCAAACACGGCAGCTCTGAGAGACATTCGTTGTTTACATTTAGTAAGGTCCACTTTAGAGGCAAAGATAGAAAAGTTTTGTCTCACACGTTTTAGTTATTCCTTAGGGGGGAAAAGGCATTATACTTGGAAAGATAGAGGGTCAGTGAAAGAGAAGAAGCCCCACAACAAGATGAAATGACACAGTGACTTCAGCAACAGGTCCAAGCATGTCAGAGACGAGGATGGCACAGGACAGAACAAGTTTCAAATCAGTTGTTCATAGGGTGTCTGTGAATCGTGCTCAACTTGATGGCACCTAAAAACAACAACTTCCTTTCCACCTTCAACAATATACATACCAATTTGCTTTGCTGTAGTGGGGATAATTTGAACAGTAAGGGGCATTTGGAGTAATAGAACTCTGGTGGTCTAGTAGTAAGAAGTTGCCCTGACAATCCAAGACACGTCATCCTACTGACCAGCTGCTCCACGGAAGAAAGATGGGACATCTCCTCCCATGTGATTTACAGCCTCTGAAAACCCATTAGAGGATCAGATATGAGTCAGTTCCAACTCGACGGGAATGAGTGGAGAAAAAGGGTGTTTATTTCCTCTGAGTCTGTGTCTCCCTTCAAATGGTCTGTGAGTCAGGATTATTGATACTCGTTTCTAATACTTATCCAGGGTTCCACATGTGAGTCCCCTACAGAGCGTGGGAGAAGTGAAGGAAGCAACCCAGACACACAGGGTAAATAGGTTCTGAGGACAGAAAGCAACTTTGTGTAGGAAGAAAATAATCTGAGTGCTGATAGGAATGGTTTTTTTAAGATTTTTTTCCAAATCCAAATGTAAATATTAAGTATTCATGTGGGAACTCAGGAATACCTGAGAAGCTATCATTGGAACTCCTGACATGACGACTTTCTTTTGAGAAAGAATGGTTTAAAACAATGTCATCACCCTTGGATTGAATGTGTTAACAACAAAACTAATTCATGCTGGACTGGCCACGTAGTGTCCCAGAATAAACTCTCTGTAGGGCCTTAAAGTTATTTGCTGCTATAAATTCCCAGGTATACTTTTGGTGGAAAATTAGTCCCATAGGCATTCTTTAGTTCTTATGGCTGTAGCATTCTCTACACTGCTATTTAAAGAGGAAAATACCACAGCTACGTAATAGCCTCTATTAAGCAGAGTAAGCCCTAACTTCCATGAATATTTAAAACAATAGATAGAGAAATTGGAAATAAATTGAAATTAGGAATAGTTTAAAATGCAGTATTTCATTCTGAAACCTTTCTAATAGTAACATTAAACAACATTCCGTTGTTGTGTTCCATGGAGTCAGAACCAACTCAGAGCTGACCCTCCAGGGCATTTCCAGAGGCAGTAAATCCCACAGGAGGAGGTGGTCCACCCTTCTCCTCTCCTTCATTTTAAAAAAGTCAACTCAGCAAAAGCAAATTTTACATGACTAGATTTTGTAATAAAAAATATTCAAAATTATCTGACTGATTTAGATTAAGAACTACAGAATCTGAACAAAAGTAGTAACAATGAGAAGTAATTTATTCATGTGTTAACTAAAGAAGAGTATTGTATATGTAGAGTTCTTGGAGGGGGGAAATAGTTAAGAGTTCAGTCATTACCAAACATTTGATTGTTCAATCCACCCAAAGTCTTGAAGGAAAAGTCTATGAACCTACTTCTGAAATATTAATATTAATAGTAATATTAATATTAATATTAACATTAACAACAACAACAGTCTACCATTGAGCAGATTCTGACTCCCACAGGACCCTCCATGGGGTTCTAAAGTTGTAAATCTAGTGGGAAAGGACAGCCTACCTTCGCTCAAAGAGCTGCTGATGGATTCGAACAGTCAACCACTCAGTAAACAGTTGAGCACAGTACAAATTACAACACCAGGCCTCTTTTGTAAAAGATCAGAGTTGCTTACCACCGCACAGAACCCTATTCCTCTCCAACACACAAGGAGCCTCCTGAGTTGGAATCAACACAACAGCAACCAGTTTGTGGTTTTGTTTCTTAAAAAAAAAATAAATATGAGGGATATTATGAGCTCTCCTGAAGAATGTTTAAATTTTTATTGATATTCCTAAAACAATCATGAACATTTTAATGTCAGCATGTTAAACATGTTGTTGTTCTTGTTGTTGTTAGGTGTCGACTCATAGCAACATTCTGAACAGCAGATCTGAGCCCTGTCCTATCCTGTGCCATCCTCACCATCCCTGACACTTGAGTCCAGTGCTGTAGTCCCTGTGCCAATCCATATAGTTGCGGTTCTTCTCCTCTTCTGTCAACCCTCCACCTTTCCAAGCATGATGTCCATCTCCAAGGAATATCCTCTCCTAGCAATACACTCAAAGTATGTGAGATGAGGCTTTGTCATTTTTGCCTTCAAGGAGCACCTTGGCTGCACTTTCTCTGAGCTACATCTATTTGTTCTTTTTGCAGAATTATTCTGTCATCTTTATCTCTTGTCCAGCTCTCAGATGCTTAGCAAGTGATTGAAACGCCCATGGACTGAATCTAGAGCACCTTAGTCCTCAAATCAGCATCATTACTCCTCAGTAATTTGGATATACTCCTGACTGAAGACTTTTCAGTGCAATATGTCTCCTGGTCTCCTGACTTCTGGTATCTAAGGTGTTGACTATGGAGCCAAGTAAGATGAAGTAATTTACAATTTCAATCTTTGCTCCAACTAGCATGATGTTGCTTATAGGGCCAGTGGTAAGAATTTTTGTTTTCTTCCCATTGAGATGTAATTCTTCCTCACTTTCAGCAAGCAAGTTTGTGTCATCTGTGTAACATAGATTTTTGATGAGTCTTTCTCCAATCCTAATGCCACATTCTTCTTCACGGAGTCCAGCTTCTCAAATAATTTTCTCAGCATACAGATTGAATAGATATGGAGAAAGGATATAACCCTGAGTCACACTTTGATTGATTTTATAGTGTCCCCTTGCTCTGTTCACACAGCAATCTCTTGATTTAATGGCCATTTATATTAACAAGTTGAGAAAAATTTTGATTGGAACTGGTGGAATCAGCTTCTTTAATTTGTAATCATACCTTCTTTACAAGTGAATTGGGAATATGAAAAAAACAATGCTGAGAATATTTTCATGGGGATTATTCCCTCGTACTATCCACATATGAAAATTCAATCTTACATACACTATTTCCAGACGCCAGAAGTAATTGTTGAAGTCCCCATTGGTTTTGATTATGCAGATGAACAGAGCGTGCCAAAGTTCTAGGATTTATGAAGAAACACTACAGAGACCTCTTCTTAATGTTTAGCTTCACTTTAGGCAAAATGGAAGTATCCTTCAGAAATCCAAAGAATTTGCCTTTAGCAGAAATACATTTAGAGTCAAATGTTCTTTCAACAGTTTATATCTCTGTGTGAAAACCCCCATGACAAACTTGGTCATCCTTAAGGAATGTAGGGTTGGGCAAGCTTAATTGTTTCACAACTCAGAATGAGTTAACAGTGAATAATAACAAAAATCTAGAGATTTCTGCCTCATCTCTTACTTTAAAATGTCAGCTCTCCCAGCAGCTTAATATACAAGGGGGAAAAGAAAAGCTATTAGAAAGTCTAGGTATTCTTCTTTTTGTTAATTTTGAATTAAGAAGTGGAGAACATTGTGTAGAAAGTGTCTAGCATATCATAGTTTTCCTTTCAACTGTATAAAAGCTAGCTTACCAGCATCATGTGATGGAGTAAAGCAAGGCTAGCTCATGTGCATTGGATATATTTATAAGGAGATCCAGCCCCCGGAGAAAGATATCATGCTTGGGAAAGTGGAGTTGTTGTTATGAGCCATCAAGTCACCTGCAACTAATAGCAACCCTTTGTATGATAGTTCTGAACCTTGCCCTATCCTGAGTCAGTCTCACTGACTCCCACACACGTACCCTCATTACCCCTGTTACTATGTCAATCCATTTCATCTGGGGTCTTTCTCTACTATTCTGTCCCTCCACCCTTTGAAGCATGATGTCCTTCTCCAGAGACTGGTCTCTCCTGGCCATGTGCCCAAAGTATGTGGAGATGGAACTTCAAATCCTTTCCTCTGAGGAGAAACTTGGTTTCACCCTCTCCAAGACAAATCTGTTTGTTCTCTTCGCTGTCCATGCTAAGTTCAATACTTTTCTCCAGCACCACAATTTAAAGGCATCAATGCTTCTGTCATCCTTAGTCATTGTCCAGCTCTCTGATGCAAAGCAAGTAATTGAAAAGACTGTGGCCTGGATCAGGCACACCTTAGTCCCTGGACTGACAACATTAAGTTTTAGCACTTTGAAGAGGTCTAATAGACGACGTCCCCAGTGCAATTAATCTTTTTTATTTTCCTGACTGCTGATGCTAAGAGTGTTGATTGTGGAGCCAAGCAAGCTGAAACTGTTAACAGCTTCAATCTCTTCTCCATCTATCATGGTGCTGTCAATTGGCCATTGGTAAGAATCTTTGTACTCTTTATGTTGAGTTTCAATCTATATTGAATACCACAGTCCTTGACCTTCTCCAGCAAATGTTTCATGTCTTTCTCAGTTTCAGCAAGCAAAGTTGTGTCATCTGCATAGCACAGGTTGTTGATGAGTCTTCCTCAAATCCTGAGGCCACATTCCTGCTCATAAAACCCTGGCTCCCAAATCATCTGTTCGGCGCACAGATTGAAAAGGTTTGGAGACAAGACGCATCTCTGATGCACTCCTTTCTGTTTGAACCATTCAGTGTTTCCTTGCTCTGCTTCCTGGACCAAGTTCAGGTTTTGCATAAGCACAATCAAGCATTCTGGGATTTCTATTCTTCTCAAGGTTAGCCACAATTTGTTGTGACCCACACATAATCAAATGCCTTTGCCTAGTCAATGAAACATAGATACATTTTCCTGGTACTCTTTGCTTTCAGCCAAGATCCATCTGACATTTGTGATAATGTCTCTAGTGTCACAACCTCTTCTAAACTCACCATATATTTTTGGTATTTGTCTTTTGATATATGGTTCCAGTCATTGTTCGATAATCTTCAGCAGGATTTTGCTTGCATGTGATATGAGTGATATTGTATGGCAATTTCCACACTCTCTTGGGTCACCTTTCTTGGAATGGAAATAAATATGGACCTCTTCCAATCAGTTGGCCAGGTAGTCATTCTCCAGATTTCTTGGCACAACCTGCTGAGCACGTCCAGGGCAACATCTGTTTGTTGAAATATGTCAATTGGTATTCCATCAATTCCTGGGACCTTATTTTTATGCCAATTCCTTCAGAGCAGATTGAACTTTCTCCTTCATCACCATTGCCTCTTGATCATGTTGTTTAATGAAAATTTTCTGTCAGCCAATTCTTTTTTTTTAATTGCTGTTTTAGCTAAAGTTTACCAAGAACTTGGATTTCCATTCAGTCATTGTTGCATAATTTCCTCCCTAATTCCAGCCCAGTTCACTTTTTTCTTTTAAAAAAATTCTTCCATTGTTGCACAATTTCCTCCCTCCACCTCCTCCAAGTCCACTTTGCTGTGCATCTTTTATTCTAGTCTGCTGTCATGCAAATAATCTGTGTACTCCTTCCATCTTTTTTTAATCCTTCCTGGAACATTCAGTATTCTGCCCATAGCATCCTTGAGTATTGCAACTTGAGACTTGACTTTGTTCTTTAGTTCCTTCAGCTTAAGAAAGCAAATTTGGCCCTTTTGATTTTCTGCCTCCAGCTCTTCATACATTTCATTATAATACTTTGCTTTATCTTCCCGAGCTGCCCTTTGAAATCTTCTGTTCAGCTCCTTACTTTCTGCTTTCTTTCCTTTGCTCTGGCTTCTTGGTGCTCTGATGGAATATTTAGAGTCTCTTCTGACATCCATCTGGGTCCTTTCTTTATTCTCTGTCTTTGTAATGAACTTTTGCATTCTTCGTGGATGATATTCTTAGTATCCACCTGCAGCTCATCTGGTATTCGTTCATTAGAGTTCATGGCCTCAAACCCATTTCTGAGATGGTTTTTAACTTCAGATAGGATAGACTCAAGGTAAAATTTTGTTTGTGTGGATTTTATTTCACCTTCTTTCACATTGGTTTGAACTTGTATATGAGTAGTTGATGGTTCATTCCACAATCAGCACCTGGCCTAATTTTCACAGTTAATATATACCTTCTCCAATGTTTCTTTCCATAGATGTAATAGATCTAATTCCTGGGCATATCATCAGGTGAAATCCATGTGTGATATCTGCATTTATGTTTCTTATAAAAGGTCTTTTCAATGAATAAATAATTGATGGTGTAAAATTCTATCAGTCTATCTCCAACCTCATTTCTGTCACCAAGTCCATGTTTTCCAACTACTGATCCTTCTTCTTTGTTCCCAACTTTTGCTTTCCCATCGCCATTATTATTAATGCATCTTGGTTACATGTTTGAATGACTGCGGACTGTGAAAGTTGGTAGAAATCATCTATTTCCTCTTCTTTGGCTCTGGTTGCTAGTGCATATACGTGAATAATCGCGTTATTCACTGAACTTCTTTGTATGAGGATGGCTATAATCCTGTCACTCACAACACTGTATCTCAAGATGAATATAGAAATGACCTTTTTAGCTAGGAAAGTGACCCCATTTTTTCCTCACCTTTCCATCTCCAGCATAGTAGATCATATGATTGTTTGATTCAAAATGTCCTATGCCAGTCCATCCCATTTCACGAATAGTATGTCAGTATTATGTCAGTAGTATGTTCATTTCTTTCTTAGTAATGTCACATTCTCGCTTCTCACATTCTACATTTCAATGATTAGTGTCTGCTTATAACGGCTCCTCCTTATTTGTGCTTTCAAATTCAAGGGCTTGGCCTCAGGTGCCATATCTGATAGTCTCTAAGTGCGCCCTACTGTACATAGAGTTTTTGAAGGCCTGGTATTTCGGCCAATCCTTCTTCCTAGTCTGTCTTAATTTTATTAAATTTGGACGTTCAGTTTCTGAACAATATCTGACAGACAAACATCTGAAAGGAATAGATTAAAGACACTTCCCCCTACAGAAGTAACCAATGGGTTCAATGTCAGTCCTCCTCCCTTGCTGCGTGTGTCTTGTCCCATCCCTTTCCCTGCTGCACCAGCTTCCCCTTCCATACCTGTCTACCCAATCCCAGGGACTGCCAAAGCGACAAACAGGTCTGTCTTGGGTTCTCTTCAGAGACAAGAACAGTGAAACTGTATGTCCCATACACAAGGCATGTTGTTAGGAGGGTCAGTCCTTGAAGAAGGATAGCATGCTTGGTTAAGAGTCAGCATAAAAGAAGAAGACCCTGAATGAGATGGATTGACATGGTAACCATAACAATGGGCTCAAGAATGTTGGAGAAGGTGAAGATAGCATGAGATTATTCAGGGTTCGAATTCTGACTGATGGTGTCTCTATGAGTTGTAACCGATTCAATTACACCTAACAGAGCTTAGATAGATGATAGATAGATAGATAGATAGATAATGATTGATAGATAATAGATAGATAGATAACGTTACATAGATAATGTTAGATAGATAGATAATGTTATATAGATATGTTAGATAGATAGAGATGATAGATGATAGATAGATAGATAGATAGATAGATAGATAGATAGATAGATAGATAGATAGATAGATAGATAATGATTGATAGGTAGATAATAGATGATAGATAGATAGATAATGATAGATAGGAAAGAGAGAGAGAGAGAGATAGCACCAAAACCAAGCACATTTGACTGCATACTGCGGAGACAGTAAGCTCCAATGACCTAGTGGTGAGGAATTACGCTGCCAACCCAAAGGCAGGAGTGTAAATCCATCAGTTGCTCTCTGGGAGAAAGATGGGCAGTCTCCTCTGGTATGATTTACAGCCTCTGGAAACCCTCTAGAGAGCTAGCTATGAGTTGATTCTGACATGTCTATATATAACAATGTTCTTGTTATGTGCCATCGAGTCACTTGCTTTTTCTTTCAAAAGCCCTGAAATCTGCTCTATCCTGTGTCAACTTCACTGTCTCTGACACACCTAGCCTCATTACTCCAGTCACTGAATCAATCCATCTTATTAATAGTCATCTTCTCTTTCTCTCTCCTTCCATCCTTCCAAGCATGATGTCCCTCTCCAAGGACTCGTCTTGCCTTGCAACATGTCCAAAATATGTCAGCTGAAACCTCAGAATCATTGCCTCCAAGGAGCAGCCTGGTTTCACCCTCTTTAGGTCAAACCTGTTTGTTCTTCTAGCAGTCCATGGTATGTATGTATATTCAACACTCTTCTCCAGCACCACAGCTCAAAGGCATCAATTTTATTTCTATCATCCCTAGCCATTGTCCAGCTCTCTGACGCATATCAAGCAATTGTGAAGACTATGGCCTGGATCAGGTGTACCTTACTCTCCAGACTGACATCATTGCTTTTCAATACTCTGGAGAGGTCCCTTACAGCCAGCTTTCCCAATGCAATACACCTCTTGATTTCCTGGCTGATGGTAACAAGAGTGTTGATTGTTAGAGCCAAGCAAATTAAAGCTGTTAACAATCTCATTCACTTCCCCATCTATCATGACGCAGCCAATCAGTCCAATGGTGAGAATCTTTGTTTTCTTGATGTTGAGCTTCAATCCATATTGAAGGATGCAGTCCTTGACCTTCTACAGCAAGCGCTTCAGGTCTTTCTCAGTTTCAGCAAGTCAGATTGTATCATCTGCATAACGCAGGTTGTTGATGAGTCTTCCTCCAATCCTGATGCCACATTTTTCCTCATAGAGCCCAGATCCCCAGATGATCTGTTCTGCATCTAGATTGACAATATATGGAGACAGGACACATCCCTGGCATACACCCTTTCCTGATTTTGAACCATGCAATGTTCTCTTGCTCTTTTCTGACGATTGCCTTCTGGTCCAAGTATAGGTTTCACATAAGCACAATTAAATGTTCTGGGTTTCTTCTCAGAGCTAGGCACGGTTTGTTTTGATCCACAGAGTCAAACACCTTTGCATAGTCAATAAAACACAGATAGACATTTTTCTGGTACTCTCTGCTTTCAGCCAAGATCCATCTAACATTAGCTATAATATCCCTAGTACCAAAGTCTCTTCTAAACCCAAACTGCACATCTATCTGGCACATTCTCTGTTGATTTACTGTCCTTTTTGGATCATTTTCAGCAGAATCTTGCTTATGTGTGATACTAATAATATTATGCTATCATTTCCACACTCAGTCAGATCACCTTTCTTTGGAATGGGAACAAATATCAATCTCTTCCAGTCAGTTGGCCAGGTGGTCGTCCTCCAGATTTCTTGGCACAACTTAGTGAGCACGTCCAGAGCACTGTGTTTGTTGAAATATATCAAGTGGTATGCTGTCAATTCCTGGGGCCTTGTTTTTTGCCAATTCTTTTAGAGCAGCTTGAACTTCTTCCTTCATCTCCATAAATTATATATAATTATATAATTGTTAAAAATGGAAAGGAGAGGGATTCCAAAAAATCGCTTGTCAAGCGAGAGTTTGCATATGAAAATTCTTTGCATCAACCCTGTATTTCTCCCTTAAGCCAAACTTGAAGCCATGAAGCGGCTCTGCAGGGTAAACAACAATTAAAAAAAATATGTTAATTGTCATTTTAACAAACAATTACAGAGAAGTTAACTTTTCATTCATTCATTGTTGCTCATCTTACCCTCTTATCCTTCCTCCCCCATACCCAGTTTGCTTTTCTTTTTTTTAATATTCATTCATTGTTACACAATTACCTCCTGCCCTGTTTCCCACCCCACACCTCCCATAGTCCTCTTCACAATGATCTATCTCTTATTTTGGGCTGTTGTTGTATATAAAATGCTTAATCATGTATTCATTTTAGACAGTTCTTTCATCTGTTCCAAAGCAATGGTCTTTATCTATCCACTCTTGTCTTCCTCTCCTCCCAAGCCGCCATGTCAGACCTGCTTTATAACTGTGGTACCGTGCAGTATTTGTCCTTCTGTAACTGAGATACCTCACTCAGCATGATGTGCTCCAGGGTCCCCAGGTACAACAACAATTTTTATAAGAACTTTTATCTGTTTAAGCATGATGTCTCTTTACAAGTTAAAGCCTCTCCTAGCAACATGTCTAAAGTAAGAGAGATGGAGCTGAGCCCATTTTATCTCTAAGGATGACTCTGGCTTCACTTTTCCTGAGAAACAACTGTTTGTTTGTTTGTTTGTTTGCTTGTTTGTTTGTTTGTTTGGCAATCCATGGGATATTCCGTAATCTTCTGCAACACAACAATAACTCAAAGGCATCAATTCTTCAGTTATCCTTATTTATTGTCTAGTTCTCAGATGTGTAACAAGTGATTAAAAATATCATGGCCTGCATCAAATACACCTTTGTCTTCAAGCTGACATCATCGTTCTTTAATATTTTTGAGAGGGCGCTGGTAGCCGACTTGTTCACCTGTCTCAAACTTCATAAAGTTTCTGTTTCTCAACTATTAATCCTTCTACTCTTCAGGTGTCAGGAACTTTATCTTTGCAATATGGAAAACCTAGAGAAATATTAAAACATAATACCTATGGCGGGAAGGTAGGAGGATTAATCATAAGGTTACACAATTTGATGGGTGGAGGGAGGAGTGGATAAAGGAAATGGGAAAGATGTGTGAAGAACAATGTATACAAACTTTATAAGTAAACCAGTATAAAACAAAACTTTTCGTTATTAAAAAAACCAAAAAATACGATGCCTGAAAAATATATCCTATATGTAGGATCCTGTATGTAGCCTATAAAATATATTCTAAATTGCAATTCCTTTTCAGTTGGCCGGTAACATTTTATATAAGACAGAAATGTACAATTGGTGAAGTTGTATGCTTCATTATCATAATCAAGTCATATTTCAATACTATCATAGTGATAGGATAATTTTGTCTTCACTACCTAACATATTAACCTAAATAAAGTATATCTCTCTAGAATGCTAAAGAGCAATGATGACATTATAGAGACTAAGGTGTACCTGATTCAGGTTATGATCTTCTCAATTGTTTGGTATGCATCTTAGAGCTGGACAACAAACAAGGATGATAGAAGGAGAACTCATGCTTTGAGTTGTGGTACTAGAGAAGAGTATTGAATGTACAATGAACTGCCAAGAGAATAAAGAGGTTTAGCCTGGAGAGGGTGAAACCAGGTTGCTCCTTGAAAGCAAGGATTTTAAAACTGTCTAACATACTTATGAAGACATGAAGCTGGAGATAGAATGATTGAATTTTGTACAATCAATGATTTATTCACTGCAAATACGTTTTATAAGAAACATAAAAGCAGGTTATACACATGGATTTCACCTGATGGTATGCATAGGAATCAGATCGATTACATCTGTGGAAAAAACTGCTGGAGAAGCTAAATATCAGCTGTGAAAACTAGGCCAGGAGCTGACTGTGGAACGGACCACCAACTACTCATATGCAAGTTCAAGCTGAAACGGAGGAAAATTAAACCAAATGCACAGGAGCCAAAATATGACTTTGA
>NW_006399941.1:3073655-3078482 GCF_000299155.1 Elephantulus edwardii | reverse complement strand
AGGAGGAAAAAAGGAGAATTGATGCCTTTGAGCTGTGGTGCTGGAGAAGAGTACTGAATGTACCATGGACTGCCAAGAAAACAAGTAGATTCATCCTGGAGAGGGTTAAACCAAGCTACTCCTTGGAAGCAAGGATTCTGGGGCTTTGACATACTTTGGGCATGTTATTAGGAGGCACTGGTCAGTCTTTAGAAAGAAGCCATCGTACCTGGAATGACTGTGGAGAGCCAGCCAAGATTGCTGATGGAAACCCAGCAAAAGAGAAGACCTTCAATAAGATGGATCAACACAGTGACGGGAGCAATGGCCTTGAGTACATCAGAGATGATGATAAGGACCCAGGAAAACGCAGGGTTCAGATTTGCTATTCATAGGGTTGCTATGAGTCACAGTTGACTTGATGGCATCTAACAACTACTGGAAAAACATTCAGGAACTTTGACTTTTTTTTCTGCTAAAACAAATCCATGCTGGAATTTTCACAGTGGAGATGTTATTTAGAAGAATTGTTGCTTAGATGTTGTTTAGAGGAAAGGTGTTGCCATTGCCTCGGGCCCCTAATCATAGTGGCCTGTGTGTTACAGTGTAGAACTGCTCCCTAAGGACTGCTTGGCTGTAATCTTTTAAAAGGGAGCTCTGTGGGTTTCATCTGTAGGACATTGTACTGCTAACCCACTGTCAAGTCTCTCTAGATCCACAGGAGTAAGATGAACAGTCTTCTCCCATGTGACTTACAGCTTTGAAAGCCCAGTGGAAGGTCAGCTATAAGTCAATTCCAACCTGACAGTGAGGAGAGAGAATCTATACCAAAGCACATCGCCAGAACCTTCATTCTGCAGAACCACTGTATGGACTCAAGCTATCTACTGAAACCACCTCCATCACCCACACTCCTTTTATGAAAAATTTGTTTAATATAAAACCTCTCTTATCTCCTTCACAGTAAAAATTTTCATGAAAGGAAAGCAAGAGTATATTACTATTGCAGGGCAATTGTATCTCACATTGTCCCCCTAGGAATACAAGTAGGTAAATAACTAATTATTGCATAATCATTGAAAAGTTGAAGTGTGGGTCCTAATTTGATTTCAAGTTGGGCTTCATTGTTGAAAAATTAATCAATCACTCACTGGCTTACTTACTATGTAGTCTGACTTCAAAATGGAATAAGTTCAAATTTCCTTTTGACTTTCTTTTTTTTCACTGTTTCTTTTTTTTAATTATTATTAAATTTTATTAGTTTTAGTGAACATGTACAGAGATTTTGGGTTTTCATTCATTCATTGTTGCACTATTCTCTCTACCCTCCTCCCAGTTTGTTCTTGTCCAATTGCCACAGTGCTTGTCGAAGCCAGTTCTGATTAATCTCCTTTGTCAGTGTGTCCTTTGCCATTCCCTATCTCTCCTCCCTGAGAGAGACTTCACCCTGATTCATAAGGAAAAGGGGGCAGCGTATTCTCTTAGCTACTTCCTGCTGAAAAGTGACGTCATAGGATCTTCAGGGTGAAGATCTTCTCTCACTACTCTAAAGGGCCCCTTTGGCAATAGGAAACATTCCTTTTGACTTTCATAACAACGGGGCTTTTCAAAACAATTGAAATCATCGCAGCATTGTCCTGTGCTTAGATTTTTTTAATTAACTTTTGTCTTATTATTAAATATTTCAAAAACACAGATAATGACAAAGAACAACATAATAAACTCAGGGTTCTACCATGTAACTCTGGCAGGAGCTCTGGTGTCCTGGTGTCAAGAAGCTGTCTGCAATCCCAAAGGCACTCGGTTCAAGGCCACCAGCTGCTCCATGGGAGAAGGATAGGCAATCTCCTCCCATGTGATAACCTGCCTCTGAAAGCCCACTGGAGGGTCAGCTCTGGATCGGTTCTGACTCTCCAGTATACAACACAACACATATTTTCATTCTTCATATTGGTTTAGGGAGCCCTGGTGGCCAAATGGCAAGAAGCTGCACTGCAATCCAGAAGGCACATGATTCAAGGCCACAAGCTGCTCTATGGGAGAAGGACAGACAATCTTCTCCCATGCAATTAACTGCCTCCGAAAACCCACTGGAGGGTCAGCTATGGGTTTGTTCTGACTCTGTGGTACTCAACAACAGTCATGTTGTTTTGTTTTTATGTTCAAGAATTGAGATTTGTCCAAGTGCATGCCTTTTTCTATGGGCCCTTCTCCAATCCTCTCCTCTCCTCTCCAGTCTCAGAGGAATCCACTGTTTCCATACAGGCATGTTTTACACTTTTATCTCTTATTTTCAGAAGAAAAGCCTGAAAACCTACTTATTAAAAATCCAGCCATTGAAAACCCTATGATGTAAATAGGCAAGAGAAGCAAATGCAGGCCTGTGAAAAGGACTATACCCATAGACTTAGCAATATTTGTTATGCATATTTGTACATGCTGTAAACATATTTATGTCTTCATGTGTTCAAATGCATCTTTGCATCTATGATATCAAGAAAATAAAAGTCCTCATCAGTGGACCAATGCACAACACCCAGATAGAAAAGCTTAGAAAAGATTCAGATTGTCAACTATTTCATTTTACTTGGATCCACAATTCACACCCATGGTAAGAGCAATCAAGAAATCCAAAGGCATGGTGCATTGGGGGAAATGTGCTGCACAGAACCTCGCCAAAGTGCTAAAGAGCATTTTAAACAGTGAGGTGCACCTGATGGAAGCAGTGGTATTTTCTTGTGCTTCACGCACATCTGAAAACTGGGCAATGACTAAGGAAGACTGAAGAGTAATTGATTTCTTTGAATTGTTGCACTGTCAGAGTGTTTTTAATATCCCATAAGCTGCCATAAAAGAACAAACAAATCTGTCTTAGAAGAAGTACAGCGAAGATGCTCTTTAAAGTCAAGGGTGGTAAAACTTTACCTTACACGCTTTGGACATGTTGTGAGGTGTTGGTCTTTGGTAAAAGACATCACACTGAGAAAGGGGGAAGGTCAGGAAAAGAGAGGAAGATGCTCAGCAAGGTGCATTGACACAGTGACTGTAGCAATGGGCCCAAGCACGGTGCAGCTCAGGAGGGTAGTGCAGGACAGCGCAGGGTCCCAATAACTGAGGAAAGAAGGACAAGAACATTTGCACAACTCAAGTTGTGCATCATGTGGAAACTGTTGAATTGTTGTATAGTTCGCTGTGTGTATTCTCAACAAGAGAAGCAAAAGAAATAAAATGGAGGAGAAAAGAATTATGCAGAGATGTAATCACAGGCTTCTTCTAAGAGGTAAGAGAAGGAAGGCGAGGATCTGAGAAGGAGACGTGACAATAAAAACAAAGATGAGTGAGAAAAAATCAAGATGGCTTAGAGAATTAGAAGAAGCAGGAATTGCATCCACTTCTGAAATAGCTTGCGTTGGGAAACTCTATGAACTTAGAGAAACTATGAAAGTTATACAAGTATTTAGGTCTTTCATGCGTAAGGTTTCTATGAGTCGTCTGTGACTCAACGGCACTTAACAACAAACAGCAGGTAAGGTTCCAATCCTTGGGAAATGACATCACGCTGAGAGAAGTGGAAGGTCAGAGAAGAAAAAAAGATCCTCAACACAATGGATTGATACGGTGACTATAGCAATGGGCTCAAGCGTGTCTCGGATTGTGGGGATGCTGTAGGATAGGATAGGGCAAGGGTTAGGTCTGTTGTTCGTAGAATTGCTGTGAGTCATAGAGAGAACCCTATTGGTAGCGGATAGAAAGTGATGCTACTAAACCAAAGGTGGGTGATTTTAATGTATGGCCCTCAGGCCTCTTTTTAATTGGTTTTGGTCAAACATTCTTCTAAGTAGAACAGCACTGGTCTGTCAATCTGCTGTACAGAGGTAACTCGTGGTTGCTGTGATCCTAAGCACTGTGACACTGATGTGTCAAATGTGATAATGGTTACCCAAGGTGGACAGGGTTTGTTGGAGCTCCCTGATCAAAACGAACCTGGAAGAAGGAGTGGCATCCACTTCCAAAATAGCTTGCCTCGGGAAACTCTATGAACTTAGAGAAACGATTAAAGTTATACAAGTATTCAGGTCTTTTCATTCATAAGGTCGCTATGAGCTGTCTATGACTCAACAGCACTTAACAACAACAATGAAGAGGTAGCATCTGCTGCTTTCAAAGAGGTAGGAGGGCACTGATGATGAGGATCCTGATGGCCTTTCAATTTCACAACTCAATTCATTGCCATCAACACGGAATTGACTCACAGCTGCCCTCTAGTGGGTTTTCAGCAGCTGTAAGTCGCACAGGAGGTGATTGCCCCTCTTTCTCCCAAAGAGCAACTGGTGGATTCAAAGTGCTTGCTTTTGGGTTCACATCACAACTCTTTACCCACAAGGCCACCAGCACTCTCCCTGCAGGTGGTCGATAGAAGATACAAAGGGGAAGATCATTCTTAGATCCTCCAGCCCTACCTACACCTTGATTTTAGTTCCAAAATATTGGACTTCTGACCTCCAGACTTCTAAGATATTAAGCCTGTGTTGCTTTACTCCACTGAATTTTGTAATTCATTGCAACAAAAATCATAAAATTGACAACTCCAAAGGTGGATGAGGCTCTACTGTGTGGATAGTCTCACCATTTTAGGGATTCTGACAACAAAGCTAGCTGATACAAAAGACAGGAAAGAACTGATCTAAAAAAAGACTGAACTAGAACTCAAGCAACAAATGCTGGCGAGGTTGTGGAGAAACTGGAACCCTGATTCACTGTTGGTGGGAGTGTAAAATGGTGCGACCCCTGTGGAAAGCAGTATGGCGCTTTCTCAAAAAGTTGCAAATAGAGATACCATTTGACCCA
>NW_006399941.1:3068736-3070361 GCF_000299155.1 Elephantulus edwardii | reverse complement strand
GGCTTGAATTTGTTTTTCAGTTCCTTCAGCTTAAGAAACGCTGAGCAAGTTTGGCCCTTTTGATTTTCTGACTCCAGATCTCTGCACCTTTCTTTGTCATCCTGGGCTGCCTTTTGAAATTTTCTGTTTAGCTCTTTGATTTCTTGATTTCTTCCTTTAGCTTTGGCTTCTCGGTGCTCTGATGCAATATTCAGAGTCTCATCTATCCATCTTGGTCTTTTCTTCTTTTTCAGCCTTTGTAATGATCTTTTGCATTCTTCATGGACAATTTTCTTGATATCCTCCCAGAGCTCTTTTGGCCTACGCTCATTGGTTCTCAAGGCCTCAAACCTGTTCCTGAGATGGTTTTGAAATTCGAGTGGGATAGACTTAAGATTAAATTTTGGTTCCCGTACACTTGATTTAATTTTCCTCAACTTCAGCTTGAACTTGCATATGATTAGTTGGTGGTCTGTCCCACAATCAGCACGTAGCCTGTTTCACTGCAATTTTGAGCTTCTCCAGCTAGTCTTTCCACAAATGTAATCTATTTGATTCCTATGTATGCCATCAGGTGAGACCCATGTTTATAGCCTGCATTTTTTTCTTATAGAAGATATTTGTAATGAATAAATCATTGAATGTGCAGAACTCTCTCATTCTATCTCCAGCCTCATTTCTCTCACCGAGCCCATATTTTCCAGCTACTGATCCTTCTTCCTTGTTCTCAACTTTTGCGTTCCAGTCGCCCATTATTTTCAATGCATTTTGACTGCATGTTTGATCAACTTCTGACTGCAAAAGTTGGTAGAAATCTTCTATTTCCTCCTCTTTGGCTCTAGTTGTTGGTGCATATATTTGAATTATAGTGGTATTCACTGGACTTCCTTGTATGTGTATGGATATTATCCTGTCCGTCACCACATTGCATTTCAGGATGGATCTAGAAATGACTTTTTAAATTATGAAACCAACCCCATTCTTCCTCACCTTTTCATCCCTGGCATAGTAAATCATATAATCGTCTGATTCAAAATATCCCATGCCAAGCCATCTCATTTTGCCAATACCTAATATATCAATATTTATGCGTTCCATTTCTTTCTTAACAATGTCCAATTTTCCCACATTCATGCTTCTCACATTCCATGTTCCAATCACTACTGTCTGCTTACAGCTGTTTCTTCTTCTCTGCATTTCCGTTTCTAAGATCTCAGTCTCAATTGCCATGTCTGCTAGTCCAAGTGATTGTCTAAGTGTGTTCTATTGTACATAGGGTTTTCGAAGGCCTGTTTTTGGGGGAGTGGAGGGCCAATCCTTCTTCCTAGACTGTCTCAATCTTTAAATATATATAATAGTATCTGACAGACAAGTATTTCACAGAAAAAAAGCATATGAAAGACAATTGCCCAGTTATAGCAATGACCAATAGATTCAATGTTTTGCTGAAGATTAAAAAAAAAATAGTTGAAACAGTTCATTGACAGAGAACTGCCAGAAATTCAGACTGGATTCAGAAAAGCCTATGGAAGGAGAGACATTATTGCTGATGTCAACTGGACCTTGGCTGAAAACAGAAAAATACCTGAAGTGTGTTTATTGTGTTTTCTTAATAATGCAAAGACATTTGACTGTGTGGATCATAA
>NW_006399941.1:3060601-3068636 GCF_000299155.1 Elephantulus edwardii | reverse complement strand
ATAGTGCAACAATGAATGAGTGGAAGCCCAAAATCTCTGTAAATGTTTATGAAAATTAATAAAATATAACTATAGAAAAAAAAATAAAAAAAGACTGAACTAGAACTGAGGCAGCAGTTAACATGACAATTGCTCCATTCCTGGAAGCCCTCATTTGGAATTTGCCAGCCCATTCCTGCAAGTAGTCAGAAAATGTGGTTAGAATTGGTTGAAAAATAACTCATGTGTTGTTTGTGTTGACTTCCCTTTCTCATACTTGGAGGAAATTTTCACTTGAGTCCATGGTCAATTCCTGGTTACACTTGGTATGAACTTACTTCCTTATCTCAAAGTCTGAGCCGTCTGAAAACTGCTCTCTGACCTCTACCTGCCTGGGATCCCCATTCCAGTCTATTAGGGTGAAAGTTCTACTCGGTTTGACTCCTGCCTGTGCCCTCTCACTTAGATTGGAACTTTGGACGTTGACCCTTGACCTGTTTCATTTGGCCACTTCTGAGATTTGTGACAAGTTTGGTTCTTGCAGCTTCATTCCTTAGACTTCTGAGATTGTGTTTGTTCTCTGGCTTTCCCCGAGGTAACATATTTTATTTGCCCTAGTCTTAGCCTTTGACCTGACAGGCAGGTCTTGTTTTAACTCTGTGACTTGGCTTAGCTCATTATTCTTACTTACTTAGATTAGAACCTCTGTCTTGAAAAGATGATGTTTCAACCTGTAACTTGCATTGAGAGGTCTCCAGGGTAACCTACTTAAATGCCAGAAATCACCCAGATAGCTCTACATGTATTCAGAGTTTGGAATATCACTGTCCAACTTCCTCTCCTTTGTTAGAAAACACATCTTCATTCTTGCAGAGTCACACCCTTACTAATCTTGTATATATGTGACTCATGATCTTCTGGTCACAACAAAAGTTTAGGACCTGAGTCAATTAAAATATCTTGCTTATGATCTTTTCAATGATTTGCTATGTATCTGAGAGCTGAATGATGAATAATAAGAAGAATGCTGTGGTGTTGGAGAAGAGCACTGAATATATACCATGAATTGTCAAAAAACAAACAGATACGTCTTAGAAAAAAGTGCAGCCAGAGTGCAACTCGTTAAAGGCAAGGAAACTTCATCTCACCTATTTTGGGCATTTTGCTAGGGGAGACTTTTCCTTGGAAAGTGATATCTTACTTGGAAAAGGTCAGAGTCAATGAAAGACAGACCCTCAACCAGATGGATTGACACAGTGACTGCAACAATGGGCTTAAGTGTGTCGGAGATGATGAGGATGGCACAGGGTAAGACAGAGTACAGGTCTGTTGTTCATAAGGTCATTATGAGTCATATACTTGATTCAATGGAACCTGACTACAACAATTTACCCTTACACTCTAATGATTGGTCCAAGATTAAAGATATGATCTCAAGACCATAGATTATCAGAGTCCTTCAATAGAATAGTTTAAAACTGGGAGAGAGCCATTTCTTAGGAAGAAGGCAAATGGGCAAGCTGAAAGGGAAAAGCCATGGCTCTAATCTCATAGGGCAGCTGGTTACAGAGAATGAAATAGACCCAAGGAGTGAACTTTGACAGCATTCCTGCCCCAAGAGAAGCAGCAAGACATAGTGTTCTAAGTGTGGCCTCGGAGTCAAACTGTCCTTGTGACCTTGTGAACTTAACTACTATAAACCTGAGTTTCCCCTTACCAATAATGTGAGTACTTAATTTTTGGGTTGTGAGGATTGAAGAAGTGAATACTTATAAAAAATGTTGAACAGCACCCAGTACTTGGTCATCTTATGATAAATATTAGCTATTATAGCTACAGCAGTTATCCATGAAGCTATCTCTGCCCCCTTCTTTGTGACTCCAGCAAAGGATCTCCTTTTTGCTTGCATTGAACTTCAGACTCATCGTTCATGACCTATAGTATCCTGAGGAATGCAGTCATTAGTCCTCTGAGTTCTTGTAGTCAGTTAAAGGCTTTGGGGGTAAAGGTTTCCATAGTCAGATAACTTCTGCGCCACTCAGGCATTCATTGTATTTTAATTTCTATATTGGTCCACGTTTTGATAATCATAAGGCTCTGAGAAAAGGGCTCTAGCAGCACACCAGGGCCACAAGTGCTTGGCCGCCACCAAGGTTAATGTCTTCAAGCCCATCCAAAGTTTCTATGGAAGAAAGACTACAAAGATTACAATCTAGAATTCTATGAAGCAGTTCTGAGCCGTCACATGGGGTCACTAGGAGTCAAAATCAACTCAATGGCACCCAGCAACAACAGCAAAGATTCTCAATAGCCTTAGAATTAAAAAGCCAGCTGAACTTTATTTAACCTAGCATTTCCCAAACATGTTTAACTGTGGTTCATTTTCCCCCTCTGTGATTTTGTTTCCTTTTCTGCAGAATTAGCATTCCACAGAGCACACAGATAAGAAAATGAAAAAATCAGCTGAGTCACAAATTGAGCCCAGATCTGCCTGTGCCCTTGTCATGCATGTCCACACAGCCACACAGATGGAACACAATTATCATCAGTCATTTAGGCGGAAAGGGCCTGACACCCTGGTCCTGCCTTTGTTTTTCCATCCTGTGTTACTTTCCCATAGAGTGAATTTTTAGGTACATGCCATTACAGATCAATGCATGTAATGCAAAATTAGGTAGCAAAATTAATGTCTTTTAATAAAAATTATCTGAAGCACACTATGGCCAGTTTAGTGAAAAATTAAAATAAAAGTGGCTTTCCTTTTCTGGTGACCAGAGGCAATGATGGAAGAAATACAAACTTGGGAGATGTTTTCATTTTCGTTAACACCATCAGATACCTTTGTCTTTGCTTGCTGGGAAGCCAAATTATTGCTGAAATCACTCACATGTCCTACTGGGCCACATTCTAGCTTCTGGTTACCCCAAACTATGTGTCTTGAACGTAAGTCCGATTTGAGCAATAGATATCATCAGTGTGGTTATTGAATGATCCTAATATTGATTAATTGAGTCCTAAGAATTGTCAGAGGTGACTCTTGGGCCAAGGGAGAGACCTAGTTCCCTCTGGCAGCCACAATCTAAATTAGACTGTGTTGTATAACAGTTGTAGGCATCTGATATGGGACTTGCCAAATTTCATGGCTTCAGGCACACGGAATGCACATCCCTGTTCCAGGGAGGCTAAATATTTTTCCAAATCAGTAGATAAAACAAACTCCCTGACCTCAACTTACTTCCTGGCGCCTGGCGTCCTGAGGAGCTGATGAAGAGTGTCTGTCTGCTATCAAGTGACAGGACACATTCAGACTGGCTCCTGAGCTCAGGACCATGTGGCACCTGATCCCGTCTCCATCTTCGGAGTGAAGATTTTGGACATGACTTAAAGATCTAAGTCCAGAGGGCAGTGGGCCAGGGTTAGATACAATTAAATGCCATTGAATCAGCCTTGAAGGGCAACTGTGGCTTCTTAGTGCATGAGGCAATGTGTTTCGGCTGCAAGCTGGTGAAAGCTGGTGATAGTAGACTAAGGCAGATCCAGTCGTCATTAACGTCATATTTGAAATGGAGAAGTAGCTATTCCCCTGTATTAAGTAAAAATTATGCACAGAGTTTAGACCATACAGAGTCAATAAATTAAGGAGTAAATCCATCCAAGGGAACCCGAAGCTTCTGACCTACGGAGTTCATTGAGGGAACACCTTAATTATTAGACAGTGACATCTACTGACTGTGATAGACACGGCCACCTTCCAAAGAAAATGAAATTGGCTAAGCTTTGAAGGGCAAAGGAATGTCCACTGGGAGGGATAGAGTGAGCAGTGGAGAATGATTCCTGTGGAGGCTTGCTTGTCTTAGTTACCTAGTGCTGCTGTAACAGAAACACCACAACTGGGCAAATGGCTTTAACAAATAGAAATTTACTCTCTCATCATTCAGGGGGCTGGGTGTTCAAAGTTAGAGGGCTGGACTTAGAAGAAGGATTTCTCTTTCTTTTGGCTTTGGAGGAAGGTCCTTGTTTCTTAGAGCTAAGCATCACTCTTTAGTGGTATTCTTGTCTTGGCATTTCTCTTTCCCCCATCTCTTCTTCTTTCTTTTGTTTGTCTGATCTCTATTACATCTCAAAAAAGATTGTCAAAACACACCTTACACTGATACAGCTTCATTAATATAACAAAGCCAACCCACTCCCAAATAAGATTATAACCACAGGCATGTTGCTGTGGTTGTCAGGTATTAATTAGAACTCATAGCAACTCTGTAAACTTGGCCCTTTCCTGCACCATTCTCACAATCTCCTCCATGTTCAAGTTCATGGTTGAAGTAACTGTGGGAATCCATCCCTTTGAGGGTCTTCTCTCTCTCTCTCTCACCTTCTAACTTATTGGCCTCTACTGACAACATGCTCAAAGTGTGTGAGACAAAGTCTCGTCATCTTCACTTTCAAAGAGCACCCTGGTTGCACTTCTTCCAAAACAGATTTGTTTGTTTTTTGGTACTCCATGATATATTCAATACTCTTCTCCAACACAATTCTTTGGTCTTCTTCATTCATTGTTCAACTTTCAGATGCACACAAAGCAGTTGAACATACCATGGCATTGAAATAAAGATTTGGTTTTTTTAAATTACAGGCATTTTGTTGTTGCTCTTATAAGGTGCCATTGAGTGGGCCTTTGCCATGTTCAATGGCTCTGTGGTCATCTTTGAGAGTCTTCCTCTCTTTCTCTGATCCTTTACTTTCCCCAGCACAATGTCTTTTTCTAAGGACTAGCCCCTTCTGACAACATGCTCAAAATTTTGCTATCCTTGTTGAAAACGACAGGAATGGAGATTAGTCATTACAAATATATATGAGCAGAGATGCAATGGAACAGATTTAATCCATAATAATCATCTAGAGATAAAGTTAATAGCAAAATGGATAATCCAAAAATGATGTCAT
Organism: Elephantulus edwardii; assembly: GCF_000299155.1. Lineage (NCBI taxonomy): Eukaryota > Metazoa > Chordata > Mammalia > Macroscelidea > Macroscelididae > Elephantulus > Elephantulus edwardii. The sequence continues at coordinate 3,063,713 of NW_006399941.1, read as the reverse complement.
TTTGGGGGGAAAAGCAAAATCAATAATCAATCTTTTCCATTCTTCTTTTTTGAGGTGCCGTTAAGTTGAAATTGACTCAGCAACTTTATGAGCAACAGAGCTGACCTGTGTCCTATCCTGCACCAACCTCATGATCTCTGTCATGCTCAAGCCCGTGTGGTAGTCACTGCACTCGTCAGTCCATCTCTTTGAGGATCTTCCTTTCTTTCACTGGCCCTCCATCATTACCAGCATTAAGTATCTCTCTAGGGTCTAGTTCTTCTTTCAAATATGCTCAATTTAAACAAGACAGTTTTACCACCCATGCCTCTAAGGAACATTCCGGCTGCACTTTCTTCAGGACAGATTTATTTGTTCTTTTGGCAGCCCAGAGGATATCCAATACTCTTTGCCAACACCACAATTCAAAGATATCAATTCTTCTTCTGTCTTGCTTATTCATTTCCCAACTTTCAGATGCTTAGGAAGCAATTGAAAACACCAAAGCTTGGATGAGGTACACCTTAGTTTTGAAATTGATGTTCTTTTTCTTTCTTTTATTAGATAAATTGTTTTCATTGTTGCACATTTTCTAGCCCCCATCCCCTAGCCTACCCCACAATGTACCTTTTTGTTGCAGATTATTGTCATACATGTGATATCTAATCACATATTCCCTTCAGACTGTCCTTCCCCTCATACAATGTTCTTTATCTACTCACTTTTTCCATTCCCTTACTTACTCCCTCCAAGTCTGCCCAATTTTATAACAGCAGTATTATGCAGTATTTATCCTTTTGTGACTTAGATATTTCACTCCAGGTTCACTCATGTTGTGTAATGTTTTATAAGTGCATTGCTTTTTCAATGCTGCATAACATTCCATTGTGTAAATGCACCATTTTTTTCTATCCATTTGTTTGTTGATGGCACTTCAGTTGCTTCCATCTCCTTGCTACTGTGAATAATGTAGCGATAAACATACATATGTTTGAGTCATGGCTCTGGTTTCTTTAGAGTACATTCCCAGTAGTGGAATTGCTAGGTCAAATAGCATTTCTATTTACAACTTTTTGAGAAAGGGCCAGACCGCCTTTCATAGTGGTTGTACCATTTTACATTCCCATCAGCATTGAATAAGAGTTTCAATCTCTTTACAACCTCATCAGCATTTTTTTGTTGGCTGTCCTTTTGAACTTTGCTATTATTGCTGGGGAGAGATGCTATCTCATAGTTTTATTTGTATCTCTCTGATAACTAGGGATTTTGAACTTTTTTCATGTGTTTGTTTACCATCTGAATGTCTTCTTTGGTGAAGTTTCTATTCATATACTGCATTCATTTTGCAATTGGATTGTTTACCTTTTTCTTGTTGAGATGCTAGAATGAGGAACCAATAGTATTGAAAGAAGAATTGGAAGCTTTACTGAAAGCACTGGCAAAAAAGAAGGTCCCAGGAACTGATGAAATATCAGTTAAGGTGTTTCAAAAAACAGATGCAACCCTGGATGTGCTCACCAATCTCTGAAAACAAGAACGATGACACCTACCTGACCACCTAACTGAAAGAGATCCATACTTGTTCTTATTCACAAGAAGGGAGATCCAAGAGACTGTGAAAATTATTGAGCAATCAATATCCCATGCAAGTAAAATTTTGCTGAAGATTGTTGTTGTTTTATGCCATCGAGTCGTTTGCAATTCATAGTGACCCTATGTACAAGAGCTTTGAACGCTGTTCTATTCTGTGCCAACCTAGTTATCTCAAATGCACTTATTCCCACTGCTCCAGTCACAGAATTGATCCATCTCATCGAAGGTCTTCCTCTAATTCGCCACCCCACCACTCTGCCAAACATGATGTCCCTCTCCAAGGACTAGTCCCTCTTTGCAACATGCTCAAAGTATGCCAGACAAAGCTTCAGAATCCTTGATTCCAAGGAGCATTCCGACTTCACCTTCTCCTGGACAAACCTTCTTGTTCTCCTAGCAGTCCATGGTATATCCAACACTCTTGTCCAGCATCACAGCTCAAAGGCATCAATTCTCTTTTTATCAACCCGATTCACTGTCCAACTCTCTGATGCATAGCATGTAACTGTGAAGACTATAGCCTGGATCAGGCGCACCTCCGTCTCCAGCCTGACGTTGTTGCTCTCCAGTACTTTTGAGAGGTCCCTCACAGCCGACTTTACCAATGCAATTCATGTCTTGATTTCCTGGCTGCCGTTACCAGGAGTGTTGCTTGTGGAACCAAGCAAACGGAAACTGTTAACTATCTCAATCTCTTCACCATCCATACTGATGCTGACAATTGGTCGAGTGGTGAGAATCTTTGCTTTCTTGATGTTGAGCTTCAATCCATATAGGAGGCTGCAGTCCTCGATCTTCTACAGCAAGCGCTTCAGGTCCTTCTCAGTTTCAGCAAGCAGGGTTGTGTCATCTGCATAACACAGATTGTTGATGACTCTTCCACCAATCCTGATGCCACATTCCTCTTCATACAGCCCAGCGTCTCAGATGATCTGTTCTGCACACAGATTGAAAAGGTATGGAGACAGAATACCTCCCTGACGGACCCTCCTTCTTGATTTTGAACCATGTAGTGTCTCCTTGCTCCGTTGTGACGACTGCCTCTTGGAACAAGTATAGGTTTCGCATTAGCACAATCAAATGTTCTGGGATTCCCATTCTTCTCAGAATCAGCCATAGCTTGTTGTGATCCACACAGTCAAAAGCCTTTGCATAGTCAATGAAGCACAGATAGACATTCTTCTGGTATTTTCTGCTTTCTGACAAGATCCATCTAATATTAGCTATAATATCCCTAGTACCACGACCTCTTCTAAATCCAGCCTGTACATCCGCCAGTTCTCTGTTGACATATTGTTCCAAATGTTTTTGGATGATTTTCAGCAGAATCTTGCTTGCATGTGATATTAATGCTATTGTTTGATAATTTCCACACTCTGTTGGGTCACCTTTCTTTGGAATGGGAACAAATAACAATCTTTTCCAGTCAGTGGGCCAGTTGGCTGTTCTCCAGATTTCTTGGCACAACTTAGCACATCCAGGGAAGTGTCTGTCTGTTGAAATATGTCAATTGGTATGCTGTCAACTCCTGGAGCCTTGT
>NW_006399941.1:3050478-3058741 GCF_000299155.1 Elephantulus edwardii | reverse complement strand
CACTTATTTGTGCCCATAAAAAGCCTATACCCATCAACAAACGAATGGATAGAGAAGCTGTGGTATATTCATACAATGAAATACTACGCTGTGTTGAAAAACAAGGAACTCATGCAATATTATTCAAAATGGGTGACCCTGGAGGACATTATGCTGAGTGAAATATCTCAGTCACAAAAGGACATGGTATGGTGCCTCTGTTGTAGAATGGGACTAACATCAAGGTTGGGGTAAGACTGAGAAAAACTGGATAAATTATGTATACTGCATTGAAATAGATGATCGAGAGAACAATTTAAAAGCAATATATGATAGGGTATAATGGTTATCACAAGAGTCCAGAATTAAGGTTGCATAGTGGAGTGTGCTGGGGGGGGAGATTGCATATCAATGAAAAAAAATTTCTTTTACTTTTCAAAGAGAGGAGCAAACTGGGGGTGGGGGAGGAGAGGTGGGCAGGGAGAAAAGTGCAACAATGAATGAATGGAAATCCAAAATCTCTTCAAATGTTTATTAAAATTAATAAAATAATTTTTTTAAAAAGCCTATACATAGAGCAAGAAGCAATTGTCCAAACAGAACAAGAGAATACCACGTTGTTTAAAACCAGAAAAGGTATGCTTCAGCATTGTATCCTTTCTTCATACCTATTCAACTGTATGCTGAGCAAATCAACCAAGAAATGGGAGTGTTTAAAGAAAAGAGCAGCATAAGGATTGGAAGAAGGCTCATCATTAAACTGTATTATACAGATGACACAACCTTGCCTATAAAAAGTGAAAAACACTTGAAGGACCTACTACAGAAGATCAAAGACTACAACTTTCAATATAGGTTACATCTCAAGATCCAGAAAACCAAAATTCTTATCACTGGACCAATAAGGCAACATCAAGATGATAGAGAAAAGATTGAAGGTGTCAACAACTTCATCTTACTTCAATCCACAATCAACACTCTTGATACCAGCAGTCAAGAAATCAAAATACAGGTTGCATTGAAAAAAATCTGCTTTCACAGACCTCTCCAAAGTTCTAAATAAAAAGAACATCAACAGGAGAAAGAGCTACAATCAAAAAACAACAAGCCTTTCATCCCAGAGAATTTAAATGTGAGATAAGAGAAGCAACTGCCCCCACCTACACCCTCAAATCTAGCAAATTTTGCCACAGGACCAGAGAGGAAAGACCACAGGCAGAGTGAATTGGCTTCCCCCTCCCTACTGGAGTGTTGAGCTCCCCAGCTGAAACAAGTCCTCCTATGAGCCCAGGGACCTGGGAGAAATTCAGACAGGGTGAGCTTTCTCTCCCTCTTCCTGAGCAGTGAGCTCCCCAGCTGAGGTAGATAGACCAAGGATCTGTTAGGGCCCTAGGCAAGAAAAACTCTATCACAGTAATGACATAAAAGAAACAGTCTACCTCACAGTCTACTCAAAACCAAAACAAATTTAACCTCAAAAAAGTGATCCCAATAGATCGTCAATGGAGTTGATGGATTTCCTGAAAACAGAAAGTCTGATAGAACTCTTAGACACATAATTCAAAAGAACAATGATCCAATATTTTCAATGAAGTGAAAGAAACTCAAAGAATTGCAGGATTCTACAAGCAAAAGCCATGAGGAACTTAAAAAAAAAATTAATTCAAGATTATGTGGATAAAACAAATGGAGTATTAGAAACCCTAGGGGGGAAAAGCCAAAAAAAAAAAAAAACACCCTGCAGCCCAGAATATTAAGACCAGTGCCTCAGAAGCTGTCAACATGTTAGAGGGACAGTTGAGCAGAATTGAAGAGATGGAGCACAGAATTAGCAAAGTAGAAGAGAAAGCTTTCAACACTGATCTGCTAGAGCAAAAAGCGAAATAAAAAAGGAAGGAAAATGAAGAAAGCTTAAGAATAATATGATACCCAATGTACAACAACCCTAAAGCTTGCTCTATCCTCTGCCAATCTTATTGTATCTGACACACTTACCCCCATTACTCCAGTCACTGAATCAATCCACCACATCGAGGGTCTTCTCTTGCAATGTCCCTCCACCCTCCCAAGGACGATGTCTCTCTCCAAAAACTGGTCCCTTCTTGCAACATGTCCAAAGTAGGTCAGACAAAGCTTCAGAATCCTTGTCTCCAAGGAGCAGCCTGATTTCACCCTCTTTAGGACGAAATTGTTTATTCTCTTAGTAGTCCATGGTATGTATACTCAATACTCTTCTCTAACACAGCTCAAAGTCATCAATGCTCCTTATATCATCCCTAGTCATTGTACAGCTCTCTAATGCATACAAAGTAATTTCAAAGGCTATGGTACAGAAAGGAATATATGATTAGGCATTATATGTATGACAACAGTCTGGAACAAGAGGTGCATTGCAAAGTGGCCTGAGGAGGGAGAGAGTGAGATGGAGGGAAGAAAATATACAACAATGAATGAATAAAAAAAAACCAAGAGCAAACTATTGGTTCTTGACCATATGCTACTTGCTGAAAAGGTTCAATATCGACTTTTTGGTTGACAATTGTTTTTGGTACAGTGACTGTGTAATCCTTCCATCTTCTTTGAATGTTTCCTGATTCATTCACGATTTTGCCTATACAATCCTTCAGTGTTGCAACTCAAGACTAGAATTTGTTTTTAGTTTTTGCAACTTGAGGAAAGGGTAGCTTTAAACTAACTCAGTCTCATAAGGACAAATACTGCATAAGACCATTGTAAAAATAGAAGGAGGGGGTGGGTGAGGATGAGTAGGGGCAAAACCACAAGATTGCACAGTTTGGTGGGGAGGGAAGAAGAGCAAATGGGAAGAATCTGAGTGAAAAGACAGGGTAATGATGAACAAGGTGCAATGGTGACTAATTTTATAAAACACAATGCGTGAGAATGACTGTATGAAACACAATGTGAATAAAGAATAGTGTGACACGCAATGTATATGAACTTTGTAAGTAAAACAATAAAAAAAAATGGAAACTTCTTGTCTTCCAGTTGTGGAGATCAGAAGTTCAAATTCAGGGAATCAACAGGACTATAGTCTCTATCTACTCTGTATAAAGATCCTTTCTGGTTTGCTCTGACACAGTTAATCCTGAACATTTCTTGGCTTATCAGCTTGTAAATGCATCTTCATCAGCATCTTTCTCCCTGTGGGCGTCTCTGTTTTTTATGTCTGTTTTCTTCCACTGTCTCCACTCAGAAAGACTTAAGGTCACGGCTCACTCTACTACAGCATGACTTCATTCACGTCGTTGACAAAAACTCTTATTTCCAAACAAGGTCATTGTCACAGGTAGAGGGATTGAGGCTGCTACTTTTTTTTTGGGGGGTGTGCCATTTAATACATGACACACATCTAGATGGTGCCAATGAGAGTATTAGAGAAACAAGATAATTCATGCTCTAGTCACATCCAGGGACACAATATAGTAACAATTCCCAAGAAAAGATCATCTTACTCTGTTGATGAACATTCCGTGATTGTCACTTGGGAGCCTGCCTCTGTGGCCAGCTATGGTTCCCTCTGAAGCAGGGTGGCCATTGCTGGTGTAACTAGCTAGGAGAAAACTGGGAAATAATAAGAAGGAGCTTAGGAGTTCTCTCTTGGGGTGAAATGTGGGAGGTTTGGGTATCTTTTAAGGACACACCCTGTCCAGCAGAAACTGGGGAATGAGGCAGCTCACTCGAATGGGCCATAAACAGGGAAGATTTATCCAAAGGATTATTGTGCTTCTTGTTACAGTCAGTATTTCTTTGCCTTTTGTCATTCTTTCTTTTTCAAGGGAAGGAAAGTTATCATGGTGTTGCTTTAAATTTATGGCAGCTCCATGTGTCTCAGAGTAGAACTGTGCTCCACAAAGCTTTCATCAGCTAATCTTTGGAAGTCCATTAACCAGGCCTTTCTTCTGAGAAATGTCTGAGCCCATTCAAAAGCATAGCAGCTAAATGTTTGTACCACCCAAGGAGTCTGGATTTGAGCTAAGTCCTCCTTATGCTGCTCAGTTGTACTATAGGGAGTCACTGAAATATCATCTCCCCCTGCCTGGGCAGATTTGTTAACAAGGAAAGGATGCCCCTCCTCCCCGCCTCCACCCTTTCCCCACCCAGGGTGGAGTGGTGAAAGAGGAAGGTATGAGAAATGCCCCAAAGGACAGAGGAGGAACTTTGAGAAGCAAACACTGGAGCTATGAGATTCAGCTGCTCCTCCCCACAAGGAAAGAGTCTTTCTAGTATTAAGGATAAAGAATCTGGCTATTTTTATTCTGGAATTGGAGGCAAGGGATAAATACTTACAGGCACAAAAAAAAAATACTTACAGGCACTGTGATTTCTTAAATGAACTAACAATCTAATGTTCGAAATTACGGAAGCTGAGTCCCAAGCTCCTAGACCATTCTTGCCCTATACTGAGGTTCCTGTTAAAGGGATGCAGGACGCAGGACTGAAAAACAACGAATTGGTAAAACACAACACAACATGGGTGAGCCTGGAAGAAACTATGCTGATATCCCAAAATGTTGTCCCAAAAGGACAACACCACATGGAAACAGAAAAAGGGAAGGGGGTGGGGGGGGAGTTAATTTTTTCAAAGACTAAGGCAAGGTCCCCAAAATGTGACCACCTTGAGGGTAGGGAGGCAACTCGATTGACAAATTCAATATGGTTTGAACAAAGTACAGCATGTTCCCCAAGGTTCCAAAGGGGAAGGGAGCCCATGATTGAAAAACAACGGCATCTTCATGGCTGATCACTTTCCACAAGACATCAGTGTTCCAAGGGAGAATTTCACTCTCCTATCTGTAAACACCATGGTGGCATTTTATTACAGTATTACTCAGCAAGCCAGTTATGCTCAATCTGTGTCCTGTAATAATTTTCAAATGCTTAGCACATTGCCTGGAACACTCTAAGCCTGGAGCACTCAATCAAGATTTGTCAAATTGAATCTCAAATGGACTGAGTTTCTGAATTTCAAACTTGCCAAAGGCAAGGAAGACAGTGTTGAGTTTATCTTTAGACTCCCAACCCCAAGGCACTAAATAGAAAGCATGTAACAATCACTCAATAACTTTAAGCTTGTTATTGTTGTTGTTATGTGCTGTCAAGTCGGCTTACACAGTGAAATTTGACAAAACAAAAACTCATCTATCTGAAATAAATAAGTGAAAATGATAAAGTCTTTTCTCATTTGAGCAATTTGTTCATAGTCACCTCAGTTTGCCTAAGGTTTCTCAATCTGGCTTTATTTTTTTTTCTTTTTTTTTTTTTCCAACATTCCTGGCATTGAGTCAGAAGAACATTATAAAACAGCAGTCTTAAGACAATCACAGAACATCTGAGTCATAACTAAGATATAATTCAAGAATCAGAAGTGCAAATAAATCTTTTTTCTTAAAATATCTGGACCAAAAGTACACAGTAAATACAATAGAGTAATACTAAAGGTTTGAGGACTTAAAGCATTTACAGACTATAGCCTGGACTGCACCTCTATGTAAAGAAAATAAAAATCCTCTTATCTGGACCAATAAGCAACATCATAATAAACAGAGAAATGGAAGCAGCACTCAAGAAATCAAAGAGTAGATTACACTGAACAAATTCACTTAAGGACTTTGTTAAAGTGTTTAAGAGCAAAGATATCACCCTAAGGACTAAGATGTGCCTAATCTAACCCATGACATTTTCGATTGTCTCATATGCATAGGAAAGCTAGACAATGAATATAGAAGACTGAAGATGAGGTGGGGATTTTACATCAACCAAGTGGTTGTCACAGTGACTACAGCAATGGACTTAATGTGTCAGAGATTGTGAGGGTGGCACAATATAGGATACGGTTCAGATCTGTTATTCATAGGGTCGCTATGAGTCATACTCAGCTCAATGATACCTAACAGCAACAAGGAAAAAGAGTAAATGTTGGGGTTCTGGTGTTATTGTCACTTTCCTTACTATGACCTTCTTTATTCAATCCACCCATTGCTGGAGGCTCACTCTCAAGTTCTGGCTTCCTTCGGTAGACATTCCTACAACCACCTTTCTCCACACCAAAGCTGATTCCAGAGGCAGTTTTAGGTGCAAATCTACAGAATTTGATATTTGGCGGCCCTTAGGGTACATCAGGACTGTGTTGTGTGCCTCTTCTTTGGAACCACCACATAAGCGACCCTCCGGCAGGTTTTCAGAGGCAGCAAATCACACAGGAGGCGATTGAACATCCTGCCACAGAGCAGCTGGTGCATGGAACAGCATGTCCTCGGGATTGCAGTGCATGTTCTTACTACCAGGCCACATCAGGACTACTCTTGTCACTTGCCATCAACTCAGAACCGACTCATTATCATCCTCCATTGGGTTTCCAAGGCCGTAAATCACATGGGAGAAAGAAGATGATCCACCTTTCTCCTGTGAAACTGCTAATGGCTTCAAACCACCAGAGAGGCAGTTTGCTAGTTAGCACTGCCACACTCTGCCTATGACACCAGCAGAACTCTCTATCAGAACTACAGTGTGGTCCTATTTCTGGCATTTTGAGAGCTAAGCTTCTGTTTTTCTTTCTTTCACCTTTGTAATGCTGAATGTTTAAAATTCTTTATCAACATCAAGAGCAGGGATGATCTGGAGTCTGAATTTCTAAATGACAGCAATTGACTCCCGTGAGTAAAGGCTTCATCTTTAGACAAGGTGTAAAGTCTACAATTTGACCCAGGCACCCAACTCATTAATTCTCTATACTTAGCTGCCTCCCAAAGGCACTGGAGTTTGTTGTTGTTGCTGTCAAGTGTCGTCAAGTCGTAGGTGATGCGTAGTGACCCTATGAATGAAAGACCTGGACATTTATGTAAATTTCATCCTTTCTCCAGGCTTATAGGGTTTTGCGAGCCATTATCTACATCAAGCCAACTACAAGTAAAACAAGCAGGTAAAAGAAGGCATATGATGTGACTTATTGGACTAATTGGCAGTTCTAATACACTAGCTACTTGGGCGAAAGATGGACAGTCTCCATAGCTTTGAAAATATAATGGAGGTCATGTCATCATGAGTTGGAATCACTTGACGTGACTAGTTTTGTAATAGAGTTGTGCTTCTCAGTATGGTAACCATTTGGTGATGGTGTTATAACACACCATTGAGTTGGAAGCAACTGATAGCTGACTATTGGGGAATGTTGGGGAGGAAGGGAGGACCTCTGGCCAGTACAGATCACCTAGCTCCAGATAAGTGCAAGCCTCCCAAGGGCCTTTAATATGGGGTAGAGAGCTCTTCTGTGTTTGGCCATTCCGGCTTGAGAAAGCTTGCCACCTGGGAAGATGGCTGCTGCATCTGTTGAGCTGGGAGTGATCCACACGAAGCTGAGGTTCTCCTATCCAATCCACATGCCCCACATCTGCAAGCCCACCCTACCCTGTCTTCCTGTTTACTTGTTCATATATAAGTGTCCTGCAGCCCCCAATAAAGTTGAGCTGGATCGACTCTCTGAACAGCTCCCAGAGTGGTGTGTCTCTATCATGCTTACCCCCATCAGGGTGTCGCTGTTTGTTGCCGGCTGGGTTTTCAGAGGCTATAAATCACATGAAAGGAGACTGTGCATCTTTTTTCCAAGAATCAGCTGATGGATTTGAACTGTCTAGCTTTAGGTTGACAGCACAACTGTTTACCGTTAAGCCACCAAACTCTCTATTGTAATTATTTTATACTGTTGAGTGGAATCAACTCAGAGCTCACCTTCCAGTGGATTTTCAAAGGCAATTTAATTGCAGGGGAGGGATTGCCCATCTTTCTCCCACAGATGCGGTGGATGTGCTTTTAAGATTGCAACATGCCTTTTTACCAGTAGGCCACCAGTGAAGGACCTCCCTAAGCTCCGTTGTTGTTGTTGTCATTGTTGTTGTTTTGTTGTTGTTGTTGTTGTTGTTAGGTGTCCTCGAGTCCAGTACAACTCATAATGACCCTATAAACTAAAGATCTGAACCCTGTCTTATCCTGCGCCATCCTCACACTTCCTGACACACAAGAGCCCACTGCAATAGTAGTCACTGTGTCAATCCACCTGGTTGAGGCTCTTCCTCTCCTTCACTGACCCTCTACCCTTCTCAGCATTATGTCCTTCTCTAAGGAATAGCACCTTCTAGCAACATGCCCAAAGTATGTGAGGAGAAGCCTAAGCTCCTTAGGCCTACATTACTACTAACTATTTGGAGTGTGTTTAACATAACTGTCAAGAAGAGTGTTTACATCTTTATTCTATTTTATGTTTTTTATT
>NW_006399941.1:3031910-3046501 GCF_000299155.1 Elephantulus edwardii | reverse complement strand
AACAAATGGTGTTGGCAAAATTGGAAAAATATCTGCAAAAGACTTTATTCTATTTTAAACAATCTAAATTTAAATTACCAGAATAATATTCTGTTGGACAGTGCTGATCTAGAACAAGAGAGCAAATCAAACAATTGGAAGCCTCCAAGCTATCTCCTTCTGTCTCCTACTCCCAGTGGTCTGTCCACAGAAAACCACAAGGAAGCCCTTTACCTGGAATTAACTAAATGATGGCTCTTCAGAGCGTTCCTTCTCTGTCTACTTTAACTGCCTCAAAACTAAGGAGGTTATCTATCAGGAATCATCGAGGACGTCTAGGAGGTAATGTATTAGTCCAGTCTCAATTATTGACCTAAATTTTACTAATACCTGTTCTATGGAACAGTTTAAGGAACAGATAAACTCTTGAAAGAAAAGAACAAAGGCAGAACATCTCTTTGTTGTTGTTTTTATGTGTCATTGAGTCAACTGCAGCTCATAGTGATCCTATGTACAGTAGCTCTGAACCCTGCCCTATCATGAGCCAGTCTTATTGTCTCCAACCTGTTATTGTGTCAATCCTTCTCATCTGGAGTCTTCCTATTCTAGAACATCTCTAGGAAAGTTGAATTTATGATCTTAGGGCTTGTCCTGAGAGTCAAGGAACTGACAGGATGCCCTGTGAGGACAAGACCCCATTAGAAAAAAGTCACAAAGACAAAAGGGGCACTTGCAAAGATGAGAGCAAAGGAAGAATTGCTTTGCAATTCTTATCAAAGAGGCTGCAGTGTGTTTCCCTATTTTGGGGGTGATGTTTATGCTTCATCACAATTGATGTCATAGAGCTTTATTCTGCCATAATGAGAAATGGATACAAGCTACAAGCAGATGGACCTTGGAAACACTCTACTGACTTAAGTAAGTAAATCACAAAAGGACAAATATTGCATGATCCCACCTGAATAAACTCCAAAGTCTACTAGTGGTTACCAGGGGCAGGAGGGAGAGAGAAAGAGAGAGTTGTTACTTTGGGACACTGAGCTTCTGATAAGAAAAGTGGAAACATTTGGAAATGAATGATGGTGCTGGTTATGCAATACGATGAAAGCAATTGTACGTGGTTTTTTTTTAAAGTGTTGAAATGGCAAGATTTTTTTACATATATTTATCAAAATAATTTTTCCCCAAATCAGAGAAGTTATCTCAAACACACGATTATAAATAGCATGGTGACATAGTGGTCTCCAAGTTCCTTTTACGCAAGCAATATTTCTCTCTGTAAAAGCTATCATAAACATTATTCAACTTTGATCCTTATAAAATTTACTGTGAAACTCATATTGTCACTATTGGAGTTTTTGGTACTGAAAGAAGACAAAAGTGAAAACATTACTCCCCCTTTTTCTCTATCCCTCTCCAAAAAAGTTTGGAACAAAATCAGTTCTCTCTTGTCTGTCTTCTCTGGTGCTCTTTCCAAGCTGCTTTGAAAAAGCAACCAAAACTTCATGTCCCAAATCCTTCTGAGTGATGCACATGAATTATAACCAGTAAAGACTTGGAGAAGTTCATGGACCCATGTACATAGAGGACTGTGGCTGTTGCTACCATATAATGCTTTTGATTAGCTATAGTGTTTGCTATACACACTCATATGTAATAAAACATTCATCTCATTCATTCCTTCAACTAAACTGTTTCTAACATCATCCTCTTTCTGCAGATGAGAGAACAGAAAAGTTAATTAGCAACTTGATAAAGGCCTCACAGTTATTAAGTGGCAGATCCAAGTCTCAAATCCACATCTCTCTCCAAATTCTGTTCTCATGTGTTGATTCTGAATTATATCAACTTCATGTGCCACTGAGATTTTCCCTTCATAGTGTTTTCAAGGCTGTGTCCTCTCATTAGTAGGCTATCGAACCAACTCCAAGTGTGTTCAAACTGCCAAGCCTCCAGGTAGTGCTGGGATGTGTAACTATTTGAGCCACTCAGGGACTCCACGCTCATGTCACAGTGTGAATGTTATAAAGACAACTAGCAAAAAAAAAAACTTTCTACATTTGTAGAAACACAGAACAATTGCTAAATCCAGCATATACATTGAGGCCGTCAGATGAATTCAAGGCTCTCTACAACACACCGTTTTACGTGTTTTAGATTTTTGTTTGTAGTAAGCATTGAGGTTGGAATATGGTGGTTTTTCTTAGCCACTGGGCTCTCGAACCACACTGTCAGTCCCTGAAAGCCACATCTCATTCCACTGAAGCAAAGCATGTGCAGCTTCTTGAGTTTCCTTTCAGAGGCTTCCAGTCTTCCTGGAAAACCTTCCAGCTGCCGGGCTTGAATGTTCACATTTCATGAATCTGAAGCAGCAGAAAAGCATTCTTTAACATTTGGTTCTCAGTGCACATCCAGCAAGCTGAAGGAAGTTTGCTCTATGTACTCTCTTGGACATTTGCCATGGATTATAACTTACTTTGAGGATTTCCATGAAATTTCCCGACTCTGAGGCTTGTGAGACCCTGGCAATGGAAGCTCTCTGTCACCAAAGGAGTTTGTGGAATTTTGCTCAGTGGAAATAGAATGATGGCATTTTAAGACTCAACGAAACCTCTCAAGTGCATTCTTGCCAAAGGCAGTGCTGACTTTGAACCATCACTAATAAATACAGTATTCATTAACACACTCCTCCTTTCCACGTTGTAGTTCTTTTTACTATACACGCAGACTTGCTCAGGCAGAAAATACAGAAATATTGTCTTTACTCAAGTCTTCTAGTCTATTCCTCTAATGATTTTCTTTCTTTTTCGAAAAAAGCATCTACACCATGATACATTTCTAAGTGAGTTTGCCTTGTTCTTGTCAAATCAAGAAGTAACCATGAACAAAAACAGTGCTGAGGACTCAGCTCACCAGGCCATTTCCCACCTTCCCAGGATTCCCTGGAACCCCAGAAATCCAAAGATGTAACAACCAGCCCCTTGGCCTTGTCACCTCTTCTGATTCACTGATCCCATCATGATGGCCTTCAGCCAAACCTGGGAGGGGAATGGAATCATGGCAGAATTTGAAATAGAACTGGGTATTGTGGGGGCAGGAGTAAAACCTGGGAAGATGCCATGTTTCTTTGCTGGTCTCTTGTGAAGACAGAAGTGGCTGTTCCAGAGACAAGCTTTGTTGCAGTTCATTCCGTGTTTACCAAAAGCTTCTGAATAGTTTGTTGTTGTTGTTGTTGTTGTTGTTGGTTGCCAATGAGTTGGTTCTGACTCTTAGTGATCTTCCCCATAAGAGAATGAAATGTCGCCCAATTCTGTGCCATCATCAATGGTCTTACGATGGGTTTGAGTCCACTATTGAGGTGACGTGTAATCCAGTCCATCTCACGTGGAGTTTCCCTAGTTTTACTGCCCTTCTACTTCACCAATTACGGCATCCTTCCCTAGCAATATGGCTTTCCTCATGACACATCCAAAGCAAGCTTCCCGCCCTTACTCCTAAAGAACATTCCAGTTTTATTTTCCCCAAGACTGATCTATGCCTCTTTCTGATGGCCCATGATGTATTCAGTGTTCTTTGCCAACATCACAACTCAAATGCATCAGATAGTCTTCTGTCTTCTTTTTTCATCATCTAGCTTTCACATGCATAGGGGGATTAACCTTGGTTGTTGCTGTGCTATGAGAATGAAGAGATGTTTCCAGGAGCACTGGGATGTGGGGATAGATAAATGGGTGGTACCTGAAGGCAGCAATTTAGTGACAGCTGTAACTAATTAAAGGCCTCCAAGGAGAAATATTCCCCTTCAGACTTCCCCCTAATGGTTTTAGCTGCCCTGGGAATGATTATATCATTAGAGGTTGAAAATGATGATTGTTCTATTTTTCCTTCTGCATTTATGAAGTGTGATCCTTTTATAAAGAACTTTCCCTCATCAGTGCTTTGGTGACCATGAAACATTATCTGGAGAGAAAAGATAAGACAGAAGACTGGAGCCTTTGCCTTTCCTATTGACCCACAATTAATAAAGAATAATTATTTTAGATATTTTAGAATATTAAAGGTTTTATTCACCATTTTAGAATCATAATATTTGTGTCCCAATAGGCTATACCGGTGCCTATAATTAGGTGCCTCTGTTTTGTTTAATATCACTATGGACTTGGGGATTTTAGCGAAGTTGTTTGGAGTTTTCTTCCAATTCACTGAAGTCTCTTATCAGTTAATACTTGTACTTATAAATGTTTTAATTAACATTTTAGTGTGCCTTTGGTGAAGGTTTACACAACAATTTAAGATCCTGTTGAACATGGTGCAACCACTGTGGAAGGCAGTGTGGCGCTTTCTCAAAAAGTTGCAAATAGAGATACCATTTGACCCAGCAATTCCATTACTGGGAATATACCCCAAAGAGACCATAAATGACATCCAAACAGATATATGCACACCCATGTTAATTGTAGCTTTGTTCACAATAGCAAGAAATTGGAAAGAACCCATCAACAAACGAATGGACAGAGAAGCTGTGGTATATTCACACAATGGAATACTACGTTGCATTGTAAAACAAGGAGCTCATGCAATATTATTCAAAATGAGTGACCCTGGAGAACATTATGCTGAGTGAAGTATCTCGGTCACAAAAGGACAAATACTGCTTGGTGCCACACTGCTAAAACAGGACTGACCTCGGGATTGGGGGAAGACTGAGAAAGATAGGTTCAATAATGTATACTGCATTGAAACAGATGAGGGAGAAAACTGTTTAAGAGGGATATGTGATTAGGTATTTTTGTCACGAAGGGAGTCCAGAGCAAAGGCTGCATAGCGGAGTGGACCTGGAGGAAGGGATTGTAAAACACTGAAAGAATTTTTCTTTTACTTTTTCAAGAGGGTAGTGTACTAGGGGGGAGGGTTGGAAAGGGAGAAAAGTGCAACAATGAATAAATGGAAATCCAAAGTCTCTGAAAATTATCATTCAAATTAAGAATAATTTTTTTTTAAAAAAAGCTAAGGGGTGGGGGTGAAATCCTATTAAACAATAGCTTCACAATCAGTGCTAAATACCCAAGGTATGTGAGACAAAACTTTGGCATTCTCACCTTAAAGGAGTACCCTGGTTGCACTTTCTAGAGAGAATGTAAAATAGTGCAACCACTGTAGGATACAGTTTGGCAAATCTTCCAAACGTTAAAACCATACATACTGTATGGCCTCGCACATCTACTCATTAGTATATATTCAGGAAAATTGAAAACATATGTTTAAACAAAAACTTGTACAAGCATATTCAAAGAAACATTATCTGTAATAGCCAAAAAATGGAAATAAGCCAAATAGCTATCAATTGATGAATGAATAAACAAAACATGGTCTCAAAGCACTCAAACTCATTGCCATTAAGTCAGAGCCAATTCATGGCTGACCCGTGAGTGGATTTGTGAGGCCGTAAATCTTTCCATTTTCCATCCTAAGAGTCCAGTGGATTTGAACAGCCAGAGAAGCATGACCTTTGGGTTAGTAACCCAACTCCCTAAGGTCTATGGCACCAGAGCTCGGGTAAAATATAATGCAGCCAAACAATAATATAGTACTCAGCAAGGAAAGGAAGAACATGATGATACTTGATACAACGTGATGAAGCTTGGAATTGAACTCAATAAGTCAGTCACACAAGACCATATGGTGTAGGATCGCATTTATAAGAAATATCCAGAATTAAAAAATCATGTTGTTAGGTGTTGTGGAGTTGGGTTTGACTCATAGGGACTCTATGAACAAAAGATCTGAACCCTGTTCTATCCTGCGCCGTCTTCACGCCTCCTGACATACAAGAGCCCATTGCAGCAGTCACTGTGTCAATCCACCTGATTGAAGGTCTCCCTCTCCTTTGCTGACCCTTTACTCTTCCCAGTATTATTTCCTTCTCCAAGGAATAGCCCTTCCTAGCAACATGACCAAAGTATATGAGGTGAAGCCTCATCTTTCCTGTCTCCAGAGAGCACTCTGACTGTGCCAAATCCAAAACATATCTGTTTGTTCTCTTGGCCATGATGTTTTTTACTTACTTGAAAGCTGGGTGTAAACTATTTAGGCTTTTTTTTTTATTATATTTTTAACAATCAAGTGTAAGCTGATTGACCTTTTTTATTTTATTAACAAACAGCTGTGAGCTGGAAACCTTTTGTTTAAGCAATAAGGACCTGGTGGGTGGGCCTTTGTATTTAAAAGTAGGTTGGATCCTGCCTGAGATTGAGTCTCCGGTTTGGAGCGGGACTTCATACTCAGAAGGACGGCAGGACAGTGCAGGAAAGGAAGACCCTGGATGAGATGGATTGATATAGAGACTGGGACAATGGGAGTAGGTGTGTCAGAGTCAGTGAGACTGGCTCAGATAGGGCAGGCTTCAGAGCAGTTGTGCATAGGGTTACTATGAGTAGCAGGTGACTCAAAAGCACGTAACAAAACAACAACAACCCTCTTAGTATTACTTCTGTACTAATCTCTGACACATCCACATTCAAGCCCATTGCTGCAGTCATTGTGTCAACTCACCTAGTTGAAAGTCATTATCCAGCTCTCTAATGCACAGCAAGTAATTGTGAAGACCATGGATTGGATCAGGAGAACCTTAGTCTCAGACTGACATCATTGCTTCTCAGTTCTCTGGAAAGGTCCCCAAAAGCAGAGCCACCTAATACAATTCATCTTTTGATTTCCTGACTGCTGGTGCCAATAGTGTTGAATGTGGAGCAGAGCAAGCTATAATTGTTAACAAACTCAGTCTCTACATCCATCATGGTGCTGCTAATTGACCCAGTGGTGAAAATCTTTGTCTTCTTGATGTTGAACTTCAATCCATATTGAAGACTGTATTGCCTCATTTTCTCCAGCAAGTGCTTCAGATCCGCCTAAGTTTCAGCAAGCAAGGTTGTGCCATCTGCATAATGTAGGTTGTTGATGAGTCTTCCTCCAATCCTGATGCCATATTCCGCCTCATAAAGCCCAACCTCCTGAATGATCAGGTCTGCACATAGATTGAAAAGGTATGGAGACAGGACACATCCTGGGCGCTCTCCTATCCTGATTCTGAAGCATGCAATACTTCCCTGCTCTGTTCTGAGGACTGCTTTCCCGTCCACATACAGGTTTTGCATGAGCACAATCAAGTGTTCTGGGATTCCCATCCTTCTCAAAGTCAACCACAATTTGTTGTGATCAACACAGTCAAATGGCTTTGCATAGTTAATGAAACACATATAGATATCCCTCTAACAGGGTAGATGAAGATTTGGTTGGATAAAAAGACTACTCTTAAAAGTTATTAATAGTTATTCATTTCATCAAACTGAAGAAGACAGGCTCAAATATGTTTTATAGCTTTTTAAAAATAATAATGCTAAAAATAGAACCAAAGAATGTAGATCGAATAGTAACTTCTTGTTCTTGTGTTGTTAGGTGCCGTCAAGTCAAGTGTGACTCACAGCAACCCAATGAACAGCAGATCTGAACCCTGTCCTATCCCGCACCGTCCTTAGAGTCTCTGGCACATTCAAGCCCATTTTTGCAGTCACTGTATCAACTCACCCAGTTCCCCTTCACCTTCCCAAACACAATGTCATTTTCCATAGAATAACCTCTCCTAGCAATATACCAGAAGTCTGTGAGATGAAGTTTCATCGTCTTTGCCTCCAAGGACACTCCGGCTGCACCTTCTCCATATCTGTTCTTTGGGCAGTCCATTCATTGGATATTCAGCATTCTTCTCCAACACCACGATTCAAAGGCATCAACTCTATTTTAACAGGTGACGTTTCACTGTTTTTCTAGTTTATTCTGGTTTCATTGTTTTCATCTAGTTTAACTTATTTTAACTGAGTGTTGATTTTGAGCATTTTTAATCAGGTTCTGATTGTAACTTTGCTACCACCTTCTGGCAAAATAATGAACATCATTCTTTGATTTTAATTATTTTTTACAATTTTATTTCATTTGTTTTGTTTTTTATTTTCTCCTTGTTTTCAGGTTGCTATTTTTTTTCTTGTTTTACTTTCACAGTTTTATTTCATTTTGAAAATGTATTTACTCTGTAAAAATGAAATCGCAGGTGGCAGAATAAAGAAAAATTGTAGAATTATCCTCAGTATTTACAAATATTTTCAATAAACAAACAAAATGGTAGCCAAGAAAATAAGTAGAAAACTCAGAAGGAAATAATTGAAGAAAAAAAATTGGCAGAACCTACTTCTGCTCAGGTTTGGCAGAAACAGAGGTGTGGCTGTGGCCTCATCTAGGGCCCTGGGTTGAGTTGGGGACACGTAGGAACTCATGGGGGGGGGGACACACCAATAAATGAGTGGGAAGAGCTCTGGATAGGATATTTCAATTGCTCAGACGATAAACAAGAGCCCTGCACCTCTACCAGTAATTGCATTTGACCCCAAAAGAGATAATTCTGCATTCATAGTCTCTTCCTCCACAAGGAAAACATGTTATCCACAGAAAAACTAAGGAAAAGCAGTACTCACCTCTCAACTTATCAAAGAAAGTAAGGGAAAATGTATCTTAACTGAGTTGGGGGAAATATCAAGGGAAATTCACTCACATTATATGAAGAAAAGAAGAGTAGACTGGCCTTACAGTCAACTCGCAAAACCTGAGCCATTGAAAACATACCCAGTACAGTTCTACTCGGAAGCAGGTGAGGTCATTGTGAGCTGGAATGAACTCAACAGTTGGAATCTGATGATAATATGAAAACAGAGGACTTTAGAAAGAATGGAGTATGTTAAACATAAATTATATACAGAAAAATGGCATGGTGTAATGCTAAAATAACTAAACAGCGATTTATAACAACATGGGTCAAGATCACAAAATGCTGAGTGAAAGAAGTCAGATGCAAAGAATGCAAACCATATGATTCTGTTTACATATCACACACCCCAAAAGGCAGAAAAATATAAACTAATCTTTCACTTAATTGTGAGATATTGTCATGGCTTAACCCTCTTGAGAGAGGAGGTATATTAACCAAGTTTCTTAGTTGCAGATAACAGAATTCAGTCTGGTTAGTGTAAGTAGAAAGATATTTTTAGTGTTATATATACCTTCTAAGATCAATGTAAACTGAGCCTATGGAAGTCTAAATGCTGATTCCCCTGGGGAGTTAAGTTCGAAGAAGAGTATGTCTGTCTTTAGTAAAGAGCAGTTGCTGGTTTTTGGTGCTTCCAAGTTAGCCATGACCCATAGCCACGCTATGAATGGCAGATCTCTACCCCACCCTGTCCTGTGCCATTCTCATCATCTCTGATATAGTAGAGTCCATTGTTACAGTCACTGGGTCAATCTATCTTGTTGAGCGTCTTCCTCTCCTTTGACGACCTTCCACCTTACTAACCATGATGTCTTTTTCCAAGGACTAGCCTTTCTTCACAACATGCCCAAAGTATGTCAGATGACGTTTACCATCCTTGCTTCTAAGGAGCACGCTGGTTGCACTTTCTCCAAGGCATATTTGTTTGTTCTTTTGGCAGTCCATGGAATATTCATTGTTATTCTCCAACACCACAATTCAAGTCAACTCTTCTACTGTAACCCTTATTCATTGCTTAACTTTCAGATTCATAGCAAGTAACTGAAAAGACCATGGATTGGATCAAGTGCACCTTCGTTAATCTTTAAATTGACATCATTACTGCTTAGAATTTTGAAAAAGTCCTTGACAGCAGGTTTTCCCAGTGCAATTATGTATGAATAGTACAAACTCCAAAATCCAAAGTTTCCATCCAAGATTTTCTTTTTCTTCCTAATCAATGCATATCAATTCTGTTACAAGATTTTATTGTTTGAAATAACATAATACGGAATTCTCTTACTCTCAATTCATTCACCAAGTACAGACATACCTTAAATTTATCACCTGATTTTTTTTGTTGTTTCCCAATGCATATAATTATTACATTTACACTAGACTATGGTCTATTAAGTGTGCAATAGCATTGTAGGAATGACAAATATGTAACACAGAATCATAAAATTAGCACACTGTTGAAAAAGATGGTGCTACAGCCTTGCTTAAAGCAGAGTAACTATAAGCCTTTAATTTTTTTTTTCTTTTCAAAACTTCAGTACCTTCAAAGAACAATAAAGTGAGGTTCAGTAGAACAAAGTATGCCATAAAAAGACCTCACTCTGTAGGTTAACAGTATCGACTCTTCAGAAAGTGTGTGGAGTTACATTAGGAAGACCAAGTCACCAGTGAAATCCCGCCATCTTCAGCCATGAATATGCTAAATCCCATTTTCCAAGACTCTATTAAGAGATACTCACAATTAAAGAAAGGAAGACTTACAGTATAATGGACTGACATGATGGCAGAAGCAATAGGCTCAAGCGTATCTGAGATGATGAGTGTGGCACAGGATAGGTCAAACTTCAGATGTGCTGTTCATGGGGTCTCTCTGAGTCACAGTTGACTTGAAGCCACATAACAACAATGGTAACAACTGTTAGGAGAGAATCAGTGACCACAGGCACTCTACCAAGTTGGCTCCAGTTTCACCTACCATTGGGATATTATACCAACTTAACAATTTTGGGGGAAAAAGAGATATATTGATCAGATTACTTATTTGCAGACAACAGAATCCAGTCCATCTGGCTTAAGTAGAAAGAGGTTTCAGTTGTATGTATACCTCACAGAATCACTAAAGGCTTAAATAAACAGATTCTAGGTGAGGCCTCCAGGAATGAGAGTCAAATCACAACGTACATGTGAACCACCAAGGAAGCCACTGCCTGTGTCTTGATCAGGAAGTGTAGAATCAGAAGTTACCAGGATGCTGCCACAACCAGGGATATATTTGTGAGTATTATAATTACTGTTCTAAGAAATATGTATGAGTGGTTGAATAAATAACTAATATCTTTTGTAAATTCTTTGTTCAAATTACTATTTTTAAAAAATAAATGGTTCAATAAATAAAAAAAAAAAAAGAAGAAGAAGAAGTTACCAGGATGCTGGCCCAAGAACGAGAGGTTACTTGACCTCCTGGTACTGTGCTTCCCGCATGCAAGCGGATGATGTTAGGAGCAAACTGGCAGAGCACAGTTATAGCAAGTTATTTATCCACATTTCCCTAAGGTAGTAATTTTCAAACTTGAAAATGCCAATCACCTCAGGATCTCATTAAAGCTGCAGACTCTGATCCAGCAATTTCTAAAGTAGTACCTGAATTCTACATTTTTAATAATTCCTGGAACTGCACTTGAAGACTCTGACTGAAAGAATATCAGTCTCAATTTCAACAAGCTTCATAACCCATTTTCCTCCGCTCTAGGAACAGTCCAAGCTCCCAAGAAATCCATTAACAAGGGGTCTCTATCCACATTGCACCCAGTTCCTACCCAATCTCCAACTCTTTCCAAAATGCCTTCTATCGATCGAATTGATTCTGTCAGCATCAAGTTCTCTAGTAGTATCAGCTTCTTTGCTGAATATTCTCTTGCTGTTGTTGTGTGTCGTCAAGTCACCTGCAACCAATAACAACCCTAAGTACAGCAGCTCTGAAGCCTGCTCTATCCTGAGCCAGTCTCACTGACTCCAACACACCTACCTCCATTGCCCCAGTTACTGTATCAATCCATCTCATCCGGATCTTCCATTCCTGAACTATCCCTACACCTTCCCAAGTATGATGTCCCTCTACAACGACCAGTCCGTGTGCCCAAAGTATGTGAGATGGAGCTTCAAAATCCTGAGCTCTAAGCAAAGACTTGATTTCACCCTCTCCAAAACAGACATATTTGGCAATCAATGGTATATGTTTAAGACTCTTTGTTAGCACTACAGCTCAAAGGCATCAATTCTTCTTCTATCACCCTTGGTCATTGTCCAGCTCTTTAAGGCATAGTAAGTTATTGCTATTGCAGAGACCATGCACTGAACCAGGCTCATCTTAAAATCAGGCCCTCTAGAATGACAAAGTTGCTTCTCAGTACTCTGGAAAGGTCCCTGACAGCAGATTTCCCCAGTGCAATACATCCTTTGATTTCCTGACTGCTGGTGCCAAGAATGTTGATTGTGGAGCCAAGCAAGCTGAAATTGTTAACAATGTCAGTCTCTTCTTCACCTGTCATGGTGTTGTCAATTGGCCCAGTGGTGAGAATCCTTATCTTCTTGATGTTGAGCTTGAACTCATATTGAAGACTATAGTTCTTCACCTTCTGCAGGCAAGTGTGTCAGGTCCTCTCCAATTTCAGCAAGCACGTTTGTGTCATCTCCATAATGTAGGTTGTTGATGAGTCTTCCTCCAATCCTGATGCCACATTCTTTCTCATAAAGCTTAGCCTCCTGAATTATCTGTTCTGCATATAGATTGGAAAAGTATGGAGACAGGATGCATCCCTGACACACTCCTTTCCTGATTTTGAGCCACGCAATGTTTCTTTGCTCTGTTCTGAGGATTGCTTCCTGGTCAAGAGTATAGGGTACACATTAACGCAAGCAAGTGTTCTGGGATTCTTATTCTCCTCAGGGTGAACCATAATTTGTTGTGAGGCACACAGTCAAATGTCTTTGAATAGTCAATGAAACACAGAGTTTCTTCTGGTAGTCTTTACTTTCTTCCAAGATCCATCTGACATTGGCAATAATGTTTCTAGTGCCACAATCTCCTTTAAACTCAGCTTTTGTTTTTGGTAGTTCTATGTCTATGTACTATTCCAGTTGGGTTTTGGATAATCTTCAACAGGATTTAGCTTGCATGTGATATTAGTAATGTTGCTGTTGTTGTTATGTGCTATGTAGTTGCCTGCAACTCATAGCAACATTATGTACAACAGCCCTAAACCCTGCTCTATCCTGTACCAATCTCATTGTCCCTGAGACACCTATCCCCATTACCCCAGTCACTGAATAAATCCATCTCATTGAGGGTCTTCCTCTCCTGCACTGTCCCTTCACCCTCCCAAGCATGACATCCCTATCCAAGGACTGGTCCATCCTTGAAATTTGTCCAAAGTATGTCAGATGAAACTTCAGAATCCTTGCTTCCAAGGAGCAGCCTGGTTTCACCCTCTTTAGAGCTAACCTGTTTGTTCTCTTAGCAGTCCATGGTATAGTCAATATTCTTTTCCAATGCTATAGCCCAAAGACACTAATTCTCCTTCTAGCCTTCCTAGTCATTGTCCAGCTCTCTGATGCATAGCAAGTGATTGCAAAGACCATGGCCTGTATCAGGCATACCTTAGTCTCCAAACTGACATTGCTGCTCTTCAGTACTTTGGAGAGTCTCTGACAGCAGACTTTCCCAATGCAATGTGTCTTTTAATTTCCTGGCTGCTGGAAGAAACCAAGATATTAAAGAGCAGAACAGAAGGTTCCAAAAGGCAGTGCAGGAAAACAAAGTAAAGTATTATAATGAAATGTGCAAAGAGTTGGAGTCAGAAAATCAAAGGGACTGAACTCTCTCAGCATTTCTTAAGCTCAAGAAACTGAAGAACAAATTCAAGCCTCAAGTTGCAATACTTAGGGATGCTTTGGGCACAATATTAAATGATCCAGTGAAAATTAAAAGAAGATAGAAGAAATATACAGAGTCATTGTACCAAAAGGAATTGGCAGACACAGAAGAATTTAATGAAACAATGTCTGAGCAAGAGCCTGTGGTGATGAAGAAAGAAGTATGAGCGGCTCTGAAGAAATTGGCTAAACACAAGCCCCCTGGAATATATGGCATACCAATTGACTTATTTCAACAGACACTGTCATGGATGTGCTCACCAAGTTGTACCAAGAAATCTGGAGAACAACCACTTGGCCAACTGACTGGAAGAGATCTATATTTGTTCCCATTACAAAGAAGAACGACCCAACAGAGTGTGGAAATTATATAACAATATCATTAATATCACATGCAAGCAAGATTCTTCTGAAGATTATTCAAAAACAATGGGAACAGCACATCAACACAGACAGAAATTCACAATCTGAAGAGGATAAAACTGATGGATGAGACCTTCTGAGGATTAAATCTCTGTGTTCATCAAAAACTTTTGCAACAGGGTGAAAAGAAAACCTTCCATCTTGTTTTAACGCTTCCTAGTTTATTCAATATTCTGCTCATAACATCCTTAAGTATTGCAACTTGAGGCTTGGCTTTGTTCTTTAGTTCCTTCAGCTTAAGAAATACCTAGCGACAGACAAGAATCTCATAACAAAAGTTTTCAGAACACTCTTGGGCCTTCACAAAAAAAAACACTGATAACACAATTACACAATGGACAAGAGACATGGAAAGAATTTTCATAGAGGAAGATACTCAAATGGCCAACAGACACATGACAAAATGCTCAAAATCAGTGGCAACAAGAAAGATGCAAATCATAACCACAATGAGATACAATCTCACTCCAGTAGCAGTGGAAAAGTTTAACAGGACAACAAGTAGTAAATGCTGAAGAGGATGTGGTGGTATAGGAACTCTTACTCATTGTTGGTGGGATTGTACAATGGTACAACCACTCTGGAAGGCAGTTTGGTTTTTCCTCAAAAATCTGAACATAGAAATTCCATACGGCCCAGCTATTCCACTGCTTGGAATATGTTGTTG
>NW_006399941.1:3020857-3031170 GCF_000299155.1 Elephantulus edwardii | reverse complement strand
ATTGTTGATAGATCTTCCACCAATCCTAACACCACGCTTCTCCTCATAGAGCCCAGCCTCCCGGATAATCTGCTCTGCATACAGGTTGAAAGGTATGGAGACAGGACACATCCCTGACGTACACCCTTCCCAATTTTGAACCATGCGGTGTTGCCCTGCTCTGTTCTGACGACTGCATCTTGGTCCAAGTATAGGTTTCGCATTAGCACAATTAAATGTTCTGGGATATACCCTGAGAAAATGAGAACTCAGGCACAGACAGAGACTTGTACACCAGTGTTCATAGCAACGTTATTCACCATTGCAAGAACAGGGAAACAGCCCACATGTCCAGCCACAACTGAATGGATTGAGACCTCATGGAACATTCACACAATGGAATACTACGCAGCCTGCAGGAGCAATGATTTTATAAATTACTAACCTAACTTGAGAGGGACCGGAAAGCATAATGCTGAGCAAACTAACTCAGTCTCATAACGACAAATACTGTATAAAACCGTTATTGTAGAATGAGCACGAGGATCTAACGGGAGGGCGAAAGGGAAGCAGAGGGATGAGGAGGAGCAGGGAAAGGGGGGAATTAATCATGACGTTGCATAATTTGAAGGGTGGGTGGTTAGGTAAATGAGAAGGAACTGGTGTGAGAATCAGCGTATTTTAATTTTGTAAATAAACTAATATAGTTTTTTTAAAAAAGAAAGGAAAAAATGCAGAGAGCGAGGTTGGCCCTTTTGATTTTCTGACTCCCGCTCTTCACACATTTCATTATAATACTTTGCTTTGTCTTCGTGTGCTGCCCCTTAAAATATTCTAATCTGCTTCTTAACTTCTTGGTTTCTTCGCTTTGCTTTGGCTTCTCAACACTCTAGTGCAATATTTAGAGTCTCTTCTGACATCAACTTGAGTCTTTTCTTCTTCCTCTGTCTTTGAAATGACCTTTTGCACTCTTCATAGATGATATTCTTGTCATCCTCCCACAGCTGATCTGGTCTTCGCTCATTAGAGTTCAAACCTGTTCCTGAGTTGGTTTTTAAATTCAAGTACAGTATACGGAAGATAAAATTTTTATTCCTATGGATTTGATTTGACCTTCTTTAGCTTTAACTTGAACTTGCATATGAGTAGTTGATGATCTGCTCCACAGCTAGCACTTGGCCTAGTTTTCAATGTTGATAATGAATTTCTCCAACGATTCCTTCCACAGAGCAATCAATCTGATTCCTGCGCACACCATCAGGTGAAATCCATGTGTATAGCCTACATTTATGATTTTATAAAATTTATTTACAATGAATAAATCATTGATTGTACAGAATTCTATGCCCAGCCTCATTTCTGTCACCAAGTCCATGCTTTCCAACTACTAATCCTTCTTCCCTCTTCCCAATTTTTGCATTCCAGTCACCCATTATTATTAATACATCTTGGTTGCATGTTTGATCAATTTCTGACTGCAAAAGTTGGTAGAAATCATCTATTTCCTCCTCTTCGGCTCTGGGAGTTGGTGCATAAATCTGAATGATAGTGGTATTAACACATCTTCCTTGTATGCATATGGATATTATCCTGTCACTCACAAAAACTTCATCTTGCTTGGATTCCAATTAACACACTTGGTACCAGCAGTCAGGAAATAAGGAGATGCACTGGGAAAATCTGCAGTTAGGGGGCTTTCCAAATTATTGAGGAGTAATGATGTCAGTTAGGTGTGTGGTGTCACTAATGTGCATCTGATTCAGGTCATAGTCTTTCCAATCACTTGCTATGCATCAGAGAGCTGGAAAATGAATAAGAATGACAGAAAAGCCTTTGAGCTGTGGTGTTAGAGAAAAGCTCTGAACAACCCATGGATGGCCAAGAGAACAAACAGATATGTCTTGGAGAGGGTGCAGCCCATCTGCTATTTGGAGGCAAGAATGATGAGGCTTCACCTTGTATAATTCAGGCAGTTGCCAGGGGGAGCTATTCTTTGGAGAAGGACATGATGCTGGGAAGGTTGAAGAGTCAGCATAGAAGAGGAAAACTCTCAATCAAGTGGATTGACACTGCGACTGCTGCAATGGCTCTTGTGTGTCAGAAAGTGTGAGGATGGTGCAGGATAGAACAGGGTTCTTGTCTTTTTTTTGTAGGGTTGCTGTGAGTCATACTCCACTTCATGGTGCCTAACAACAACAACTCATAACATTGTATTTCAACATGAATTTGTTGTGTTGTTGTTAGGTGCTGTCAAGTCACTTGCAACTCATGACGAGCCTATGTACAATAGCCTTGAAACCTGCTCTATCCTGTGCTAACCTTATTGTCTCTGACACACCTACCCTCATTACCCCAGTCACTGAATCAATCCATTTCATTGGTCTTCTTCTCTTGTACTGTCCCTTCACCATTCCAAGCATGACGTCCCTATCCAAGGACTGGTCCCTCTTGTGATGGGCACATGAAAATTATATTTACATTATTCTGTAGTCTGTTAGGAAGCTTGGTGGCACAGTGGGTTAAGAGTGAGACTGCTAACTGAAAGGTTGGTAGTTTGAATCCATCAGCTACTTTATGGGAGAAAGCTGAGACAGTCAGCTTTCCTTAAGATTTAGAGTCTTTGAAATCTTACAGGACTACTGTATTCTGTCCTATAACATCTCTGTAGATTAGAATGGACTTGAAAACAATTTGGTTCAGAATTTAAATCAATGCTCCTTTGTCCTTTTACTCCTAAGTAGGAAGCTCTAGTAGTCTAGAGTGTAAGGAGTTGCACTGCCAACACAGAGGCAGGTAGTTCAAATCCACCAACTTCTCCTTAGAAGACAGTTGAGCAATCTCCTCCTGTGTGATTTACAGCCTCTGAAAAGCCATGGAGACTCAGCTATGGATTGGTTCTTACTGATGACAATGAGTGAGTGAGATACTTGTTAATACTTCTGTGTGTGCACCAAGAACAGGAATATTATTCTGGATAACCACAGTTCAAGATACATAATCAAGTTAGAACATTTCAAATTGTAACAGTTTTTTGGTTGTTTTGGGGTTTTTTTTATTCTTTGCTTTTAGCATGATACTTTTAAAAAAATAAACCTTTTGTTACATAGTGGTTTACTTAAAATCTCACATACATTGTTTTTCACACCAGATTCTTTCCCATTTCCTTTACCCACCCCTCCCATCACTCATCAAATTGTACGGCGTCATAATTATCACCCCCCTCCCTCTGCCCATCCTCACCCCTCTGCTCCACCCCCACCTTGGATCCTCATACTAATTCTACAATAATGGTCTTATACAGTATTTGTCCTTATGGGACTGAGTTCACTCAGTATAATGCTCTCCAGTCCCTCTCAAGTTAGGTAGTAATTTACAAAATTGTTCCTCCTGTGTGCTGGGTATGTACCATAATTTCTCCATTACTTTGATTGTGGTTGAACATTTGGGCTGTTTCCATGTTCTTGCAATGGTGAATAATGCTGTTATGAACGTTGGTGTACAAGTCTCCATCTGTGCCTCAGTTCCGATTCTCTCAGGATGTATTCCGAGCAGTGGAATAGCTGGGTCATATTGAATTTCTATATTTAGCTTTCTGAGGAGATACCAAACTGCTTTCCAGTGTGGTTGTACCATTTTACAATCCCACCAACGTGTATAAGAGTTGCTACTGACCACATCCTTTCCAATATTTATTACTTGCTTTCCTGTTTAACTTTGCCACTGCAACTGGAGCGAGATGGTATCTGATTGTGGTTTTGATTTACATCTCTTTCATTGCCGTTCATTTTGAGCATTTCTTTATGTGTCTGTTAGCCATTTGAGTATCTTCGTCTGTGAAAATTCTCTTCATGTCTTTTGCCCATTTTGTAATTGTATTATCAGTCTGTTTCTTGTGGAGAGCCTGTAGGATTCTGTAAACTTTTGATATGAGATCCTTGTCTGAAATGGCATTGCCAAATGTTTTTTCTCAGTCAGTAAGTTTTATTTTCACTCTGTTGGAAAATGTTTTTGATGTGCACAGAGATTTAATATTTCTCATTCATCAATTTTATCCTCTTTAGGTAGCGCATTTCTGGTTGTATATGGTAGTCTCTTTATACCATAGACTAGGCCTCCTAAGCTCGTTCCCAGTTTGTCTCTTACAAACTTTATGGTATTGGGCTTTACTTCCAGGTCTCCGATCCACCTTGAGTTGATTTTTGTGTATGGTGTGAGATGTGGATCCTGTTTCAGCTTCCTACAGGTTAACAGTCCAGTTTTGCCAGCATCATTTGTTGAAGAGGTTGTCATTTTCCCATTCGATAGATTTGATTTTCTTGTCAAATATCAGTTTACCATAGATAGCTGGGTCAGTTTCTGGGATCTTAATTATTTCCCACTGGTCTATGTGCCTGTCATTGTACCACTACCATGCTGTTTTGTTTACTACCACTGTGTATTTGGTTTTGAGGTCAGGGAGTGCTATACCTCCCACTTCATTTTTGTTTTTCAGACGTGCTTTGCTTATTCAGGGTCTCTTTGCTCTTCAAATAAACTTGACCATTTCTTTTTCCATCTCCTCAAAAAATGAATTTGGTATCTGTACTGAGATTGTGTTGAACATGTAGATTGGTTTTGATAGGATTGTAATTTTCACAATTTGAGTCTTCCTATCCATGAACAGGGAACATTTTTCCATCAATTTAGATCTTTTATTGAGTTTCACAGAAATGCTCTGTAGTTTTCTTTGTACAGGTCTTTTGTGTCTCTAGTTAGGTTCACTCCCAAGTATCTCAATTTGTGGTAGGTTATTGTAAGTGGTATTTTACTATCTTATTGATGTGCCAATTCTGTTAGTTGTTCCAATAACGTCCTTTATGGCTAAGAGGTTTTTGGTCCAAGATTTTGTCTAGAATAGCATAATGCTTCATCTTGTTTCTTTTGGTTTGGCTTTCTTCTGTTCAGTGTGTTAGGATCTTTTTTCTTTCATTTTTATTCTGATGTGAGTGAGAACTTACAGAGTAGACTGGTTTTCCATTCAAGTAAATGCATTCAGCACTCTTTCCTTTCCACCTTGTGATCCTTGTTTCCATTAATCCTATCTCTTCTCTTTTCCTATCTTCTGAGTTCTATCCCTGAGATAATACTGTCCTTTTGATGCGATATGATTGCCTCTTCTTCAATTTAGTATCTTCTTGGTGTCCCTGTTCAGCTATTTATCATTTAGGTGATAGTTGGGCCAATGGGATAAGTTCAGTTCCAGACTCAAAGGGTGACTAAAGGTAAAAATTCAGGTGTTTCCAGCAGTTTCTGTCAGACCAGGAAAGGCTGACCATTTTTATAATTTAAGATTTTGTTCCATTTGTGCCCCCCACCCCCAGTAGATCCAGAACCTTCTGCCATGTTTCCTTTCAGAGAAGTCAGTATCACCGTTGGACATGCATCTGTCACCAGGCTCCAAACCACTCTCCAAGACAGGGGTGGTCTGAACAGTAAGAGGTTTTTCTAGTGTGTTGTGCAGGGGACAGGGGCGAGAAACTTCTCAAATCTGCCTTTCCATCTGAAGGCCAAGGGGAAGGTTTTTGTAGGAAAAAGGCATGGTTGGAATTTTACAACATTGTTGTTTGCCCAGGGAGGTCTGAGTGGTGGGCATGTTCTGGTCATGGTGACCAGCTCCTATTGTCATTTTAAGGGTGATTGGCTCCCTCCTGTGTGACACAAGAAGGTCCTCATTGTTCTGCTTTATAGAAAAACAGATTGAGATGAATATTGCTATTATTATTATTTAAAGACTCAAAGGAAAGTTAACTATTAACTGCTGAAGCAATCAGAAAACAAAAACTTTCCAAGTAAGTGATCCAGCTTTTGAAAACTAATGCAAAAGTTTGAGGGGGAAAATTCCTTTTTTTGTCCAATCTATTAACCCTCTCTATGTGTTGGATTTCTACCTCTACTTCTACTTCTACCTCTATGGATTGCATCTCAATGTCAAGACAAAAATCTGCTGGCACTGGCCTTATAAGCAACATCATGCCTGATGGAGAAAAGATTAAAACTCTCGATTACTTCATCTTTCTTCGATTCACAATCAATATACTTGGTGCCAGCAGCCAGATCAAAAGACATATTGCGCTGGAAAAGTCTACAGTTAGGGACCTCTTCAAATTACTGAGGAGCAATAAGATCAATTTGAGAACTAAGGTGGACTTGATTCAGGCCATGGTGTTTGCAGTTCCTTGCTATGCATCTGAAAACTGGACAGTGAATAAGGAAGACAGAAGAAGAATCAATGCCTCTGAGCTATAGTGTAAATACTGAATACCCCATGGACTGCCAAAAGAACAAACAGATATGCCTTGGAGAAGGTGAAGCTTCATCTCACATACTTTGGGCATGTTTATAGAAGAGGCTGTTCCTTAGAGAGAGACAATGTGCTTGGAGAGATGAAGGAACAGCGAAGGAGAGGAAGACTTTCAACCAGGTGCATTGAGACAGTGACTAAAACAATAACCTAAGTGTGTTAGAGATTGTGAGAATGGGACAAGATAGGACAAGGTTCAAATCTGTTCTTCATAGGGTTGCTATGAATCATACTTGATTTGACGGCACCTAAGAACAACAATGTTTTACCCTAAGTAAATCTGCTGTCGAGGTGCTTTAAAGTGCTAAAAACAAGGATGTCATTTTAAAACTAAGGTAGTGTTTTCACTTGCTTCCAATGCATCTGAAAATTGGACACTGAATAAGGAAGATCAAAGGAGAATTGATGGCTTTGGATTGTGATGCTGGAGAAAAAGTATTGAATATACCATGGGAAGGTTGTATACCAGCGCTGTATCCTGTCTTCATACCTTTTCAATTTTTGTGCAGAACAGATTATCTGGGAGGCTGGGCTCTACGAGGAGAAATATGGCATCAGGATTGGAGGAAGAATCATCAAAAATCTACGTTATGCATATGACACAATCTTGCTTGCTGAAACTGAAGAGGACCTGAAGCACTTGCTGTGGAAGATCAAAGACTGCAGTCTTCAGTATGGATTGAGGCTCAATATCAAGAAAGCAAAGATTCTTACCACTGGACCAATTGGCAGCATCATAATGGTTGGTGAAGAGATTGAGCTTGTTCACAGTTTTGGTTTGCTTGGCTTCACAGTCAACACTCTTGGCACCAGCAGCCAGGAAATTAAAAGACGTAGTGCAATGATGTCAGTCTGGAAACTAAGGTGCACCTGACACATGACATGGTCTTTGCAATCACTTGCTATGAATCAGAGAGCTGGACAATGACTAAGGAGGATAGAAGAAGAATTGATGCCTTTGAGCTGTGGTGCTGGAGAAGAGTATCGAATATACCATGGACTGCTAAGAAAACAAACAGATTTGTCCTGGAGAGGGTGAAGTCGGACTGCTCCATGGAGGCAAGGATTCTGAAGCTTCGTCTGACATACTTTGGACATGTTGCGAGGAGGGGTCAGTCCTTGGAGAGGAACATCATGCTTGGGAGGGTGGAGGGACAGTGCAGGACAGGAAGACCCTTGATGAGATGGGTTGATTCCGTGACTGGGATAATAGGGGTACGTGTGTCAGAGAAGGTGGGATTGTATCAGATCGGGGCGTAGTTTAGGGCTATTGTACATAGGGTCTCTATGAGTCACAGGTGACTCAATGGCATATAACAACAACAACAACATACCATGGACTGTTAAAATAATCAACTAATCTATCCTGTAGGATGTGTAATCAGAGTTCTCCAGAGAGTCAGGGATGGTGAAGTTTCTGATACACTTTGGACATGTTATGACAGAGGACAGCCCTTGGAAAAGAACACCGTGCTGGGAAAAGCGAGGGTCAGAGTAAGGGAAGAAGATCCTGAACAAGATTGACACAGTGACTACAACAATAGGTTTGAACATAACAGAGATGGTGAGAAAGGAGCAGGACAGCACAAGGTTCTGCTCTGTTGTGCACAGGATCGCAGGGAGTTGCACCCAGCAACAATGTAATGCTAAGTGGCAACATCATCCAGGTAGCAGAGCACCATCTAGTCCTTCTGATCTCAGGGTCATGAAGGCTGAGATTACCAAAGTCTGTTAGGACTGTGGACTAATTGTTTCCATGAGTTTTCTTCACATTTTGCTCCAGACAAGAACCAATTGTTGTACTCTTGTTTCTTTGGCCTCCTTTATAGACAACAGTTTCTCAGTCTTCTCATCTTCCTGTTAAGAACTCATTGTGGTTATTTTACAGAATGTTCCCCACCTTGAGTCTGCCTGGTATTTCCTCAGGATCAGATTCATGTTACACTGTTTGGCAAGAATGCTAAGTCGTTGGTATTGTTTTCTTCTCAGAGTAACAAATCCAGAAACACATGATCACTTCTCACCCTTTACACACAGTGCCAGAAGCTTCCATTACTAAGGAGTAATCCTGACTCTCCACTGTACTGTTCGCATTTTCTTTTTTGAAATGAATAAATTATGGAAAGATATTTTGATAGTCCATGTAAATATGTCATTCTTCACTAAACCTCACCATGATCCCAGAGTGTGTAAGAACTCATTCAGCTATTTTGAAATCCATTGGCTTCTCTCTGAGGGGAGGAACCAAGAAACCAAGAGTGTGCTTTTGAAGGTAAAAAGATCCCCAAACACAACTATAATATGTAATAAGGTACCTATCAACAACAATTTGTTGTTGTTGTTGTAAAGTGCCTTCAAGTCACCAGAAACTCATAACAACCCTATGCACAATAGCGACAAAGCCTGCCTTATCCTAAGTTAGTCTCACTGACTCAGGCACACTTACCCCATTGCCCCAGTCACAGAGTAAATTCATCTCATTTGGGGTCTTCCTCTCCTGCTCTGTCCCTCCACCTTTCCAAACATGATGTCTTTCTCTAAGGACTGATCCCTTCTGGCCACATACCCAAAGCATGTGAGTTAGAGCTTCAAAATCCAAGCCACCAATGAGAAACTTGGTTTCACCATCTCCAAGACAGAATTATTTGTTTTCTTGGTGGTCCACAGTATGTTTAGGGCTCTTCTCTAGCACAACAACTGAGAGGCATCAATTCTTCTGTCATCCTTAGTCATTGTCCAGCTCTCTGATGCATAGCAAGTAGTTGCAAAGACCATGGCATGAATCAGGCGCACCTTAGTCTCAAGACTAAGTCTTAGTCGTTGCTTCTCAGTACTCTGGAGAGGTCGCTGACAGCACCAGCAATATACTAATAGTAAACTACAAGTTACACTAAACGTATCTTTTCTGGACGCAACCATAAATCAAATTATAATAACAAAAGCTATTCTAATGACATTAAAACCAAAAGAGTTTAATACTAGTTTTACTCAGAAGTAAGGTTCTTCATAAATTAAATTCAGTTGGGTTGTTCTTATGTGCCATCAAGTCACCTTAATTTATGACGAAGGGCTAAAAGCATAGTATGTTATTACTGACTACTAAATAGCACACCAACAAAAGTTAAATTACATTTTTATTTAAAAAATAAGTCCAATCATTGAATATAGGTGCTATCTATTGTCAGATACATCAGTGTTTTTTATGCACAATTTCTAAAAATGTGTTGAGTGACTCAATTGTAAGATGTACCCCAATGTCAGAGATATTAAAGTATGAAAAATGGGGATGGGGAGGAGTCCAAAACAAAAGAATTCTTTTGAAATAGAGTATTGACATAAACAAATGCTCAATATTTCACCATGTAAGCATATTAGAGCTTTATAGCACATCGAGTTATTAAAACTAAAAGCCATATACAATTGCCAAGATATTAGCAAGAGAGGGCACCAAAGATGTTTGCAAAAATAATAGGTGAATTTGTAACCCAAAAAGTGTAATTCAAGTTCTACTTTCTGTTGATCATAGCTCTCAGCGCATTCAGGAACTAATGATGAGAAAGATTAATGCAATAAAACAAAAAAGTAACTATTCTTTATTGCAATTTGATAGATAAATACTGCTTGCATGGGCAATTATTTTACTACAAAATTTTAATTAGAATAAGACAGTGATATAGAAGAATCTATTTTTTGCTTAATTATTAACAAATATAACCAACTCTACACTGTATAATCTGTGAAAGAATACATGGCCAACAAACATAATTTGGAGTTTTAGTATCATGTTGGAGAATATTTCTGAACTCATAGGAGCAATGACAAAAAATTTAAAAAAGGCCTGCATAGCAGTTTCGCAGATTAAGCAGTACGTGTCAAAATGCCAAGTAATACCGTGCATCACTCCCCTCACTCAGGAGCCCTTCTCCAAGTCTGTAAGGAGTTGCACTGCTAACTCAAAGTTTAGTAGTTCTATCACATGCAAGCAAAATTCTGC
>NW_006399941.1:3018369-3019812 GCF_000299155.1 Elephantulus edwardii | reverse complement strand
CAAGGATTCTGAAGCTTCGTCTGACATACTTTGAGCATGTTGCAAGGAGGGACTGGTCCTTGGAGAGGGACATCATGTTTGGCAGAGTGGAGGGGCGGCAAAGGAGAGGAAGACCTTCGATGAGATGGATCGATTCTGTGACTGGAGCGGGGGAATAAGTGCGTTTGAGATGGCTAGGTTGGCACAGGATAGAACAGCATTTAGAGCTCTTGTACTATGAGTCGCAAATGACTCGATGGCACATAACAACAACAACAACAAAAACAACAATCCACGTGAAGCTGCTTGGAGCGAAAAGTAGCAAATCTCCTGTGCTATTTGGAATCTCAGAAAACCCACTAAGTGTCAGCTGTGTTTCAACCCCACAACGAGTTTCAGTGAGGGGTTTGTTTTTTTTTTCTTCCTTCATTGAGAAAATCTTGTTCCCCTTTCTGTAACTATTTCTGAGGTTCAATAGTTGGTGAGGCACAATAGTTACTGAAGGAAGTAAGAAATAAACTCTTTTTTTTTTAAAGTTTGTTCTTACTTTTTATCATTGTGACACTTAGACATACTTCCTTACTTGCCCTGATAGCCTCTGTACCTTAATAACTTTCATGCAAAGAAGGAATTCAACATATCTTTCCATGGCAGATAAGATCAAAGGGGGGGGGGGAGAAACAAAGCTTCATCTGACATACTTTGGGCATGTTGCTTGGGAGAGTGGAGAGACAGCACAAGAGAGGAAGACCCTGGATTGGCTCAGGGACTGGGGAAATGGGAGTAGATGTGTCAGAGACAATGAGGTTGGCTCAAGATAGACCAAGGTTCAGAGCTGTTGTATATAGGGTTGCTATGAGTCGCAAGTGGCTCAACGGCACATAACAACAACAACATGATTCCTAAAGATACAATTGATGTTGTATATGTGAATCAAATCCACTTTTTCTGAAACAAACTATGAGGACAATAATCAAAATAAATCAAAATCCCCACGTTTCTACTACTTGTGTTTTGCCATCACCTCCCAGAACTGGGCCTGACCTCACCTACAAAGGTCCTCCAGAAAGCCAGGTAAACCCAAGACCTCAACTGTCAGTCACCAACTGTAAGAATTAAAAGTCTCCTCACTTCTGACCTTCTGGCTACAAATCTGGGGGTTCCCATGCCCTTGGAAATACTAATATAGTCATTGCACATAAGCAAGTCAATTCCAGTTCATAGCAGCCATATTTAAGAGCCAAATTGCCTGTCAGGTTTTTTAGACTGTAATATTCCTAGGCATCAATTCTCTTTCTCTCATCGCTAGTCACTGTCCAACTCTCTGATGCATAGCATGTAATTGCAAAGACTATAGCCTGGATCAGGTGCACCTTAGTCTCCAGGAGCCTGACGTCATTTCTCTTCAGTACTCTTGAGAGGTCCCTCACAGATGACTTTGCCAATGCAATTAGTCTCCTGATT
>NW_006399941.1:3004183-3016364 GCF_000299155.1 Elephantulus edwardii | reverse complement strand
GCAGGAGAGGAAGACCTTCGATGAGATGGATCGATTCTGTGAGTGGAGTGGTGGGAATGAATGTGTTTGAGACAGCGAGGTTGGCACAGGATAGGATGGCGTTTAGGGCTCTTGCACATAGGGTCGCTATGAGTCGCAAACGACTCGACGGCACAACAACAATATTCGTAGAAGAAGATTTCCAGGTTTTCTCTCACACAGAGCCACTGGTGGTTTCAAAACATCACCCTATAGCCCAGTTCCCTTCAACTTATGGAGTTGTCATAAATCAAAATTGACTTGACAGCAAAGAATTTAAATGCTGGTTTTAGAGGTCACCTTTGACATTCTCTAAATAGCCACTAGGTGGTGCCCAAAGATCTTCTCCTGGACTTTGCTTCCTATTGGACAATTCCATCTAAGAATAAAATTATTTAAAAGCACATGCTATGAAACAAACCTTTCTAGTGTACACCTTCTCTACTT
This sequence comes from Elephantulus edwardii, assembly GCF_000299155.1. NCBI lineage: Eukaryota > Metazoa > Chordata > Mammalia > Macroscelidea > Macroscelididae > Elephantulus > Elephantulus edwardii. Next base: position 3,015,899 of record NW_006399941.1, on the reverse strand, counting down.
ATTAGGTTTACCGGAAAAAAAGCAATGCAGTCTTATTTGTAGGTGACATTTGTCAATTTTGAAACTGATACATACAACTGAAGATATTTACTCATATTTAATCTTTCCGAGTTGCACTCCTGTGTTGGGTTAACGATGTTGTGAATAATGGGTTTATGGGGGGATTAAGGTTATAATATCGTTAACTAGCAGTGGTACTCAAAGTTCCCCGATTAAAACACGCTTGGAAGCAGGGTTGGCATCCACTTCCGATATAGCTTGCCCCTGGAAACCCTATGAACTTGGAGAAAGGATGAAAGTTATACAAGTGTTCAGGTCTTTCGTTTATAGCGTCGCTATGAGTCATCTATGACTCTATGGCACTTAACAACAGTCATATAATAAGTAGGCTTTTTTTAAAAAAGAATTTTAATAAATAGGTTTTGATAATTGATGGTGTTATTGTTAGGTGCCATCAAGTTGACTTGATCTTTTGATCCATATCTTATTAACAACAAAGCTTTTCCTTGCCCTATTCTGAACCCTCCTCTTGATCTCAATCGTGCTCTCTGTGTCCATCCATTCTGCTTGCGATCTTCCTCTCTTTTTCTGATCCTCCACCTTTCTCAGCATGATGTCTCACTCCAATAATTGGTTCCTCCTAAGAATATGCCCAAAGTAAGTGAGATGAAGTTTCATTATTATTGCCTGTGGTTGCATTATTATAAACACTCTGGTCGCAGTTCCTTCACTTTAGAGTTTATTGTTCTTTTGGCTGTCCATAGGCTATTCCATCCTCTTCACCAACACCATAATTCAAGGGTATTGATTATTCTTCCATTTTCTTTACTTATGGTCCAGTTTTCAGAAGCATAGGAAGCAATTGAAAATACCATGGTTTGTATAGGACATGATTCTAATTCCTAAGATCATTACATGCAGTACTAGTCCAGAAGGCACATAACAACAACAATCCAGATGTTGCACTGGCTGAGTGTCAAGTGTAGCATTGTGGTGTTAGCCTAAAAGTTGGCTTTTTTTTTTAGCCATTAGTTAGCCCCCTCTCGTCTCCTACTATCATAACCACAGATACATGGTCTTGCAGATCAGAATCAGCTGTAGGACTAGGATAAGAGTGTGCTTCCCAAACTGAGCAGCAAGACTTGAGGCAAGCAAGACTTATAGCACCAAGATTTGAGGGAGAGTAGAGCAAGACCTTGTTAAATTGTGGCAAAGTGTGACCCAAGGCATCTTGTATTTGTGCTGGCCACTGTTAAAAAGTTTTGCTGTTCTTGCCAGATAATTAAAGAAGGTTACTTAGAACTGCTCTGAGGTAACCTTGCTGGATGATTTGGATTTGACTGCTAAACTGAAACCAGAGCCTGGACTATTTGAGGAATTGTGTTTTGGAACTCCTGGGCTAAATCTGAACTAATGAAATATTATTTGCCTCCTCTACTCTCTTACTTCCTTCCCTAATAAACTCTATTATTAGTATCAAAAGGAAAAAGAAAATATCATGTTTTGGATTAGGTGCACCTTGGTCTTTAAACTAACAGCCTTGCTCTTTAGATCTTTGGAGAGATCTGTGACAGATTTCCCCAGATTACCATGGGTGTTGATTGTGAATTTAAGTACATGAAATTGTTGGTAGGCCCCAGTTTGGAGGCTCATATGTGAAGCAGTTGGATTCTGAAAGGTGGGTTCCCTTGTTTTGGTGAGGGTCAGGTATTGACTGTTTGGTTGTGGATGTTTTTTGTTGTTGTTTTTGGGTTATTTTGTTGTTGTTGTTGTTGTTCTTCAGAATCATTTGTGAACTGATAAGGACTGTGGGCTGGAAGCATTTTATTTAATGTCAACCAAGAGCTGGTGGGTGGGCCTTGTATTTAAAAGATGATTGGTCCCCTGACTAAGTCTCCAGTTTGGAGGCTCATGTGTGAAGCAATTGGATTCTGGAAGGTGGGTTCTCTTGCTTGGGTGATGGTCCGGTTTGGTTGTTTTGTTTTGGATTTTTTTCATTCACAATCATGCGTGAGCTGATTGAATTTGCCGGGTTGGTGTTAATTGTGTTTGGGATGAACATTTTTCTAAGTGGTACAGCACTGTTCTGTCCATTTCTGTCCTGAGATAACTTGGAGTTGCTGTGATGTTGAATGCTGTGCCACTGATGTATCAAATGTCATAATGATTACCCATCGTGGACAGTGTTTGGTGGAGCTCCCAGATTGAGACAGGTTTGAAGCATGAATGGTATCCACTTCCTAAACAGTATGCCTCTGGAAACTCTATGAAGGTAGAAAAATTACAATAGTTACAGAACAAGGTTCAGGTATTTTGTTCATAGAGTCACTGTGAGTCATGCTTGACATGATGGCACTTAGCAACAACAACCCTTCTTAAGGTGGGCCTTTGTATTTAAAAGCCAGATGCACCCTGACTAAGTCTCCAGTTTGGAAACTCATGTGTGAAGCAGTCAAATTCTGGAGTGCAGGTTCTCTTGTTTTAAAGTCTGGTGTAAATTCTTTTGTCATTTGTTGTTTCTTTGGTTGGTTGGTTGTTTATTTTGTTCACAATTGTGTGTGAGCTGATTAATGTTAATTGTCTTTTGGAAGAACATTCTTCTTCTAAGTGGTACAGCACTGGTCTGTAGGTTTCCTGTAGTGAGATAACTTGGGGTTGCTGTGATACTAAACACTGCCCCACTGGTGTATGAAATGTCATAGTGGTTACCCATGGTGGACAGTGTTTGGTGGAGCTCCCAGATTAACACTGGCTTGGAAGCAGGATTGGCATTCACTTCCTAAACAACATACCTTTGGAAACTCTATGAACATTAGAGAAACAGCAACAGTTCTAGAACAGGGTTCAGATCTTTTGTTCATAGGGTAGCTATGAATCATATTTGCCTAAACAGCACTTAATAACAACATTTACAGTATGACAGAAGAAGAATTGATGCCTTTGAGTTATGATGCTGGAGAAGAGTCTTGAACATATTATGGACCACCAAGAAACCAATGTGTCTGTCTTGGAGAGAGTGAAACCAAGTTTCTCCTTGCAAGCTAGCATTTTTAAGCTCTATCTCACATACTTGAGACATGTGGCCAGGTGGAACTCGACATCATGCTCTGAAGGGCAGAGGGACAGCAAATGAGAGGAAAACCCCAGATGAGATGGATTGATACAGTAACTAGTGTAATGAGATTAGGTGTGTCAGAGTCAGTGAGACTGGCTCAGAATAGGGCAGGCTTCAGAATCATCGTACATAGTGTTGTTATGAGTTGCATGTAACAACAACATATACTGCAAAGCTATTAAAACCATTGTTATGAAGAGGACTCTACTGGGATGTCCTATTGTTGTTTGCCGTCGAGTTGATCCCAACTCATAAAAAAAAAATAAATAAATAAAAACACAAACCACAGTATAACAGAATAGCAACACCATACAGAGATTTCTAGGCTGTACAACAACAACAACAGTATTTTATGGAATCCGATGACCTCCATCTAAAAGTAATCACTGTGCTAGGCTTCTTCACTACAGAGAAACAACTTTATAAAGGAAGTGCATAAAGCTTTTCCAATGTCTAAGTCTTCCAGAATGAGAAAGGGCAATGAAATGGCAAGATGGGCTTCCGAATACGAACTGGCCATCAGTAGCACAAAGACTAGATTTTTTTTTTTGTGCCTCACATAAATATCACATCCCCAGTCAACAGAAAAACCTTCCTTCCTACACGATATATAACATGATGCTTCCTGCAACTCCCCTTAGCAGCCACTTCTTGGATATTGCTATATTGGAAGGTATTTTGAATGGTATAACAAAGCACAAATGAAATACGTCCAAACTTTTCATTTCTAGATACAAGAATCCAACAACAATGAACTCCACTGTCTCAGATAACCTATGATAACGTTCACCAGAAAGAATTTCCTTTAATTCCACTAAGAAGGTTAAAAAAAAAAAAACTATTTATCATGAACATTTTTATAAATTGTTAAAGACTTTAGCTTTCAATACACTCTTCACCGGTAAAAAGACCTTTCCTTTCACCACAGATCCTATCTATGGCCAAGAGACATCATCTCATATGACGAATTGTCAAGGCTTCCAGACCTGACTCTTATAACCAAAAGTCTTTGATTTCCAGTTCTTCTACCTGTTTTGCTCTGGCCATAATTTTTTAGGGTCTTTTAAATTTTTTTTTTTTTACATTGTGCTTCAACTCATATATATTGTGTTTTGTACAATAATTCATAAACATTGTGTTTTATGTAACTGACCATCATGGATCTCTATTTTTTTATCTTTTATATTAAGCTACTCTTTTATTGTCTTCAGATAAACCTTACTTAGATATAGTATAATTTTTTAAATTTTGTTTTATTAATTTTAATGACTATTTACAGAGATTTTTGGATTTCCTTTCATTCATTGTTGCATTTTTCTCCCTGCCCATCCCTTCCCCGCAGTTTGCTCTTCTTTTTGAAAAGTAAAATTCTTTCATTGGTATACAAACCCACCCCCACCGCAGTACACTCCATTACGCAGCCTCACTCCATCTCCTCAGCTCTCCAGTGTCTCCCATTGCCTCTACCCCCCCCATTCACCCACTAACTTCTGCTAACCCAGTACATGTTTTCCCCTTTACCTTCCCCTCCCAAAATCCATACGTATCCTTCTGAGTTATCATCCTGTTTTTGCAATAGTGTTCTTAGCCAATATTTGTCCTTTTTTTAATGTATAATTTTTTATTTTATTTTTTTAATAATTTTAATAAACATTTACAGAGAATTTGGATTTCCATTCATTCATTGCTGCACTTTTGTGACTCAGTTATTTTGCACAACATCGTCCTCTCTAGACTCTTCCATGTTGTGTCATGTTTTACTTAATTAAATACTTAAATACTTAATTGTTCCTTAATGCTGCATAGTATTCCATTGTGTGAATAAACTTCAGTTTCTCCATCCATTCGTCTGTTGATGAAACTTAGGTAGCCACCCTTTTCTAGCTATTGTAATACTGCTATGAACATAGGTATAAATATCTGTGTTCATATGTCATCTCTAATATACCTATATTATATTCCTAGAAGTGGAATAGCTATATTCCTGGAAGTGGAATAGCTGGGTCATATGAGATTACTATGATTAGCTTTTTTGAGGCTGTACCCTTTTACAAACCCACCAACAGTGCATGAGAGTTCCAATCTCTCAGCATCCCCATCTCTGACCATTAAAGATACCAAGATCTCTCACTATTTTTCAAATACTTATAAACTTTATCTCCTTATCTAACTTTTTTTTTGCTTTGGTCATATGGGGACATCTTTGACAGAGAAACAAAACCATGGAGTGACACCCATTGATTGTCATCTAAACATATAGCAACAGGCAACGATCCTTGTTACTGCCAACAATGGTCCTCCTAATGATCTTGCTTCATTATTATTGACACAGTAAACCAATTGCTGTTGTTGTGTGCTGTCAAGTCAAATCAATCCATAGCTAATCCTACCAGTGGGTTTTCACAGGCAATAAATTGCAGGGAAGGAGATTGTCCATTTTTCTCTCTTGGAGCAGCTGACGGATTTGAATCACCTGTCTTCAAGTTAACAGAGCAACTTCCTAACACTAGGTCATGGGATTTACTCCAGAAGTGTAAAATGTGTTCAATATTTGAAAAATCAATTGATTGTGGTATAATTCCCGTTTTTCTATACTGTTGGACTTGATTTACCAAAGTTTTATTTAAATGTGCTTCAAGGTAGATTCAATAGGGATATTGATTTATAGTTTTCTTGTAATGATTTTGCTACATCTTGTATCAGTGGGATGATGACTTCAGAAAAGAAATTAGGAGTGTTTCTTGTTTTTATGTTTCATGGGAAAGTCTGTAGAATTTATTTTATTTCTTAAATGTTTGTTAGATTTTATAAAGGAAAAAAATCATGGTTTAAGACCACTGAATCATGCTAAAAGCAGAGAGCACTAAAAGAATGTCTCTCTGTGTTTCATTGACCATGCAAAGGCATTTGACTGTGTGAATCACAACAGTGGCTGACTGAGAAGAATGGGAATCCAGAACTCATGATTGTGCTTAGGTAAAACCTATATAGTTGGACCAGGAGACAGTCGTCAGAACAGAGCAAGGAAACACTATATGGCTCAACATCATGAAAAGTGTATGCCAATGATGTATCCTATCTCAGACCTTTTCAATCTGTATTCAGAAACTGGACTCTATGAGGAGGAATGTGACATCAGGATTGGACAAAGACTCATCAAAGACCTCTATTATGCAGAGGACACACTTTGCTTGCTGAAACTGAGGAGGACCTGAGGCATTTGCTGCAGAAGGTCGAAGACTGCAGCCTTCAATACAGATTGAAGCTCAATATCAAGAGAACAAAGATTCTCACCACTGGGCCAATTGGCAACATCATGATTGACAGTGAAGAGATTGAGACTGTTAACAGCTTCAGTTTGCTTGGCTCCACAATCAAGACTCTTGGTACCAGCAGCCAGGAAATCAAAAAACTAATTGCATTGGGGAAATCTGCTGTCAGGGACCTCTCCAGATTACTGAAGAGCAATGTCAGTCCAGAGACTAAGGTGTGCTTGATCCAAGTCATCATCTTTGCAATTACTTGCTATGCATCAGAAATCTGGACAATGACAAGGGATGATAAAAAGAGAGTATCGAATGTACCATAGACTGCTAGAAGAACAAACAGGTTCTCCCTGGAGAGGGTGAAACCAGTCTGCTCCTTGGAGGAAAGGATTCTGAAGCTCCATCTGACATAAGTTGGGCATGTTGCAAGGAGGGACAAGTCCTTGGAGAGGGACATCATGCTTGGGAGGGTGGAGGGACAGTGCAAGAGAAGAAGACCCTGCATGAGATGGATTGACTCAGTGACTGGGGTAATCGGAGTGGGTGTGTCAGAGACAATGAGTTTGGCTCAGGATAGAGCAGTGTTCAGAGCTGTTGTACATAAAATTGCTATGAATTGCAAGTGGCCTGACAGCAGTTAACAACAAGACTACTAAAAGCTAAGATGAGGCTTACACACTGAATAAATGTTGAAGGGTTAACAGGTGTGCAAAGGAAGGGAAAAGGGGGGGGGGAATTAAGTTAGTGAAGAGGAAACAAATACACAATAAGGGGTGAGTAAACCTTGTTATCAATTAATTGTGCTAATCGATGGTACTTAGTGTTTCTAGAACAATCTATGATTGATTATATGAAAAACCAATATGGTTTGTAATCCTTCACTCAAATAATTTTTTTAATTATTTTTATTGATATTTTAATGAGTTTATAGAGAACATGGATTTCCATACATTATTTGTTGTTGCACATTTTCTTCCCTGTCCACCTCTCCTCCTGTTCGCTCTTTGAAAAAAAAAATCTTTCATTGTTATACAATCTCCCCACCCCCCCAACCTCCAGTCCACTTTACTGTGCAGCTCTTATTCTGGACAGTTGTCATGCAAATAATGCCTAATCATATATTCCTCTTAAGCAGTGCTCTCCCTCGTCTGTTTCAATGCAGTGTACATTTTTAATCCCCTCTTTTCTTAGTTTCATCCGATGACAGTCCTGTTTTACAACAGTGGCATTATACAGTATTTGTCCTTTTGTGACTCAACATAATGTCCTCCAGGGTCACCCATTTTGTATAATATTTCATGAGTTTCTTGTTTTTCAATGTAACATAGTATTCCATTGTGTGAATATACCACAGCTTCTCTCTCTATTCATTTGTTGATAGGCACTTGGGTTTTAGTTTCCATCTCTTTGCTATTGTGAACAACACAGCAATAAACATGGCTATGCTTATAACTGCTTGCTTGGAAGTTCTGATTTCTTTAGGGTTTATTCCCAGTAGTAGAATTGCTGGGTCAAATGGTATTTCTGATTTCTGTTTCCAACTTTTTCACAAAGCATCATACTACCTTCCATAGTGGTTGCACTATTTTACACTCCCACAATAGTTCCAGTTTCTCCACAACCTCGCCAGCATCTGTTGTTTATTACTCTGTTGAATTTTGATATTTTTACTGGGGTAAGATGATAGCTCATAGTTGTTTAAAAATATTTTTTTAAAAAGCAACAAAAATGTACAGCCTTACACTAGAGAGGAATTCATCTATTAAATGGACCAAACTTTGAAAAACTCAACTTTTTTGGGTTTATTTGCTACCTGACATGTTTACCAACTGTTTCTGTTCACGGTTATGAGTGTTCTTAGTGGTCACACAGGACAAAGTGTAGTGTCAAGGGTTTACTTTTCAAAATTACTTTCCTTTCCCTTGATATCTATCCTGAGACTACACCCCATGGCCATCCTTACTGCCCTTGATGTTGTGGTCTACACACCAACACTCCAATAAAATACTGTGTTCAGTATTTCAATGAGGGCTCCTCATTGCCTGAGATCCTGTATCATCAACAGCGACATGAACTTCTGGGGACCTCCAGCCAATTGCCCATCCCAAGAACGTGATAGCAGGTTTGGATTGGGGTAAGGAGGAGGAACAATAGATGTTAAAAATGATGGAGTGACAAAACAGATGCAATGTTTGAGATATTTTTGACCTGAGCTTTTTTTTGTGCTTAGTCTGGTACTAATTATTATTAATTATGGTTGGAATTCCACATAAAACACAAATAAAGCAAACTTACTAAAAATAACTCGAGCAAAAGTCTTTTCAAAGACAAAGACAAAGCCTTGAAGACCATCGCACTTGGATCTGCTTTGGCTTTAATCTACAGTTTCAAGTTAGAGGGGTGTTTTTTTCAGTCCTGATCTATTCCCACTAGTGTCATCTGTCCTTTATTAGTCAGGTTACCAACTGTAAAACACCCTAGGTACCTTTGAACTCCCAACCTTTCAGTTAATGGTCAATCACTTAATGGTTTGCCTCACCCAAGAACTCCATTCAAGAAATATGGCTCATTAAAATAGATTACTTGCAACTATAAAGGCAACTTTTTTAAAATAAAATTTGTATTATATACTCATTTACTTAAAAGTGTACATACATCATTTTTCACACCAGATTGTTTCCATTTCATACAGACAAAATTTTAAGAAACTTTTAAGAAAAGGGTGATACAATGATAGAACCTTGAGCTATATCAGAACCAGATAAATTATTAACATTCTATGACAAAAAGGTGAAGGGAAGGGCAGTTGACTGTGTTAAAGCTAGAGCTTGGAGATGTTTAGAATGTCTTTGTTTCAGAGGATGATAGTGCACGAGGAACTGGCCTTGGCTGGTTTTCAAGAAGAGTACAAGGACAAGGGAGTTTCTCTTCAGTAATTTTTAGAAAAGGGTTCTTGTTTCAGATTTAACTCCATTTTGTAACTTATGAAGAGAAGATACATATTTTTTCCTTACAATTCCCCCTCATTTTATGTTACATGTTTTTCATTCTTCAAATTTTTATAGAAATTAAATCTGATGTTCTTGAGTGTCTATCAGAAAGAGGCAATGAGAGGAAGGAGGAGGAGGCCCTTTGGTTCTGTTTGCTTAGCTGTTTCTCTAGATAAGTTGTTGGGTGAGCCTTCTTACACAAGATGTGATACAATAACCTACAAGTACCAAGACCTAAAATGCAATAAACAATGATGTCAGAACTGAAGTTAGTAATCTTTTCTAGTTTTTTAACTACTGCTCTATGAGGTTTGAAAACGGGTCATTTACACCTGAATTTCCAGCTAATTGTTTGCTACAGTAGTTAATTTAAGTCTTTGGTAATTGTCTCATCAAGGGCAGTTATTGGGGATAAAGATATAGCATTGACTTTTAATTATTACGCACAAACTACTCAGTTAAACACCGTGTGGAAACTTCATATGGAAAACCCAGGATCCCAGACTGAAGTTTCCAGGAAAGGCTCAAACATCACGTAGAAGTCAGAGATGGGGTGTCAGCATGAGGCAGCATAGAAGCCTCTTAAATACTGTGTCCAAACAAAGAGGGCTCAGGGCCAAAAGGCCTACATGGTTTCGCTGCAGATGCTCATGGGTCTGGCTAGGCTCCCAAGGATATCTACAGCTGTGTCCTTGACGTGTCGATTGATTCATTCTCCTCTAGATGAATAGCCAGTTCGCAGAAACAGAGCAAATAGTCCCAAGATAAGAAATGGGTACATGAACTTAAGAGACTCTCTAACATAATTATTTCCACAATTAGGTCTTAGAGCCAATAGAGGTCATGAGCGGATAGTAAATCATCTGGCTAGAATATGAGAAGACAAGCCACAAATTCTACAATACATACAACAGTTACAAAAACAAAAAATACAATGTCAAAGATCAAGAAAGGATTGAACATAGCTTTAAAATATTGTTGGGCTGAGGGGGACTTAAAGAGGAAATCATACTGATTAGTATTATTATTACTTAGGATATATTAATTAACTTTTGATCTGTTATTTGTGTATTTTAATGTTAGATAAAGTAATGTAAGGGGCAGAAGGTAAGTGGAAAAGATGCTTTATAACTAAGGGGTCATTACTTGTTAATAGTCTCTGAACATTCTCTTTATCACTTTAGGGTCCAAACTCAATCATCTAAGAAGAGTGTCCCTAAAAAAAAAAAAAGAAAAAAATACAGTAACTTTGATAATTTAGTCAATGAGGCTTCTCATTGCTCTGGGACCTGGACCCCCTCCTTTTCTCTCTACTGACTCTCCTCTCAGTCCCCCTTTCCCCCCTTCTTTTTAAAATTTTTTAAAATTTATTTTATTATCTGTGTGTGTGTGTGTGTGTGTACCGTCAAATCGGATCTGACTAGTACAGGAGGAGATTGCCCCTCCTTCTCCAGAAGAGCATCTGATAGATTCAAACCTCATACGTCTGGGATTGCAGTGCAGCTTCTTGCCACTAGACCACCAGAGCTCCCTTCAGTCTCCCTTTTAACCTCTCTATTCCTTGCAATCTGCCCTCTGGGATGGGAACCATTACTGCTATTTGGGGAAGGGGAACCGTAACTGCTCTACGTCCTTCCTGCTGGAAGGTGTATTTTGTGACCAGCAGTTAGACTCCTTCAGGTGGAGGCTGATTGGAGGATCTACAGAAGATCTGGTAGCTCTTGTTCTATGTTCAGACTAGTTCTGTCTCTTTGAATTAGCATCATTTTCTACCAGAAATGGTGTAGTCTGAAAGATATAAACTTGGAAAACATGTTAGAAAGACACAACCTTAACAGCAATTAATAGGGATATCTCTCATTTTCTTAAGAGTATTTTGATTGTGTAACAAAGAAAATCTTTTTAAAGAGAAAAGTGAACTGAGGGGGGTATGGAGGAAAATGTGCAACAATGAATAAATGCAAATCCAAGTTTTCTATAAAGTTTCACTAAAATAACAATTTTAAAAAAGAATATTTTGAACTAAAATAAAAGTTTAAAGATTCAACTTGATTTGCCTGAATTTACTCATTTTAAGGCTTATGCAGAACAATCTATCATTACTTAAAATAAAATTCCTCTTACACTTTACTCACTTATTTTTACTTTCTAGTCACTTACTCTTACTTTCTAGTCATTTATTCTTTCTGGGGGGAAAAAAATACCATCTATTTCAAGATCAAATGACTTTCTTTTACTTCAAAAACAGGATGATGCTTGTTATTCTATTTAGCCACAGGCTTACATAGACTTTCTTATGCCTTCTACAACTGCTTGATTCGTTCTCATAAACTTTCTTTAAAAAA
>NW_006399941.1:2999718-3003998 GCF_000299155.1 Elephantulus edwardii | reverse complement strand
CTCATCTGTTTTAATACTGTGTACATTACTGATCCCCTTTTTTCTTAGATTCTCCCCAACCTCCATATTGGTCCTGTTCTGTAACAGTGGCAATTACAGTATTTGTCTTTTTGTGACTGAGATATTTCACTCAGCATAGAGAAGACATTCAGATGGCAAACAAATATGAAAAAATGTTCAAAATCCCTAGCTCTAAGAGACATGCAAATCAAAACAACAATGAGATATCATCTCACCCCAGTCAGAATAGCAAAATTTAACAGAACAGCAAACATCCTGCTGGCGAGGTTGTGGAGAAACGGGAACTCTTATTCACTGTTGGTGGAAGTGTAAAATGGTGCAACCACTATGGAAAGCGGTATGGTACTTTCTCAAAAAGTTGGAAATAGAAGTACCATTTGATCCAGCAATTCCACTACTGGAAACATACCCTAAAGAAACCATAACTGCCACCAAGCAGATATATGCACACCCATGTTTATTGTTGCTTTGTTCACAATAGCAAAGAGTTGGAAACAGCCCAAGTGTCCATCAGCAAATTAATGGATAGAGAAGCTGTGGTAAAGTCACACAATGGAGTATTATGCAGCACTGAAAAAACAAAGAACTCATGAAATAGTATGCAAAATGGGTGACCAGTTCTCATAAACTTTCATGCCTTCTACAACTGTTTAGTCCATTCCAACAAAGATACACACATTCCTCGCCACTTATAGACGGAGCAAATTTGTGCTTTGGCTTCAGGTAATACACAGATTTTACCCAATTACCAACACAACTTTAGAAGTTTTAAAAAGGACTGATCTCTCCTGGCCACGTGCCCAAAGTAATTGAGGCAGAGCTTCAAAATCCTAACCTCCAAGGAAAGATTTGGCTTCTCCCTCTCCAAGACAGACCTATTTGTTTTCTTGGCAGTTCAAGACTCTTCTCCAGCACCACAACTCGAAGGCTTCTATTCTTCTTCTGTCATCCTTAGTCATTGTCCAATTCTCTGAAGCATAACACATAATTGAGGAGACCATGGCCTGAATTAGGCACATCTTTGTACCTAGACTGACATCGTTGTTCTTCAGCACTCTGGAGAGGGGTTAGTACAACAAAACTAACAGACAGCAGAAAATAAAGAGTTCCATATTTACTATGGCAAATGGTGGAGTAGTCCAGATGTTTCTGCCACGGTCTCAAGAATACCCACTGCTTTATTTACTAAGTGAAGGTAAATTCTTCGTGAGTTACAAAACTATCTTCTTTTTGATAGATCAGATAGATAGATAGATAGATAGATAGATAGATAGATAGATAGATGATAGATGATAGATAAATAGATAGACAGGCAGACATGGAGATATATATATTTTACTATATACCACTACAATTGTTCTTGACTTTCTGTGGCACAGAAGTATTTAGCTACTTGTGCTTAAAGCTTCTTGAGAACTTCTTTTTCTAAGTTTGTTTGTGTTGTTGGGATTTTTTTCACCCTTAAGAAAATACTGGCATTTAATGTAGCAAAAAATCTTTGTCATTGCAGAATCAGGTCTTGAACACTCAGGCATATAAACAAGAGGCTGCAAAATAGAACAACCTTAAACTCTACAAAAAGCTGCAAGGTGAGAGTTGGTTTTAAAAATTTCCTTCCTTATACTTTTAACTTAACACTTCAGTGGGAGAAAGGTCTTAAAAGATAGAACTGGTGAAGCTACTTTTGCATTAAGCAAGAACCTGATTACATTACCTCTCATGTCAGCCACAACTCAGGGTTCAGCTGATAGGATGGGAGATGCTGATTCCCATCAGTGAGGGCAATGCAGTTCCCCGGACCGTGTCAGCTGGCCTCTGAGAGCACTCCTGTTATTACCAGCATAGAAGTCTGGTGCTATGGCTGCCTTTGAAGGTGGTCAATAGCACATCTTGCTTTAGAATGTTCTGGACATTGCCTTCTTTTAAAAAAAAATATTAATTTCAATGAAAATTTACAGAGACTTTGAATTTCCATTCATTCATTGTTACACTTTTCTCCCCTCCCAACCCTCCCCCCGAGTACACTTACCTCTTGGAAAAGTAAAAGAAAAATTCTTTCATTGCTTTACAATCCCTCCTCCCAGGTCCACTCCACTATGCAGCCTTTGCTCTGGACTCCTGTGATGAAAATAAATACCTAATCACATATCCCTTTTTAAACAGTTTTCTCCCTCATCTGTTTCAATGCAGTATACATTATTGAACCCATCTTTCTCAGCCTCCCCCCAACCCCGAAGTCAGTCCTGTTTTACAGCAGTGAAACTATGCAGTATTTGTCCTTTTGTGACTGAGATACTTCACTCAGCATAACATCCTCCAGGGTCACCCATTTGGAATAATATTGAATGAATTCATTGTTTTTCAATGCAGCGTAGTATTCCATTGTGTGAATATACACTGCCTTCTAATGCCTTAGCTTTCCTGTTATTGTTAACGAGACTTGGCTCTCAGGAACCTCATGACAGTATTGGTCGCCAGTATTGATGTGGAACCCTGGAAGTGCTGTGATGTGGGCCTTGCATAGCTATGGCCAGCAACGGGGCTTGTTTTTCTTTTTGTCAGTTCTATCTTTGTTAAAAACTTTGAAAGCCTTTTTTCACCAAATGAGAGAGGAGTCTATGGATCAGTTCCAACTTTTTGTTTCTTTTTTATCTGTAATACTCTATTTTTACAAAGAGTTTCCTAAATTTCTGTATTTTAGAGCCTAGGGAGCTTGTATAAGGGAGGGTTGGAGCTGTGAAAGTGAGAAGTTTTCACAATATGTTTTTTCTCTGAGTATTTTGACCTGGTGATTGTGTTTTAGGCTAACTTCTGTAGCCTTCTCAAAGTCCCAACATAACTTGAATTTGTGCTAAAGTTAACAATTCTTAGCTACAGATTGCAAAGTAAACAGGCTTTAGTTTTTAAAAAGGAAGGTTACTAAGAGAAAAACATCTTCCTTGCTGATTGTTGCCATAAGCCCTAATTGGCATCTATATCTTTTACAGTAAGTGGATCTCTATGGGGTTTTCTTGCATGGATTATAAGTGTAAGGCTAATGGAACAGCTGCTTTAGCTTCTTCAAAGGCTTTAGTCTACTATCACCACACGTATATTCATTTTTTTTTCCTAGTGAAATTGTACAATGGCTGCATGATACCACCTAAGTGCCCTTCAATAGCCATATGTATATGTTGTTATTGCTGTTGGGTGTCACCAAGTAGAGAACGATTCAAAGTAATACTATGAACAACAGATTTACAGATTTGAACCCTGTCCAATCCTGTACCATCTTCACACTTCTTTTTTTTTTAATTGAAAAAGAAAACTATCAAAAGTGAGGAGGAACAGAGCCTTCATAAGAAAAAGACTGATAACACAATTACAAAATAGGCAAAGGACATGGAAAGACTTTTCACCGAGGAAGATATCCAGATGGCCAACAGACACATGAAGAAATGCTCAAAATCACTGACAATAAGAGAGAATGAGATACCATCTCAACCTAGCTGAAGGCAAAGTTTAATAGAACAGCAAGTAATAAATGTTGGAGAGGATTTGGAGAGATAGGAACTCTTATACACTGTTGATGGGATTATAAAATGGTACAACCACTATGGAAAGCAATTTAGTGTTTTCTCAGAAAGCTGAACATAGAAATTCCTTATGACCCAGCTATTCCACTGCTTGGAATATACCCTGAAAGAATGAGAACTGAGGCACAAACAGAGATTTGTACTCCAATGTTCATAGCAGCGTTATTTACCATCTCAAGAACATGAAAACAGCCCAAATGTCCAACCACAATCAAATATATTGAGAAATTATGGTACATTCACCTAATGGAACACTGTGCAGTTGTTGTTGTTGTTATGTGTCATTGAGCTGCCTGTGACTCATGGTAACCCTATGTATAACAGCTCTGAAGCCTGCCCTGTCCTAAGCCAGTCTCACTGACTCTAACACACCTACTCCCATTGTCCTACTTACTGAATCAATTAATCTCATCTGGAGTCTTCCACTCCTGGCCTTTCCCTCCACCTTATGAGCATGATGTCCTTCTCTAATGATCCTGGCAAAAGAGGTAGAAAACAACCCAAGTGCCCATCAACAAATGAATGGATAGAGAAGCTCTGGTATATTCACACAATGGAATACTATGCAGCATTGAAAAACAAGGAACTCATGAACTATTGTGCAAAATGGATGACCCTGAAGGACATTATGCTGAGTGAAATATCAGTCACAAAAGGCAAATATTGCATAGGACCACTGTTGTA
>NW_006399941.1:2996712-2998999 GCF_000299155.1 Elephantulus edwardii | reverse complement strand
TTTAACCCTCTCCAGGATGAATCTGTTTGTTCTCTTGCCAGTCCGGGGTACATTCAATACTCCAACTCCACAGCTCAAAGGCAGCAATTCTCCTTCTATCCTCCCTAGTCATTGTTCAACTCTCTGATGCATAACACGTGATTGTAAAGACTATGGACTGTATCAGGCGCACCTTCATCTCCAAAGAGACACCGTTGCTCTTGAGTACTTTAGAGAGGTCCCTAACAGCAGACTTTCCCATCGCAATACGTTTTTTGATTTCCTGGCTGCTGGTGCACACACTTTCTTTCATCTTTGGGAGAATCTCTCTACATCCTTTATTTGAATTTCTGCTTCCTATCCCAGTTTCTTTAGTGTGTGTGCTCCTTTTCTAGAGGCCCAACCCCTATGACTGGAGGTTTCTCGCACTCCTCCTGAAGAGGCTTAGCATACCCTCCCCTACCCCTCCTATTCCCCATCAGAAGATTTCTGGCCCTCCTCCCTAGGGGCTCAAATCCCCTTGTCTTTGGGTTTCTTGCACTCCTTTGCTTTCTCTTTTTCTGTCTCCAACCACTTCTTCCATGGCAATCTTGGATGCCTCTTAGCAGGTGGTGTTCCAGTATAAATCCACAACTCAGATGGGCCAACTTGATACAGCTCTAAGCCTTATGAGGTCATCACTGAACTGCGAATCTGGACTCTGCACTCACTCCGTGCTCAGGGAATGTCTCATTCTCACACATACAACCTCTAGTACATCCCAAACCACCAAGGGAGTATTCACTGCCCTGGCAGCAATTCACTCCTTGGTTATCCCAACCACCAAGGGAGTATCTGCTTGCTGCCCCCACAACTTTCCTCTGCTTGGTCTATACACTGAGTTACCTGGTTTTCACAGTGCTTGCTTTAGGCCTTTCACCTGTGTTGCTGAGAGTCCAGGTTTAATAGCTTCTTTAAAAAAAATAGATTTTTTAAGGAGTTTACCAAGAATTTGGATTTCCATTCATTGATTGAGGGAAGCCGAATATCAAATTTGATAATAATGGACCAAATGCTGTATCAGGAAATGAGGGAGGCTTAATACAAGCTGAAGGTCACCTTGTGACACTGGGGCGTTCCCTAGGAGTCAACATCGTTCTTAGTTTTTATCAAATGAATCCCTCCCTCTTGAGATTAACCTAGAGGAACTTGGCCTTATCTGTAAAAGATTTCACCATTATCCTTTGTTTTGTACTTCCTTATTTTTCTGTATAAATACTCAGAGAACCATGGCTCTGTGCCTTCAGTCATGGGAACTGTTGGCCCCCTGTTTTTCACACTCTATTCTATATCATTCCTGGCTGTTTGTATCTTTATTATAAATTTATTCTATTCTTTGGGACCCTTGGTCTGCAACAATTGATTGCTGCACATTTTCCTACCTACCCCCACCTCCTCCAATACCCCAACCACTTCACCCCCCAACCCCACCTGTTCACTTTTCTCTTTTAAAAAATTCTTGCTTCTTTAGGGAGGCTTCAATTGCTCTTCCCCGAGGTTGCCGCATCTATAGACAATCTCCCTCAAGTAAGAAGGCTAAGGCCACTCTCCAGAGAATGGGCTATCTTGGGCAAGCACCCAAATTGTTAGAAACATGGCTAGGTGTCAACAACAGAAACACGGCAGAACAAAAGGTCTCGACAAAGCATTTTACTTCTGCAGAAGATTTCTTGGGCATATTTAAGTCTGACCAACATGCATGCTGGCAGGCAGTCCACTCAGGTTTCATCCTTGATGCAAAAGCTAAGGTTGTCTCATTCTATTGATCAATAGTTCGACCTCACATTCTTCTTCCTACCAGGTTTGCTAATTTGACCTGTGCTTGAAAGGAGGCGACTGGGGCTTGAAAATGTTTGGAATGCTTTGTTTTCAGGTGGCAGTGATTGTTGTTGTTGTTATGTGCCCTCGAGTGGCTTGCAACTCATAGCAACCCTATGTACAACAGCTCCAAACTCTGCTTTGTCCTGTGCCAGTCTCATTGTCTCCGACACACTCATCCCGACTGTCCAAGTCACCGAATCAATCCATCTCCCAGAGGACCTTCCCCTCCTACGCCTGCCCTCCACCCTCCCAAGTATGATGTCCTTCTCCAAGGACCAGCCCCTGCTTACAACATGACCAAAGTATGTCAGACGGTTTCATAATCCTTGCCTCCAAGGTGCAGCCCAGCTTAACCCTCTCCAGGATTAATGTTTGTATTCTTAGCAGTCCATGGCACCCTCAGCACTCTTCTCCAACACCAAAGCTCAAAAGCATCAACTCTCCTTCT
>NW_006399941.1:2994690-2995897 GCF_000299155.1 Elephantulus edwardii | reverse complement strand
TTCCACACTCTGTTGGGTCACCTTTCTTTGGAAATGGAACAAATATAGATCTCTTCCAGTCAGTCGGCCAAGTCATTACTTTCCAGATTTGACACAACTTGGTGAGTATGTCCAGAACAGCATCTGTTAGCTGAAATATGTCAATTGGTATACCATCTATTCCTGGGGACTTATTTTTTGCTATTTCTTTCAAAGCAGCTTGAACTTCTTACTTCATCACCATAGGCTCTTGCTCATATGTTGTTTCATTAAATTCTTCTGTGTCTGCCAATTCCTTTTGATATAATGACTCAGTATATTCTTTCCATCTTCTTGATACCTCCTGGATCATTTAATACTCTCCCTAAAGCATCCTTGGTTATAGCAACTCGAGGTTTGAATTTGTTCTTCAGTTCCTTGAGCTTAAGAAATGCTGAGCGAATTCAACCCTTTTGGTTTTCTGACTCCAACTCCTTGCACATTTCATTGTAATATTTTACTTTGTCATCCCGCACTGCCTTTTGAAATCTTCTGTTCAGCTCTTTAGTATCTTGAATTCTTCCTTGTGCTAGGGTAATATTAATAAGTTCAGAAATCTCTACGTAGGTATCAATTATAGGGTGGTATTAATAAGTTCAGAATTCTCTATCTAGGTATCAGTTATAAAACTATAGTTATTTTTCTTCAGCCTACAAAACTAGTTGCTTAGCCTCCTAGTTCTGTTTCCTGTCTTTAGTCATGTAGAGTAGTTTGAGCTGTCTGTTTACCAGAAGAGGAAATGCATCTATTGTAGATCCTGGTGAAGTTGGTTCTCCAGTCATATGTAAACTGTACTTAATCTGCCTGTTTGCCAGGAAAAAAACTGGGGCTTTCCTGAATTACTGATACATAGATGGGAATAGTTCTTTTCACATGTAGAAATTACCTTTTTTACCATGAAATCAAAGAGCTGAACAGAAAATGTCAAAAGGCAGCCAGGAAGACAAAGCAAGATACTATCATGAAATGTGCAGAGAGCTGGAGTCAGAAAATCAAAAGGGCCGAACTCACTCAGCATTTCTTAAACTGAAAAACAAATTCAAGCCACGGCAATACTTAAGGATACTTTGGGTACAATGTTAAATGATCCAGGAAGTATCAAGAGAAGATGGAAGGAGTACACAGAGTCACTGTATCAGAAGGAATTGGCTGACATAGAAGAATTTCATGAAATGACATATGAGCAAGA
>NW_006399941.1:2970846-2991424 GCF_000299155.1 Elephantulus edwardii | reverse complement strand
ATGGTCTGCAATCATTTGTTATATATCAGAGAGTTGGACAATGACTAAGCAGGAAAGAAGGAGAATTGATGCCTTTGAGCTGTGGTGTTGGAGAAGAGTATTGACAGTACCGGGCTACTCTTTGGAGGCATGGATTCTGACGCTTCGTCTGACATACATTGGTCACGCTGTAAGGAGAGGCCAATCCTTGGAGAAGGACATCATGCTCGGGAGGGTGGAGGGCAGGTCCAGGAGGGCAAGGCCATACATAAGGGTCACTATGAGTAGTAAGCGACTTGACGGCACATAACAACAAACACACACCACTAGCTAAAGCCAAAGAAGAAACTGTACCAAATTTTGCAGTCTGAAATGGATCAAACATTCATATCAAGATACCTGACTGTATGTTTATTGGTAGTGATTGGAAACAATGAAGTATGAGCTTTGACAGAAATGAAGCTGGTAAGCAAATGATCAAATTATGTACACTCTTACTCATAGGAAATTACTTAAAACAAAAGCCTCAACAAAACACAAAACAGAAACTTTCCACATGGACTTCACCTAATGGACTGAACAGAAATCATACTGATTACATCTGTGGAAGGAATCAATGAAGCAGCTCAGTATCAGGAGTCAAAACCAGGCCAGGTGCTGACTACGGAGAAAATTATCAATTACTCACGTGCAAGTTCAGATGAAGACTTAAGAAAATGAAAACTAGTCTATCGTTAGTCTATCCTACCTGAACTTAAAAATAATCTTAAGAAGAAAAAAAAATCATCTTAAGAATAGGTTTGAAGCACTGAACATCAATGATCAAAAACTAGATGCATTAGTTGTATGACAACATAAAGGCTATCCTCCATAGAGAGTACAAGGTTTCAGAGGAGAAAGAAAAAAACCAAAACCGATCTCAGAAGAGACTATGGAAATGACACTAAAGCCATCAAAAAGCCAAAACAAAGGGAAGAGATGCTTAAGCAGAACTAAAGAGAAGATACTTAAGTAAAAGAACTAAAGAGAAGATGTCAGAGGGCTACTAGAAAAGATAAAGAATGTTAACAGAATATGCAGAGAGCTAGAACTGAAGACTAAAAAAGAATTCGCTTGGGATTTCTCAAGCGCAAAGAATTTAAAAACAAATTCAAGCCTCGAGATGCAATACTGTAAGATGTTGCTGGGGGAATCTTGACTGATCCAGGAACTACTAAAAGATGTTACAGCAACTGTACCAAAGAACTGGCCAACACTGTAATACTTCAGGAAGTACCGTATGAACAAGAGCCAATGGTAATGAAGGAAGTTAAGCTGCACTGGCAAAAAATAATGCCCCAGAAATTGATGGGATACCAACTGAAATGTTTAACCAAACAGATGCAACCCTGAACACGCTCACCAGTCTATGCTGGGAAATCTGAAGAACAGCTGCGTGGCAGACTGATTGTAAGAGATCCATCCATATTTGATCCTATATCCCAGCAAGGAGATAAAATAGAATGTGAAAATTACAGGACATTATCATTAATATCACACTCAAGCAAAATACTGCTGAAGATCATCCAAAACCACTTAGAACAGTTCAAAGGTTCAAGCAGGGTTTAGAAATTGTGACTCCACTGACGTCATTGGTAATTTCCGATTAATTCTGGCTGAATGTAGAGAATACCAGAAGAATGTATAGTTATCTTTTACTGACTATGCAAAGGCATTTGACTGTATGGATCACAACTACTTATGACTAACAGGAAGAATGGGAATCCCAGAAGCCTTAATCATGCTCATTTGGTAACTATCCCAAGAGGCTGCTGTGCTGAGAGAGCAAGGGAATGCTATGTGGTTTAAAATAAAGTTGTGGGTCAGGGTTGTATTCTCTCCATATCTATTCAATCTGCATGCTGAGCAAATCATTCAAGAAGCTAGATGCTATCAAGAACAATGTGGCATCAGGATCAAAGGAAGATTAAATAATTTACCTTAGGCACATGATTCTAGCACGGCCTAAGTGCTATAAAGATAGTATCTGAAGTGGTAAATTGTGAACAGTGTCTAAAACAAAAGGGTAAACAAGAGTTCTTCATATTTTTCCTTCAAACACATATTTGAAAGATAAAGAGTAAAAGCTACACAAGACTTGGGCTTATCTAGCAAGCACTTTACAAAACTGAAATTTACATCACTCTAAAACACAAAAACTATAACAAACGTTTAAGTTCAGAGCTTGGATGATAGGAGCAGCACTCTGTAGTATTAGTGCTGTGCACAAGGCTATTACCAGTGCGAGGCTGTAGTGTTCAAGTGTTGAAATTCTGGATGGTTGGGGGGGGGGAGGGTTCCCCAAGAATAGAAAAGATGACCTAAATAATTTCCTTAGTTATCCACAATAAAGAATAAAAACTGTTCATAGAGAATAAAAACTCTGAATCAAGAGTCTCAGAGAGAAATAGAGGATCATCGGCATGTTGCTGTCAAGACAGGACTGAAAAGATTACAGAACCAAGAATGACAGTTTTGACTCTATAATGGAAGATGGGGCAAAGGTCCAGTGTACAACATCTTTCAATTACATAGTATGAAAGTCTTGACTGACTTAAGATAGTAATTTAGCTATAAAATGACTTTTACCTCCCAGTTATTTTACTGACAGCATATATTTCAACAACTATGATTTTCTTCTTCTGGCTCAACTTTTTGGTCAGTATGCTATTAAAAACAAACTTCCATATGCACACCCATGTTTATTGCAGCTTTGTTTACAATAGCAAAGAGTTGGAAGCAGCCTAAGGGCCCATCAACAAACGAATGGATAGAGAAGCTGAGGTATATCTACACAATGGAATACTACGTAGCATTGAAAAACAAGGAACTCATGCAATATTATTCAAAGTGGGTGACCCTGGAGGACATTATGCTGAGTGAAATATCTCAGTCACAAAGGGACAAATACTGCATGGTGCCACTGTTGTAGAATGGGTCTGACAACAGGGTGGGGGTATGACAGAAAAAAACTGGATAAATTATGTATATTGTTTTGAAACAAATGAGGGAAAGAACAGATTAGAAGTGATATATGATTATTATGGTTAGCACAGGAATCCAGAATTAAGGTTGCATAGAGAAGTGTACTGGGGTAGGGAGGGGGTGGGGAGAAGGGACGTGGGAATTATATACTAATGAAGAAATTTTTTTTCCTCTCTTCGGAGGGGGAAGCGGAAGCGAGCTGGTGGGGAGGGGTGGGAAGGGAGAAAATTGCGGCAATGAATGAATGGAAATCCAAAACCTCTGTAAAACAAAATAAAAAATTATTAAAAAAAAAACAAACAAACTTCCGCCACAAGATAAACAACCCAATTGAAAAATGGGCACAGGATATGAACAGACACTTCACCAAAGACATTCAGATGGCCAACACACACACACGATGAAGTCGTCAATATCCCTAGCTCTAAGAGATGCAAATCAAAACGATATCACCCTACCCCAGTCAGAATAGCAAAATTCAACACAGCAGCAAACAGTAAGTGCTGGTGAGGTTGTGGAGGAACTGGAACCCTTATTCACTTGGTGGTGGGAGCGTAAAATGGTGCAACCACTATGGAAGGCTGTGGAGGGCTTTCTCAAAAAGTTGCAAATAGTGATACCATCTGAACCAATAATTCCACTACTGGTAATATACTCTAAAGAAACCGTAACTGCCACCCAAGCAGGTATGTATGTGCACACCCATGCTTATCATGCTTTGTTCATAATAGCAAAGAGTTGGAAACAACCCCAAGTCCCCGTCAACAAATGGATAGAGAACCTGTGGTACAGTCACACAATGGAATACTATGCTGCACTAAAAAAACAACTCATGAAATAAAATACAAAATGGGTGATGCTGGAGAACATTATACTGAGTGAAATAAAATGGGACTGACATCGGGATTGGGGGGTAACCTAAGAAAGGAGGAGATTATGTATACTGCATTTAAACAGATGAGGGAGAGAACTGTTTAAAAGAAATATAAGATTAGGAATTTTCATGACAAGATTACAGAAAAAGAAATGCATTGTCAAGTGATCTTGGGATTGTAGAACAATGAAAGAATTTTTTCCCCTCCTATTCAAAGAGAAAAACAAACCCGGGGGAGGGGTGGGAAGGGAGAAAAATGTGCAACAATGAATGAATAAGGAAAAAGTAAATGGAAAGAATATGTTATAAAAAGATTTACATTGCATTTTAAAAAAATCATTATTAAGAAAGGAAAAAAAACCCCAAACTTCCAGCTGATGAAATCCAACAAATTAAGTGCCACTAGTCTTCCTTGAACCTTTCTGACATTTCGCTGGAAAAAGGATTAACAAAGAAGGGCAAAATACTTTAAAAATGAAAATCTGTTTTGAATACTCAGGAGTACTTAACATAGTTAAGAATAATAAACGAATTATGAAGGCAAGCCATCCCTAAGGTAAACAAAGAGTGGTCACAGGCTTGCACTTTCCCACTTTATTATCAGGCTGATGTAAAAAAAAGAAAATTTGCTCATACCACCTGGTTCTGAAGAGGCTCAGAAAACACTGAGTTTAAGCTACACTCCAAAGCACTCACAGACAGACATACTATTTGCTAATTATAAATTTATGCAACAGGTAACATTCACTCATCTCCAAGTTTGTGAAACTGCAATGACCCATCAAGCAAAGTTATTTTTATTTCAACATTTAAAATATACACAGATGGACTATATTCAATGACAACTCCATGGAAAATATACCAAACAATGCATACAAGAATTCTACAATTAGAGAATTACATATCCATGATGATGTGAAATGTTTGCCCCTAGAATTTGTCTGGAAAAACAATCCATTTTAAAACATTTGAGTATTTCACTGGATTAGGTTCCAAAGAAAATGAAACTAAAAAAAAAATTTTAGCAGTGATAATATTTGCACATTTAAAAGTCTTAAAACTTACACAGTTCTCTTTTAATACTATGTCAAAAACATTTTTAAAAAAAGAGCTAATAGCTAGTTCTTTATTCGCCCAAAGTAGCTAGCCAAACCAGGATGTACTTTCTTCTGGGTTTCTTTGCCCCCTAAGTCTTTTTTCTAAACACATTCTGTCCAACACACTGGTCACCACAGCATCTTGAATTGCTAATAAGGTTAGGAGGTATTAAAAGTTCTTAGGTAGTTATAAATCAAAGCAAAATAAATTATCAAAAGATTTTATCAAAAGTAACAGCAGTTTTTCTTTCAATTAAATGACAAGAGCATCAGAAAAAGGACAAATGCTGCTCAAACTGTAAGAGGAAAAACTTCATTACCAAGCACTTTCACTGAAGGGCAAATTCTGATTACAGACCAGACTTCATTGTGGCACTGCAAGGTAATAACAGGTCGATCTCAATATTTTACCAAGATAGAAAATTTTTTAAAAATAAAATTCGGCGGGGGGGGGGAGTGGGTTGTGCGGGGAGAAGGGTGCAACAATGAATGGAATTCCAAAATCTCTGTAGATGTTCCTTGAAATGAAAAACAAACTAAATTAAAAAATAAATAAATAAAAGACAAAAAAATAATAATTCTGCATTTCCAGTACAATTTAACAGTTCTTACCTTGTCCTACATATGTACACACAAAAGATTATTTTATGTCCAGTATTTAAATGAATTTAGCATTCAACTTTATCAATTCTGCCAGATACATACTCTTTATATAAATGTTTTAATAAAAAGTTAAATACCTAGATAATATGTTGGTAAGTTTTCAGCACCATCTTGTATTAGTAAATTTAAAATGCTTAACAGCTCTAAATTCACATAAATCAAGGAAATGTATTCATCAACTTTACCAAAATCAAAGGTGTGTTCCAACTATCTTTATGCCAAAAATAAGGGATATTTTACAAATTTACCCTATTAAGAGGACAAAATGTTCCCAAATGCCTAACAAAGTTACTAACCAAGCATGGTTATTCTAATAAAAAATTTTAAAAGAAAGCCATCCCTGGTATTCTAACAAAAATATCTGTAACACTTTGTTACTATTATTCACAATTACACTCAAAAGTCATCTAGGAAATGTAAAACATACCTAAACAGAATAGCCTAGAAAGAAAACTGATTAGCTGAGCATGGCCTGGAAGATAGTTTTGAAATTAAGTCCCTAGCAATTCAATTACAAAATGTTTTAAATCTAGGAATCAAATTACGGAAAATAGTGCAGCCCTTACTGGTATAAATTATTTGAGATGTGTTACCAAAAATAATTTGTCCTAAGATTCTTAATGTATTTAACTTTTCATTTTTACTATTCTATCCAAAACTGTATCCTAACAAGGTCAGAACTTGAAAATATTTACAAAGTTATCACTTTGTGTATACCATTTAAACCTGACAGAAGCCTTTCCTCTTCACCTCCATCTCCTAATTTTTAATTCCCTTTACATTCTTTTTCTAAGGCATACCATACCATTCCCCTTTATTGCTGCAAAGTCCCTGATATCTATGCATCCTTCATCAATCAATTATAAATATAAGTAACTTAAATGTGTCTGCTAAACGTTCCTAGAATCAAGAAAAGAATGCCACCATCCAGAAAATTAACTACAAATTCACCAGTCTTCTGAACAAAGGCCAAAAATGTGTTCACAACACCTTGCTTTACAAAAAAAGAAAAAAACAGACTGATGGCATTATCTACTAGGATAGTAAAGTTCAGTGGTTATCTCTGGCTATCCATACTCAAGTGTTAAAAAAAATGTCAGGTGTAAAAGCTCTCAGAATTTTTATTAAATGTTAGTGTATCTTAACAGCTTATCATTTAAAAAATATCATCCCACAATGTGTTTAATAAGTAAATCAGCCATCTAAATCACTATTTTTTACAGATGCACAGTAAGCTAACACTGACACAGAACAATACAGGTAATGATGTACACTTGTTCAGCGTTAAATCAGTCAGGTGGTTTATCAAATTACCATTCAATATACTTAATTGCCAAGTGCCTTACAAAGGTAATTAACACTAAACAGTTTTACTGACACTAGCAAACAGTACAGAAAAGAGAAATTATTAAAAGGTAGGAGGTAGGAGTAGAAACTCATTGGGGTGGAAAGGTCAACAACCAAGATACGAGGTGGAAAAGAACAGAAAAAGTATGCATTTTACCAAATCAGGAGTTTATCACTTACAGGAACAAATTCTTCTTGACATAGAATTGACTTGAAACCAAAAGGTCTACAAACTGACGTTAGGTTTGAAACAGTATCTACCAACTCAATAAAGGCCACAACAACTGAGATTGTATTACTTGATTTTATTTTACATTAGGTGGTGGGCATAAAGCAATCCCCCACAATAAAGCTGACAATTAGCTTCACTCAGAACATTTTTAATAATGCACATTTAAAAAAAAAAAAAAGGAAAAAAGTATTCATCTTACAAATTGTTCTGCAATCCAAATATACAACAGCTTGGAAAACAACAGTTAGAAAATAAAAGCCAATGTAAAAAGACAGATTAAAACGACTAGAACAGTACAGGTTTTCTGTGGCTCTGATTTTACAGTTTCCTTACTGCATCATCAATGTCGGAAATCTGTTCTTTCAGCTGGCTCCACTGCTCGGGGTTTAGAGAAATACCTAAAACAAAGTTTCAAAATCAAAAGTTGGAAAATCTACTTAAACTTTCTGAAGGATTTTTACACTTACAACAAAAACATTCTTATGAAAATAACCATTTTGAATACTGTACAATTTGTTAGACTGTCTCACAATGTCTTCGGCAGACTGAAAATGGTAGGTATATATCTTACAGTGAGTTTTCTTTTTAATACTGCACCCTGCATCTACTATAACTTATACCTAAGAACAAGGACATTTCAAGACTGAACTCAAATGCCTGCAAATCTTCTCAGGATACCTCACCTAACACCCCAATTTGGCATGCAGCTAGCTGCAGTATTTGACAAAAACTCCCAGGTATCTAATGTGATACAGTTTATGCTGTGTTCTTACTGAAGCCTTCACTCTGAAGAGATCCCTGGGATATGATCCAGAAAAAACTCAAACGTGAATACACTGGATAAGAAGACATTCTAAAATCATGTCAGGTCAAATCCAGTGCATCACCATTAGCTATACAATGTTTAAAAATCTACCTTAGTTTAACCAGTAAAATGGCACTTAGACCTTAAAAGGTTGTTGTGAATAACTAAAACTAGATCCTTTCAATGAAGAACTATTATGATCTGAACCCTGTCCTATCCTGTGCCATCCTCATCATCTTTCACACTCGAGCCCATTGCTGCAGTCACTTAAGTAAACACTAGAAATAATAGATCATAAAATGAAATCTATGATGCATTCTTAGGATGTGGAAACTTGTATTTTTTAGTACCTGGTATTTTAAATTTTTAATATTGTAATAACTGATCCCTATAAAGTAAAGAAATAAAATAATCTTCGAAGAATTCATCAAGTTCTCAAAAAACTGATGGCGGGAGAATATACACTGGTACTTTAAAGCTAATCAAACTGTATTTATTAGCCATTATCTGGTCAAACAAGAAAGACAGCCAGCACTGGCTACTCTGAATCATGGATGACCAAATAAATAATTCAGAAATGATTGACCCTGAGCAAGAAATCTTCAAGAGCACAAACAAGAAGTATTTGCTCTGACAGGCAGAGAAGAAAATAAGAAGGCATGTTTTAGGATCAACTAGCTATCCAAATACACTAAGGGTGGTTCAAAGTATGTTCTACAATTATCTGGTGATAACCTAAGTATGTACTCATGATGCTGACAGATTAGGGCCTGGCTGAAGTATACATGGAAGCAACACAGATGCCCAGCTGGTGGCCTAGTCAGTAGAGAATTGTGCCGCCAACCCAACAGGAAGTGGTTTGAATCCAACAGCTGCTCTTTGGAGATAGATGGATGATCTCCTACCACGTGGGTTACAGCCTCTAAAAACCCACATGAAGGCTCAGTTAAGGGTTGATTCCGACTGGATAACAAGTGAGTAAATGACCCTTAAAAATAGTCTTCAGATGAGGAATCAAAATAAACACTGTAAACCAGGAATTTCTCCTCATGATTTTACAACTTCACAGGTAGCATCTAAGCTACTTCAGAAGTACCAGAAATTTAAACAAGCCAAAAAATTCACTTATTCAGGAAAATTAGAAGGCACATAAAGTGCTATTACTTTTCTGGTTTAAGCATTTCATTTAAAATGTTTATCTTATCCAAAATGACTACAGAATCAAATGACTGAGGGTCTTCCTTGACCTATACAGTTAAGTTTCCTAGAAAATTTTTTACTTAGTCCTAACATTTTAACCAAATTCAGGAAATTAAATCTCACCTTTTCTTCCTGGTTTCATTTCACCTTCTTGATCCATCCAATATTCTCTAATATCAATCAAGACTTTCCCTTTAAAGTCTCGCACACTAACGTATCTCATTTTTCCAATCTGCAAAAGAAGTAAGTAGCATAAAGAGATTTTCCTTTCAACAGTGATTTACATATTTCTATTCACAGCATTCACTATATTTCCAATTAAAACATGGCTGCCACTATCCACATCAAAAAAGCAAAGGACTGACTATATCATTATTAAAAATAAAATAAAATAAAAAAATTAAACAAAGTACATTTCACTTTTCCCATTGTCTTTTCTTTTACTTAAAAATATAATTTACAAACAAAATCTCACAAGACCAACTACAACCAACAGGGACACACATGTTCTATTAAGCCATGAAGAATCCACAGGTTCAGTTAACTATCTAACAACTTCATGATCCTAGCACAACTCTGAATACAGAATCTAAGGGTTTTTTGTAATTAATTATAGTTCTCTGTCTTTTAATAACACAAAAATTACCACATATAAATTACATTCCTATGGAAACAAATCTTAAAAAGATTCGGGAGCTAAGAAGAATAGCAAGTATCTATCAAACAATCTCTCTAGTTAGGATTCTAACCAAGTCACACTAGATTCCTTGCACATTGTTGTTGTTAGGTGCCAGAGTCCAGTACGATTCATAGGAACCCTGTGCTATGCCATCCTCACAATCTCTAAAGCACTCAAGCCCATCACTGCAGTAACTGTGCCAATCCACCTGGTTGAGGGACTTCCTTTCCTTTGCTGTCCCTCGACCATGACGTCCCTCTCCAAGGGATAGGATAGAGCTTTCCTCAAATATTACCTTCAGAGAACCACTTAAAGCAATTCCTTACCAGAACTGAAGACTGTTTCTTGTAACTGTAGTCTCAAGAAATGGTTATCTCATTTTCTAAAAATTGCATCTTAGGATATCAGATAATACTTGCTATTAATGTTTTAATATTAAATGAAGGCCAATTTCATATATAATCAATGTACTCTAATGTGTTTTCAAGCCAATTAAAATCCAGTACAACCATTCTACAGGTAAAAAATCATCTCAAACAAAAAACTGAAATTACATCTATATTAAGTCTTATATTCTCAGAAAATCTATATACTCTTGTCATCTACAAAGATAGTGAAAATAAGGTCACTGTTCCTCCTAAAGCCAGACTTTCAAAGGGACATAATAAGGTAGTGTGTAAATAGTTTAGAAGGCTTGAAGAGCTTTCCAAGTGAGGTATTAAGACACCCCCTGTTTAAGCGGGGAAATACCTCCTGGATTCAGTAGCCCCTAAAAATGCTCTCACGAAATAAAATTTCTGTATGTGGGTCTTGGTTTCTTAATTGTTAAAATAAAATGGAAATGATAAAATCCATTCAAAGGCCATAAATACTATATATCAGGGGGGAAAGTCTATGATACTTATGTACCCACCAAATCTTTTCTATATTGTATTATTATCTTTACTACTAAAATTAAGTTAAAATAGACAGACTGATTTTACATGGAAGGAAAGTTTATGAAAAGGAAGGAATTCTTTTGTATTTCATTCGGTCTCTTAAAATGGCTTCTCAATTCTCTTAGAATAAAACCTACACACCTTAACATGGGCTTTCAACCTATAAAAGAACTAGTTCTTCTTCCTCTTCAACTATACTTTCAGGAGCATTCCAGACTTTTAATTCCTACACATTCAAGCTCCTCCCCACATCAAGGTATTTACACATGTTCCCTTATTTGAAAATGTCTCCCTCTCCCAAAAACTGCATTAAGGTTGACCCTCTGGATGCTACTTCCTTAGGAGGTTCTAAACATACATAATCTTAAAGCCTCATTTGAATAATTTGCCATTTTTCTTCTCAGCATTTACCATAGTTTTCATTGTATAGAAATTTATCTGTATAATTTCACATTAAATCTTAGGACTTTAGTTTTATTAATTTATTAATAAATTCCTTAAAGCTAATGAAGAGTATCTTTTTGGTTTACAACTGCATGTCTAGAACCTAGTAAGGTCTAAAGGAAATAGTAAGCATTCAGTTTACCAGGACCTTTAATCATTTTTTTTCTTATAAACTCATTAGTGTTCTCTATCACATTAATCTGCATTTGTTTTCATTTTGTCTATTTTTTAAATCCAGAAATATAAGCCACAAATAAATGAAAATACCAAACTTCCATTCTCACCTTAATCCCGAAACACTGCCTTTTAAGGCTAGCACTAAGGTGGGGTTTTTTTAAATTGAGATTTTAATGAAAATTTAGAGAACTTGGATTTCCATTCCCTCCTTTTTACATTTTCCTCCCTGTCCATCCCCCCCAGTTCGCTTTTCTCTTTGAAAATTCTTTGTTGTACAATTCCCCACCCCCACCCCAGTCTTCTTTACTATGCAGTAAGTTTTTAAGAGTATTTATTTAGCCTCATGTTAGTATGATGTCACATTCTTCTCGATCTTTCGCTTTAAGTACTATTTATGTCTTAGCTTTAAGTACTATTTATGTCTTCTCCTTAAAACAGGTTTCCTTTCATGCTCCCTTTACAGCATTTCTCTAATTTTCCTTCTCAAGCTCTTAACCAACAACTTTTCTTATTATCATCTATCTACATGTCACCTGTTCTTCCTCCTCCGTGAAGGGTTAAGTCAACCACACTGATTACCACATAAACAGTTCCCCAGACAGCTCTGGTCTAGTCTGCAGGGCACTGCACTGCTAATCCAAAGGTCACGCACATCTCTGGTGGTTCAAAATGGGCCATCTTCTTCCATGCCATTGAGTGTCGCAGAAAACCAACGGAGGGTCAACTAGTTATAAGTCGCTTCTGATTCAACAGCAATGAGTTTGCATCCTTCATGTGCACAGGAGACTACTTATTTTCTTATGTTTACAATCAGGTCTGTAAGTCAGTTAAACTCATTTACTACTAAAACAAAATTCTTGTTCTTATTTCTGTCAGTAAAACTTTAATGTCTATGGTCTTATGTATAGAAAACAGCTCAAACTGCTTAATTCCTCAGATCCATTCCTCCCTAGAAACTCACAGAAAACCTATTTCTCTGCTGATATTGGGGGGGGCGGGAACATACACTATCATTTACTACACAGATTTTAATGCCTGCAGCTGCCTAAAAGCTCTCACCTGCAATCTGTTCTCCACCCCAAAACCTTTCCCCTCAAATCCTTCTTATACAACGACGTATCAAAGCCCCATCAAACTAGTGAAGAAATCCAAGGGGAGCTCTGGTGGCCTAGTGGCAAGGAGGTGCAACTACAATCCCAGAGGTACACGGTTCGGATCCACCAGATGCTCTGCCGGGGAAGGAGGGGCAATCTCCTCCTGTACCAGTCAGATCTGATTTGACAGTACACGCACACAAAAATAATAAAGTGGGAAAAAAAAAAAACAAAACTACTAGTGAAGAAATCCAAGTTCTACTAGTGTCCTCTGGGTGATCTTTACCAGATGTCTCTAATGAATTCCCTTCACTTTGCCCATTCATCAGCTATATTCTCCGCTATATATTTTTGTAAACTCATTTTCCTTGAAACCTTCCCTGCCCTCTCTACCAGGAAAACCTAGGAAGCGTTAGTGGGTAGGGAGCTGTGCTGCCACCCAAAGGACCAAAAACACAGCTACTCTGTGATGGGCAATCTCCACCAAGGCTGCGTACCGTCGAGGTGGAAGCAACCCGTTAAGTGACCTTCTAGTGACTTTTCAGAAGTCATACTGAAGGATGTTGCTCATCTTCCAAGAACAGCTGGTGGATTCAAACCATGTGATTCGGTGTTGGCAACACAATACCTCAGCACTAAGTCACCAGAACACCAGTGCAATTTACGGCTTCAGAAAACCCACTGGAGGGTCAGCCAGTGGCACATAACAACAAGCTAAAACTAGGCAGGTCATACTGATGTTCTCCACCAACAAACTTAATCATACTTCACAGGCCAAGCAACCAAATTGCTTGCTAAGTCTATAATTTTTTCCAAAATTTTAATAACATTGACATTTCCATGATGTTAAATACAGCAAAACTACAGACTTGTACACTTAAAGGAATCCATGATCACTAGAAAGTACATACATGTCTAAAACTTTCTTGTTTTCTTACATTTCAAAGAAATATTGTATCTTCAGTCAAGAAGATTATAACCTCCATAGACCAATAATCTCACTTCTCTGAGAGTAAACCCAATTTCCCCGCAGCAAAGTGAAATAGCTAACTTCACCTGGAACATGTTATCATCCCTGCTGCTGCTGCTCTGCTTGGAGGAGGACAGGGCT
Source organism: Elephantulus edwardii (assembly GCF_000299155.1). NCBI lineage: Eukaryota > Metazoa > Chordata > Mammalia > Macroscelidea > Macroscelididae > Elephantulus > Elephantulus edwardii. Next base: position 2,977,760 of record NW_006399941.1, on the reverse strand, counting down.
CCGGAGGTTTCACCAGTCTTCTGCTTCTTTACAGGCTTTTCTGGAGCAACTTGCTTTTTTCTCTTTAACTTTAAAGGGGGGGGGGGGGCACACACAACAAAAATACAGTTAAAAGTCTGCATATACAAGCATAATGTAAGACCAGGTTCAAAAAGATTCCACTATTTTTTAAGACATAAAAGACCAAAAGATTTACTTGACAATCTAAGATACCTCTAAAGCTGTTTTCAAGATGTACTCCTGGGAGCCAAAAGATGTCATGTAGAAGAGTGGCCATAGCAAGGGGGGAAAAAAATCCTTTGTATTGATGGGGAGATCTTACATTCGTACAGTATTTCTTCAGGAAGGAAAAACGATTGGAGGTGGAGCAGCTAGCTACCCTATCTATTTGAAATTAATGAGTCATCCTTCTTTTTTTTTAAACAGAGAAAACTTAACTCACTGCTGTTTAGTTGGAATCAAATCATTCTTGACCGTCGAGCAGGTTTTGAGACTATAAATCACAGAGATTAGGCTACCTATCTTCTTCCCAAGCAGCAGCTGGTAGATTCAAATCACCTGCCTTTGAATTGGGAGCACAACTCCTTACCCACTGATTGTTGTCGGGTGCTGTTGAGTGCAATTCATGGTGACCCTGCTCTATCCTGTGCCATCCTCACATTTCCTGACACACAAGAGCCCACTGAAGCAGTCACTGTGTCAATTCACCTGGTTGACAGTCTTCCTCTCCTTCGCTGACTCTTCAACCTTCCCAACATCACGTCCTTCTCCAAAGAATAGCCTCTCCTAGCAACATGCCCAAAGTATATGAGGTGAAGCCTCATCATTCTTGCCTCTAAAGAACCCTCTCCAAAATGTTATCTGTCTGTTCATCATCCACAGAATGTCCAGTGCTCTTCTCCAACACCACAGCTCAAAGGCGTCAATACGTCTTCTGTCATCCTTATTCATTCACTACCCAGCTGTCAGATGCAGAGCAAGTGATTGGAAAAGTCTATGGCCTGAATCACATGCACCTTAGTCCTCAAACTGGCATCATTACTAAATAATTTGGAGAGGTCCCTAACTGCAGATTTTGCCAGTGCAATGTGTCTCCTTATTATCAAGGGTGTTAATTATGGATACCACAAAACTGTTGACAGTTTCAATCTTTTCTCCATCCATCATGATGTTGCTTACTGGTCCCATGGTAAAAATATTTGTTTTCTTGATATCGAGATGCAATCTATACCAAAGGCTGCACACTCCTTGATCCTCTACAATACAAGTCCTCCTGTTTAACTGCTTGTGTAAGCTGACTGGCAGTTCTGATTTAGTTAACAATCAGCTGTGTACTGGAAGCCACAGTAATCAGGACATGACAGACGAGCCTTTGTATTTAAAAGTGGGCTGGGTGTGAGGACCACAGGCCAGGCAAGTGTTTAATAGTGTGCCTTTGGAAAAAAAAAATAGTGTGCCTTTGGGAAGAACATTGTTCTGAGTGGCACAGCATTTGTTGGTCAGTTTGCTCTACTGAGATAACACAGGGCTGCTGCGATGGTTGACAAAGTTCGGTGGAGCTCTGATTCAGACAGACTAGGATGCAGGACGGGACATCTACTTCTTAAATAACAGGACTTAGCAAACCCTATGAATACTAAAGGAATGAGAACAGTTACAGTAGGGTAGTGATACAGCCTTACCCATATGGCCATCAAACTACGTCAATGAGGAAGAAAAACACTCAACCCATTTCATTTTTAAGACATGACCATTTAACTTCAAAATGAGCTATTTTGTACTTTACTGTCACACAAAATTACTGAAGGGGCAACGCTTGGCTAGCATTCAAAACCACAATGTTTTAAAAGCAGTATTATAAACATTTTTAAAATAATTTCATTCTCAAAACGAGCTGTTTTGCTAAATGTCGGCAAGTTGGCTCCCACTCCTAGCAACCTTCTGGAGTGCTTCAGCACTGCCCAATCTGGTGCCATGCTCAGTCTCGTTTGTGCTTGAGTCCACCAATGGGAGTCACCGTGTCAACCTATCTCCTCGACGTTCTTTCCCAGCAACCCTCTGCTTTATAGAGATAATGTCTTTCCTGGTAACAGCCCAAAATGATGTGAAAGGCAGTCTCCCCATCCTTCTAAGAAGCACGCAGACGGCATTTCTTCCAAGACAGTGCTGTTTCTTCTCTTGGCAGTTCACGGTATATTTAATATTCTTTGCCAACAATGCCATGAGAATTAGTTCCTCCTTATCTATCATCCACCTCTCATCCAAGTATGAGGTAGAGGAAAATAAACATGCTTTGGTCACGTGTACCCCAATCCTCAGTGCCAAAATGAGCTAATAAAGTTCCCAACCCAAACAGCAGGGGGCAGTCATACTCCTCAATGGAAAAGTATAAACTAGATTTATTTTACCAAAATATAGGTATTTATAAATATTTTATATTTCACCAATCTTCATCAAATACAAAATATTTGTGTGATTAGCATTCTCTAATATAAAAATACACTGAGATGTTTAATTAGCTTAGCAATCAACCACTGTTGTCAAGTCTATTACTCATCTCCCTCAATGCCCTTGAATAAGAATTGACTCTTTCCAAGGATGTAAACTGCACAAGAAAATGCCTATCTTTCCTTTACAGAGGCTCTGATTAAGACTCACCACCTCTAGGCTAAGCCTATGGACTAAACCACCAGAGGGAACCCAACTGCCGATTTGCATTCATGTTGTTCCTGTGTTCCATCTTATTGGAACCACCAACTGCAATCTGACCTTCCAGAGGGATTTTGCTGAGTAAATCGAGTATAGGAGGTGGCTGCATTATCTACTTCCTGAAGAGCACCTGGTAGATTCGAACCATGTACCTTCGAGCTGGCAGTGTAATTCCTTACCAATAAGTCATCTACTCAAAGAAGCCCTGTATTTGACTTAAGTACATACAAAATTAAATATAACGAAGAACTTTGATGATACTATAATTTGATGATACCCAAAATGTCTGTGATTTTGAAGCCCCTAGTTATGGCAGATGAGAAAAATTTAGCAGACCTCTTCTGTAAAGAGTTACATCCTTGAAAATCCTGTGGGACAGTTGTACTCTGTTCTATAGGTTGCCATGAGAAGAATCAACTAGGCAGCAAAGGGCTTGAATTGAACGCACAACAGCAAAAATGTATGACTCAATAATCAAAAAGTTGAGTTATGTCTAGCATATAACAGGTTAATGATACTCAGTGCACAAGGCTACATACTAAAGTACAATATAAATTTTAAAGACATTTCATTTGCTGTAAATATAGCTGTTGATGTCCTCTGAAGACCTATTTCCGTGTCCTAGATATTTTACTCTGCATGTACATACACAAGTCCAACTTCTCTGAGATACTCCCATAAACGCTTTCTCTCCAATTTCTGTCCACTGAGCTCAGAAACAACTATGAAAGCTTTACCCAGGGGATAAAAGGTAGCCAGAGATAAGCAGGGATGAGAGGAAGTTTCACTGCAGTGAGATGTTCACTTAACAACCTCTCCATCAGTGTTGACATTCCATGCAGAAAAAACAATGCCATAAAAAAGCAGGCCACTCTTCATGTTAGCTTTGCTGGATGTTGCTTCATTCAACATCTACAAGTGACTTGTGGATATATTCATTAAGTATTCATTACGAATAGATAAATATACATTATTAATATATAAATATTCATTTGTGAATGTTGCTTTATTCAACATCCACAAGTGAATATTTCTATTTAGTCATCCTCTTTGAGAGGATAAATACCAGTAGCTGCTGAGAGGGCCATTAACATCAGCATTAAAATCAAGGAATCCAGGTAATTCCGCCTGATTAGTCAGACACAAAAAGCAGTTGTGGGCTAATTCTATCTCCCTAAGATCTAAAGTAACTTTAGCTTTTCAGTGATCCAATAAAGGAATTATTAAAATGACCACTTCTGTCTGATTTAGGGTCCTAAAATGTGAAACCGAGTACAAGTAAGCATTCTTGTCACTAGTTGTTAAGTGCTTCAGAGAGAGACGCTTCAGTTTCAGAAACACCTGTGGAGAAGATAGTTTCATTTTAAGACCTGATGTGCCTTTTTAAAAGTAGATATGAACAGTATTTATAGTCACCTTCTTGTCGACTTCACTATCAGAATCACTGCCCGATGAGCTTGAAGAAACAAGTTCCTTTGATTTAGGCATTCTGAAAGAAAAACACATTATGCAGATAATTTACAAGTTGTTTGATTGCCTTCACCTTACTTGCCCAAAAGGAAAATTCAGGACAAGTAACTCCATTCTACCAACCCTGCGGCAGCGCTCATCCTAAAGACAAAGGCTAGGGTGGTTGTTTTTAAATTTATGTTCTTCTACATTGAAAACAGCATGCAAAGGGAAATGTTCTTAACCACCCAGCAGGAACTAAATGTCATGCACATCCCACACTCTCAATCTCTTATTATACTCAGTCACTAGGCTTTTCCGTCATTTTAGATGGTTATCAGGTAGGCTTACATAAGTTCAAATTCCTTCTAAGACCTACTTCCCAAGACATAGAGGCACTTAGCCTAATGCCTTGTCTTCAACTGCCTAAGCATAAGGCATGTGCCTTATTTTCAGAAATAAAACCATTACCTCATCTAAATTTCAAATGTCAAGGAATCCCAAGGCACACAACACCTCTTTTCAAAAACCATATAAATACCAGGAGGTAACACTGTAATTACCAAAGTACCTTTTATTTTTGTCATTTCCAACTTGGAAAAAAACCCTTGAGTCTTATTCACTTTTCTATGTACTAAAGACAACACGGGGGCTAACTGAAAAGTCCGCAGTTCGAATCCACCAGATGTTCACTAAAAGAAAGATGAGGGAATTTCTTCTCTAAGATTTACAGCCTCCATTACCCCAAGGAAGGTCTCTATGACCTAGAATCAAACTCCAAGCAGGGTTTGTGGCCTGGGGTTATAGGGCCTGATAAAATACACATTTTGTAAATGTTGAAGAGAGGAGAGACACTTCAATTTCTGTTAAAAAGAGAAAAGCTGTAATCTAGCCCCTAGACCAAACTCCCGTTAGCCCTGGGATGGAGTGCGTGGCACTAGATGAGGTCAAGGTAAAAGAAATAGGCCATCCGATTATTAGCAAATAAATTACAAAAGCTCAAACCAGGTTCAACCAAACGGTGGCCACTTTAATCAGTCATTTCTTAAGGATGAAAAAGCTATTAAGTCCAAGGGAAGCAGCAATGGATACAACTCCTGTTTCACTCCTGCTTCATCTTACAAACTCAATCTCGCAGGATCAGTTTAACTCGTGCCAACAACATCGCCGGAGGGGAAATAACTTTTTAAGGTTATTAAAATGATCATAACCTACTTTCCACTTTGAAACATCCAAATATAACTAGATCGCAGGTTAGTGCCTGGAGCGGCGGCGGCGGGGTGCCCTAAAAGGATTTCAAAGAATCATTTCCCATTCAACCCTGTAGAAGTCTATCCAAAAACAAAAACCGGGTCAAAGGGACCAGGCTCGAACTTCTAGTAAAACATTTATTTACTTATTCTTTTAACCATGACTTAATGAGTCTTTATGGATGGATCAACAAGGGAGTGAGGGGCTTGTAATTCAGCCAAACCATTTTTTCAACCAATATCTTCCAGAAACCTAGTTAAAAAAGGAAAAAAATTCTGCGTTCTTTTCGACGACGGCGTGGGGAAGATGAGCAAGAACGAGGTGAGAAAGAGGGAAAACGAAGGCAGCGGGGTCCGTCCACGCCCCCCGGGCCGGCCAGCGGCTGGGGCGAGGGGAGGCCGGGCGGCCGGAGGGGGCGTGGGAGGCGGCGAAACGCGGAGGACACGGCGTGGGAAGAGGAGGGACTAGCTCCCAGCGCCATTTTCTTCCCTCCAAGCATTCCCTCCCGCCCCGCGCCGCCCGCAGCTCGGCCGTTCTCCCCTCTCCCACCGCCCTCGGCCTCCATGGACGGGCGCCCGCCCCAGGAGCACCCCGACTTTAGGGGCAGGCGTGACGCCGCGAGATGAAGGGGGCCCCGCCCCCAGCCGCCGCATTGTCCGGGGAGGGGGTCGCCCCGGGCCCCAGCCCCGCGGCTGTGCGTCCCCCGCACCTGGCCGCACCCGGTCGCCCCAAGCCGCCGCGCCGGCCCCCTACGGCGCGTTCCCGGAGCAGGTATCACTTAGCGGGACCGCGGCGCACGAGGCGTGGGGTTAGCGAGACAGAAGGGCATAAAGGGAGGCTGGGAAGGGGAGGTCGGGCCGCGGCGCCATTTCTCCAGGCTCTGGCCGGGGCTGCCGGCGGCCCGCGACCGTTGGGGGTGGGGGCTCACGGAGTGGGAGTTGGGGGAGGGGTCGGCATACTCTGTTCCGCTCTTGAAGTCGAACAGCCGCCTGCTCTCTAGCTTCGCTCGCGACTGACAGAGAACCAGCCTTGACGGCACTGAGAGACGCAAGCCCCGCCCCGCTCGAGGCGAAACCGCAGACACGTGACGGGGCGTGGCCTGAGCGAGGCGCCCCTTTCCAGGGCTTTAAAGGGACCGCTCTGGTCCAGATCTGCCTCCAAGATCTGTGTGTGAAAGAGGGAACGAGTTAAACATAAATGCAAGCACTAAACGAATCTACGTTTGTTTCATAAACTTCAATAGCCAGACTAAAGAACATTAGCCGTTCTGACCCATTTTCTTTTTTTATCTTTTTTTAATTTCAGTAAAAATTTACAGAGACTTTGGATTTCCATTCATTCATAGTTGCACTTTTCTCCCCTCCCAACCTTACCCCCTATTACACTATCCTCTTGGAAAAATAAAAGACAAATTCTTTCATTGTTTTACAAACCCTCCCCCAGGTCCACTCCACCATGTAGTCTTCACTCTAGACTCTTGTCATGACAAAAATACCTAATCACAT
>NW_006399941.1:2965891-2969377 GCF_000299155.1 Elephantulus edwardii | reverse complement strand
AATGCAGCGTAGTATTCCATTGTGTGAATATACCACAGCTTCTCTATCCATTCGTTTGTTGATGGGCACTTAGGTTGTTTCCAACTCCTTGCTATTTTAAACAAAGCCACAGTAAGTATGGGTGTGCTCCAGAGTACTTGACTCTGGCTAGTAATAATCCAAAAGAAGCCAATCCAAAAAATCTTTGCAGAAGTCCTTGACCCTAAGCATCCTTTTCTCCAGGATTAGGTAATAGAGGTGTAAGGTAGGAAAAAAGGCAGAAGAAATCCCTCCTACAAGTCAGAATATAACTAATAGCAATAGCATCACACACATCCCGCACCACAGCCTAGGGAATCATAATGTTTCATAATGTGCAAATGTTTCATAATGTTCATACTGTTTATTATCAACTTTAATCACAGAATGTTGTTCTTAGGTACCACCAAGTCAGCCAAGATTTATAGCAATCATATGTGCAATAGACCAAGCCCTGCCCAATCCAATGCCATCCTTACCATCTCTGCCCTGCTCAAAGCCTTTGTCGCAGTCACTGTGTCAATCATCTTGTTAAGAGTCTTCTTTTTCAATGACTCTCTACTTTTCCCAGCATGATGTCTTTTTCCAAGGACTGGCCCCTCCTGACAACATGCTCAAAGTTTCACCATCCTTGTTTCTAAGGAGCACTCTGGTTGCATTTCCACCACATTTTTTTCTTCTTTTTGGCAGTTCATAGTATATTAAATAATCTTCATCAACACCACAATTTAAAAACATCAATTCTTCTTCCATCTTCCTTATTCAACAAGTGATACCTCATGCATCAGAACACTTAATTGTGCCTTACCTAGCCTAAAATGCTGTTGTGCGAACAGACCAAGGGAACACTGCATGGTTTAAAATTAGAACTGTGTGTCACAGTTGTATCCCTTCACCATTTCTATTTCAGCTGTAAGCTGAGCAGATTATTTGAGAAGCTGGACTCTGTGAAGAAATTGAATTGGAGGAAGACTCATCAATAAATCCTTACCACCTGTCAGATAGGCAACATCTTGATATATGAAGAAAAGATTGAAACTGTCAAGAACTTCATCTTACTTGGATCCGCAAGCAATACACATGGTACCAGCAGTCAGGAGATCAGGAGACATACAGCACTGGGAAAATCTGTAGTTAGTCTGGGACTTCTCCAAATTATTGAGGAGCAATGCTATCAGTTTGAGGACTAAGGTAAACCTGATTCAGGCTATGGTCATATCAATCATTTGCTATGATCCGAGAACTGGGCAATGACTAAAAAGACAAAAGAGTCAATGCCTTTGAACTGTGGTGTTGGAGAAAAGTACTGACTATCTTATGTATGGTCTACCAAAAGAACAAACAGGTGTGCAGTCAGAGTGTTTCTTGGAGGCAAAGATGATGAAATTTCATCTCACATGCTTTGGGCATGTTGCTAGGAGAGATTATTCCTTGGAGAGAGACATTATGCTTGGGAAGGTAGAGGGACAGCGAATGAGAGGAAGATCCTCAAACAGGTGGGCTGACATAATGACTCCAGCAACAGGCTCAAGTGTGTGAGAGGTTGTGAGGATGGCATAGGATGGGACAGGGTTCAAATCTGTTGTTCATAGTGTTGCTATGAGTCATGCTCTACTTGATGACACCTAACAACAAGTAAGATACAATTCATAGGCCACAATTGTCTGACAATCTTCCTTATTTGTTGTTCACATTTCATATGCATATAAAGCAACCGAAAATGCAATGGTTAAGGTTAGACACACTTTAGTCTTTAAAGTAACATTCTTACTCATTAACCTTTAAAGAGATCATTGGCATCAGACATATCCAAAGCAAAGTTGTTGTTGATAAGTGCCGTCGACTCAAGTGCAACCCATAATGACCCTATGTACAACAGCTCTGAAGCCGCCCTGCCCTGAGCAGTCTTGCTGACTCCAACACACCAACCTCCATTGCCCTAGTTAATGTGTCAATCCATCTCATCTAGGGTCTTCCTCTCCTGCACTTCCCTCCACCCTTCCAAGCGTGATGGTCTACTCCAAGGACTAGTTCGTCTTGACCACGTGCCGAAGTACGTGAGATGGAGCTTCAAAATCCTAGCCTCCAAGGAGAAACTTGGTTTCACCCTCTCCAAGACAAACCTGTTTGTTTTCTTGGTGGTCCATGGTTTGTTTAAGACTCTTCTCCAGCACCACAACTCAAAGGCATCAATTCTTCTGTCATCCTTAATCACTGACCAGCTCTCTAGTACTCCAAATTCTGTTCATTTTCAGCAAGCAGTAAGACACCTGCTATCTTATTCATCTTAAGAATCAGCCTCCAAAAGATGAATGCTTAGTCTTTTCATTTTATGAATGAGGAAAACTACAATCAATAAGTTACTCAAAGTTTTATAGAGATGGAGTCATGATTTAAACCCTGCACTGTCTGATTCATATGCTATATTCTAAAGAAGAATGCAAAATGCTAGACATTCTCAATTTATGTAACCTCAAAATAAATTATTGCTTTTGAAAAATGGAAACACTGTGGTTTCTTATCTATGAAGTTTAAATGCCAGAATACTGCTTTGTGGGTATAGAGATAATGTTTGCCCTGGGGAAGGAGGGACTCACCTAGGCGATAACATGAGCCAATCTGGGAACTGAGGTGAAGGACATGAAAATATCTTCATGTGTGTGGTGATTGAGTATGTGTCTTCTTGTATAAAACTCAATATTTTTGATATTTCAATAAGAAAGTTAAAAACAAAATCCATAAAATTAAATTTTGAAGAGCTGTAATCCAATCATTACCCACTATTCTGGCTGAGTAGCCTAGAGTTTGTACCCTAAAGCCAAATAGAGATGCTCCCCACAACACTGTAGCTATAAGTTCAAAGTGTCCTTAAAAGCTTCCGTAGGGTTTAAATCAGAACTCCATTCTTATGCAACCTAGGGTGCTAGGAACAAGAACATGCACAACACAAAACTAATTTCAGTGATTTCAGGCATGCCTCTCCATGCTCCCACATCTACTAATTTCAACACCAATCCTGTTGCTTTACTACTGGATCCAAAATCTATTGCATTGGCTATGCAGATCTCACAGAACCATACTCATGGGATGTATTAACTCAGGTTACAACTCAGGTTGGCAACAGGATATAATTTCTCAGTCAGCATCACTTCTGAAGTGTGCTCAGAGGCCCTTCAGCCTTCACCCTTGTGACTTTAGGCCAGTATTTAAAAGTTCCCTCAATTTTGCCAATTATGGTGTCTCCTCCCAAATCGAATGAACAAACTAATGTCCCGCGGTTTTTGCTTCTTCGGTTACCTGGGGAGATGGGAGGGGTCTGAGGCTGACCTCTAAGCTGAACACTGCATGGTTCAAAATTGGGAAGGGCATACGCCAGGGATGCATCCTATCTCCATACCTTTTCAACCTATATGCAGAACAGATTATCCGGGAGGCTGGCCTCTATGAGGAGAAATGTGGGGTCAAGAT
>NW_006399941.1:2962300-2965251 GCF_000299155.1 Elephantulus edwardii | reverse complement strand
TGAGGTGGATTGATTCAGTGACTGGGATAATTGGGATGGGAATGTCAGAGACAGTGCGATTGGCACAGGACAGAGCGGAGTTTAGGGCTGTTGTACATAGGGTTGCTATGAGTCGCAGGTGACTCGACGTCACATAACAACAACAACAACAACCTCCCAAATCCTCCAATGAGCTTGGACAAAGGCCCCTGGCTGTTGCTCTGTGAGTAGCAGTGGTCTGAGACTAGCTCTGTCTCATGTTAGTCTCTCTCAGCCTCAGGTGTTGGTGGTCTTATGTAGGTCTAGGTTTAACTGCTGCAGGACCTGAAGGACTCCCACTGCATTCTCTGCTCCTTTGTCCTTGCTGGCAGTGAGGTTCCAATTTCTGGTGTTAAAACAGCACAATTTAAACCTGGCAGAATGACCAAACTGGCCAAACCTCTCAAGAATATACTAACACACCCTATTTGCATGTTCTCAGCCACCCATGTGCCAAAGTCAAAGACAGCAGCCTAGGAAAGCTGTTTTGAATACATCTACTACATGACAGATTGGTTTCAGAGCAGAGCTTGGAACCATTTGACTCACATCTTTCCTTCTCTCCCCTCCAAGATAAAAACAGTTGGAGAAATGGAACTTTCTTGCTACATTTATATTGTGACATATCAAAATCTATGAAATCATACAAAGCTCTACATATCCTACAGAGCCTGACACAAATAGACAAAGGTACACCCGTGTTCATGTCAGCAAGAATACATTATGGTGGCATAACACATTACATATTGGGTTGGTAACCAAAAGGTCAACAGTTTAAACCCCAATTCCCCTCAGGGGAGGAGGGAGGTGGATGGTCTCTTCTCATAAAGATTTACAACCTTGGAAATTCAATGGATCATTCAAAACCTCAGCGTCCATGATATTCAGATGAGAAGAAGTAAGTGGTACCCCGCCTGGCTACTGCTGTTGGTCCTTCTGTAAGGGATCATAATAAAAGGCCTTGATCAAGTGAGAGAAAATGTGGAACATGACTCAAAATCATAAAAAGACCAGTCTTGTCTTAGTGGTCAAAGAAAGAGTAGTGGAACCATTGAGGTGGTTCCATTCAAGCCTGGAACAAAACCACTGCCCAATTTTCAGTTATAATACAGGCTGGTTTATAAGGTAAGTAATAACATCAGGGAGGTATGCATCCTTAGAAACAGAAAACTTCTAGAAGGAAAATTGGCAGCATTTTCTAAGGGACAAAGCACAAAAGACAAGAAGGGATAAGAGGGAGGAAGGAATGGAAACAGGAAAGACAAGATTGAGTGGGATGTGCTACATGGTGGGGATTGCAGTTAATAGCATGAAATAAAATGTGTGCAATCTAGTGAATGAAAAATGTATTTATCCAGTAAACATTCACTCAATTCACAATTTATAAAAGAAGAGGCAAAACACACATGCAAAAACATACATACATGCACACATTGCTGTAGTTGTTAAGGGCAGCCAAGTCGAGCATGACTCATAGCAACTCTATGAACAAAAGACCTGAACCCTGTCCTATAACTGTTGTCATTTCTCTAAGATCATAGAATTTCCAGAGGCATGTTGTTTAGGAAATGGATGCTACTCCTGCTTCCCAGTCTTTCATAATCTGGGAGCTCCATCAAACACTGTCTACCATGGGTAACCATTTTGGCATTTGACATACCAGTAGCACAGTGTTCAGCATCACAGCAACCCCAGGTTACCTCAGTACTGAAAACTGATAAACTGCTATACCATTTAGAAGAATGTTAATTCCAACTTTTGCAGTCAGAGATAGATCAAAATCAAGGTACATTCATAATAATGAGTGACTGGAATGCAAAAGTTGGGAACAGACCAAAAGAATCAGTAGTTGGAAAATATGGTCTTGGTGACTGAAATGAAGCTGGAGATAGAATGATTGAATTTTGCACAATCAATGATTTATTCATTGCAAATACATTTTATAAGAAACATAAACTCAGGATTTCACCTGATGGTATGCATGGGAATCAAATCAATTACATCTGTGGAAAGAACCACTGGAGATGCTCAATATCAGCTGTGAAAACTAAGCCAGGTACTGATTGTGGAACAGACTACCAACTATTCATATGCAAGTTCAAACTGAAGCTAAGGAAAACTAAATTAAATCCATGGGAACAAAATTATGACCTTGAAAGCATAACAGAAGATTTCAAAGGGCAGCATTGGAAAATAAGGTAAAATATTATAATAAAATGTACAAAGAGCTAGAGTCAGATAATCAAAAGAGCCGAACCTGCTCAGCATTTCTTAAGCTCAAGGAACTGAAGAATGAATTCAAGCCTCAAGTTGCAATACTTAAGGATGCTTTGGACAGAATATCAAACGATCCAGGAAGCATTAAAAGAAGATGGAAAGAGTACAGAGTCATTATACCAATTGGTGGAAACAGAAGAATATCATAAAACAACATATGAGCAAGAGTCTGTGGTGATGAAGGAAGAAGTTCAAGCTGCTATGAAAGAACTGGCAAAAACAAGACCCCCAGAATTGACAGCATACCAACTGATATATTTCAGCAAACAGATGCTGCCCTAGATGTACTCACCAAGTTGTGCCAAGAAATCCTGAGGACAACCACCTGGCCAACTGACTGGAAGAGATCTACATTTGTTCCCATTCCAAAGAAAGATGACCCAACAGAATGCGGAAATTATCAAACAATATCAAGTGCAAGCAAGATTCTACCAAAAATTATCCAAAAACTACTGGAACAGCACACCAATAGAGAACTTCCAAAAATGCAGGCTGGGTTTAAAAGAGGCTGTGGTACTAGGGATTTGTAAGTAATGTTAGATGGATCTTGGCTGAAAGCCAGGAGTATCAGAGGAATGTCTATCTGTGTTTCATTTACTATGGGAAGGCATTTGACTGTTTATATCACAGCAAACTGTGGCTGACTCTGAGAAGAA
>NW_006399941.1:2949940-2961848 GCF_000299155.1 Elephantulus edwardii | reverse complement strand
CACAACCCTGCTTGCTTAAACTGAAGAGGACCTGAAGTGCTTGATGCAGAAGGTCAAGGACTGCAGCCTTCAATATGGATTGAAGCTCAACATCAAGAAAACAAAGAATCTCACCACTGGGCCAATTGGCAGCATCATGATGGATGGTGAAGAGATTGAGATTGTTCACAGCTTTAGTTTGTTTGGCTCCACAATCAACACTCTTAGCACCAGCAGCCAGGAAATTAAAAGACATATTGCATTGGGAAAGTCTGCTGTCAGAGATGCCTCCAAAGTACTGAAGAGCAACATTGTCAGTCTGGAGACTAAGATGTGCCTGGTACAGGCCATAGTTTTTGCAATCACTTGCTATGCATCAGAGAGCTGGAAAATGACTAGGGATGATAGAAGGACTATCGATGCCTTTGAGCTGTAGTGCTGGGAAAGAGTATGACTATACCATGGACTGAACAGATTCAACCTGGAGAGGGCGAAACCAGGCTCCTCCTTGGAGGCAAGGATTCTGAAGCTTCATCTGACATTCTTTGGACATGTTGCAAGGAGTCCTTGGAGAGGGACATCATGCTGGGGAGGGTGGAGGGACAGCACAGGAGAGGAAGATCCTCGATGAGATGGACTGATTCAGTGACTAGGGTAATGGAGGTAGGTGTGTCAGAGACAGTGAGATTGGCAGAGGATAGCGGAGGGTTTAGGATTGTTGTCATTATGAGTCGCAGGCAACTCGATGGCACATATAACAACAATAGTTGTCGTTGAATTTATTTCATTTCATGATGATTCCTTGTGTGTCAGAGAAGTGTGTGTTCCTGAGGGTTTTCCAGGGGCTGGTTTTTCAAAAGTGGATTGCCAGGCCTTTCTTTAAGGTACCACTGAAATAATTAAACTTCCAGCCTCTCACCTAGCAGCTGAAGGATTAACCATTTGCACTTCCCAGGGACTCTAGAGAATTAGGAATAGTCATAAAAATAAACATTGACATGGCTTACTATCAGAGACCTCTGCAATGCTATTCCTCCTTCTTGTACTCTTCTACCTAAAGCTGGGCAATGACTAAGGATGACAGAAGAAGGATCAGTGTCTTTGAGTTAGTGCTGGAGAAGAGTATTGAGCATTCCATGAATGGCCAAGAGAACAGGCCTTTCCCGAAGAGGGTGAAACCAGGCTGCTCCTTGGGGACAAGGATTGTGAAGCTCTATCTCACATACTTTGGGCATGTTACCAGAGGGTACCAGTCCTTAGAGAAGAACATCATGCTTGGAAAGGTGGAAGGTCAGCATAGGAGAGGAAGACCCTGAATGAGAAAGATTGACACAGTGACTGGGGTAATGGAGGCAAGTGTGTCAGAGACAGTGAAGTTGGCGCAGAACAGGGTAGGGATCAGAGCTACTGTTCATAGTGTTGTTATGAATCGTAGTCAGCTTTACAGCACATAAAGACAACCACCACTTGAAGAAATTAAGCTTAACATTCAAGGTGACCTAAGTTTACCTAAATGTATATAGCATACTCTGCATGTGCATTCCTCCCCCCTCAGAAATTGTGTCACTGAGGGCAGTGTGTCTCCTCTGCAGGTTTGAGTTTCAGTTCTCCAAGCCTCAGAAGGTAGGGTGCTGTTGAGGCATGCATTTTTAGAAGGAGGGAGAAGTGAGGCTTTGCATGCAAATTTAGCTAGTTCAATTTTCTTGGGTATGAAATTTGTGTGTAACTACTAGAAAAGCTTTGATCCTAGATCAAGTCCATGAAACGAAAAATGAAATCTGTTGTTGTTACGTGCTGTTGAATCAGCTCTGATTCACAGCGACCCCACTTAGAGCAGGACGGAACCCTGCCCAGTCTCTTTGCTATGCTTAATCCCGACGTTGTAGTCTCCACCTCAATCTGTTTCATTGAGTTTTATTCTCTCTCAACAATCTACTTTTCCAAGCATGATGTCTTTTTCCAAAGACTCCTAAGAACATGCCCAAAGTATAAGAGGTTCAGTCTCACCACCCTGGCATCTTAGGAAACCTCCAATGACACTGCCTCCTGGACATTTCCTTCACCTGTGCATGGACCAATTGAAAGTACCATCGCTTCCGTCAGGTTCATTTTAGCAAATAATTTCTTAAACTTGGGTGAGAGAGGAAGAAAAATTTTTATTTAAACAAAATGGGAACAAAATCTACTACAGAGTAGAAAGGAAGGACGAAGCGCTGCATTTGTGTGGGGCAGGACAAGAACTCCTTTCATAGGGAAATTTCCCCAGGACCTTCATTGTTCTGGAAGAGCTGTTGCTGTCAAGTTGATTCTGATTCATGGCACCCCGACCCCATGTGTGTTAGGAAAAAAACAGTGCTCCGTTAGGTTTACAATGGCTGATTTTTTTTTTTTTCAAAAGCGGGCCACCAGGCCTTTCCCCTGAGGTGCCTGTGAGTGTATCCAACTCCCCAACTCTTCAGTTAGCAGCCACACCTGTGCTGGCCCTTTGTAATCTCTCCAGATAACATGGGAGGAAGTGAAATACATAAACTGAAAATGTGTAGACAGTCCTATAGAGATGGTGATGTTGGAGAACTGAGCTATCAGAGGAGAGTGCTGAAGATCCCACGGGCTGCCAAAAGAGCAAGCAGATAAGTCGTGGAGAAGGTGCAGCCAGAGCTCCTTGGGAAGCAAAGACGATAAAGCTTCTCACACACTGTGGGCTAGGAGAGGTTCTTCCTTGGAGAAGGACATCATGCTGGGGAAGGTGGAGGGTTGGCGAAAGAGAAGACCCTCGATAAGATGGGTTGACATGATGACTGCATCAATGGGCTTGATTGTGTAAGAGATTGTGAGGATGGCAGGATAGGACAGAGTTCACTAGGTTGTTTCCAGGATCACTATGAGTTGGACTTTACTCAACAGCACCTAACAACAACAAAATAGCCAGTCCAGTAAGTGAGAGTGTTTTGACAGCAGGAATGAGAAGACCTATTTAAACTACCAGAAGAACAAACAAGGAAGGAGGGTGAGGACATGTAACTGGTCTCCTGTGATGTACTGTGCTGTTAATATCTTCCATTAATCACTGCTTCCAAACCTCCAGACCTTCAGAAAAAGACTGTGATGGCTGTTATTGTTTGTCAGCTTGCCTGGATTATGTTGTTGTTTGCTGCTGAGGCAATTCTGACGCCTAGAAAAGCTTTAGGACACAGGAGAACTTCCCCATAGAGATTCCTAGGCTGAAATCATCTTGAAAGAGGATGATCAAGTCTTCTCTTCCAAGTGAGTTTGATCTGCCAGCCTTTTGGTCAGCAGCCAAGCACTTGATCATTGTGCCACCAGGGCTCTCCTAAGTTAGGTGACATTGATCTAAGTGTAGTTGTGAAAGGATTTTGTCTGTGTGTTTAACATATACAGTAAGTTAACTCTAATTGAAGCAGATTTCCTACAGTCACGTGGGGGTGTTGTTGTTGTGTACAATCGTGTCAGAATGGACACATAGCTGACCCTCTAGTGCATTTTCAGAGACGTTAATCGCACAGGAAGATCACCCATCCTTCTCCAGAGGAGCAGCTGGTGGATTCGAACCACATGCCTGAGGGATTGCAGTGCAGTTTCTTTACCAGTAGACCACCAGAGTTCCCTGATAATGTGTGTAGTCTCAACCACATCTCTGTTTGCCATAGAGGTTTCTGCCTTCTCGGCGTCCACCCTCCCAGCAGGCCTGTTAAGACTTACCAGCTGCACAATTGAATTAGCCAATGTTTTAGCACACAAATCCAACTCCATTCTTCAAAACAAAACTAAGTCATAGCTAAGACCACCCTACTCCTACTCTGGTGGGTCCCCAGAGACTATAAATTGCATGAGAAGAGATTGCCCATCTTTATCTGACACAGCAGTTGGTGGATTTGAACTGCCTGCTTTGGATGTCAAAGCACAACTCCTTACCCACATCAGAACTCCTTGTATTTTAGAATAGGATATAATGTAATGAAAGAGCTACAGATATCTCTGTAATTGGCTCTGTTTCTCTGTTAAGCTCTGCCTGATAAAGACTGTTATTCATGACTGACACATTGCTATTCAGTCAGAAACAATTCACAGCTAGCCCTCCAGCAGGTTTGCAAGGATATAAATCATGTGGGAGGAGATTTCACATCTTTCTGAGTCAGACAGCCTGGTGGATTCGAACCAGCAGAGAGGCATGACCTTTGGCTTTGCAGCTCGCCTCCTTACAGACTAAGCCATCAGCATCATTTTGAAATGTTAACTGATGTGGATTTTGTTTAGCTCTTCCTTCTTTCTGAACTTTCACCATGTCCTGTCTTCACAGCCCCAGCATTCCACTAGAAGGAACAGGATGTTACAACAGAGCAAAGAGAACAGATTCTTGGCATTTGAACTTTAAAGATTTTAGGACATCACACATAAATTGTAGATTTAAAAGAAATGATCCATTAAAACCCGTTCTTCCTCCTCATACTGTTATTGTTGGTTGCAATGTTGACTCACAGTGACCTCATGTCAAGAGTAGAGTAGAAGTGCCTTATAAGGTTTTCTAGTTCGTAATCTTTTTTGGGGTTTTTGGGTTTTGGTTTTTTCCCCATCCACTTCCTAAACAACCTGCATCCAGAAACTCTATGAGCTTTGATAAATGTGATAGTTGTAGAGGGGCTTCAGCCCTTTTGTTCATAGGGTTGCTATGAGTCATGCTCAACTCGAAGGCAATCAGCAACAACAACAATCTTTTTTGGTTTTTTTTTTTAATATACCAGTTCATTTACAAAATAAAAATACATTGATTTTCACACCAGGACATTCCCATTTCCCTCACCCCTCACCCATCAAATTGTATGATCCCATGATTAATATTCACCCCTGTCCCCCTGCACATCCTCACCCATCTGCTTCCACCCTCCCAGTCCCCACCCACCCCTTGTATCCTCATACTCATTCTACAATAATAGTTTGGGATTTTTATTTGCTTGTTTTTAAAAGCTTAAAGCAGTGCTATGAAGGGGGCTTCCCGGCAGGATTCCTTGGTCTGGAGAGAGAGAGAGAGACCAGGCGAAAATAGCCTCTACAATAATAGTTTTATACAGTATTTGTCCTTGTGGAACTGAGTTAGTTCACTCAGCATAATGCTTTTCAGTCCCTCTCAAGGTAGGTAATAACTTTATACTGGTTTACATACAAAGGTCATAAAGTTCATAAACATTGTTTTTCATACTGGACTTTTATCCTTTCCTTGACCAATCCCTCCCTCCACTCATCAAATTGAACTACTCTATATTTAAGCCTTGGATCCTCATACACGCTGTACAATAATGGTCTTATACAGTATTTGCGTTTATGAGACTTAGTTCACTTAGCATAATGCTCTCCAGTCCCTCTTGTGTTAGGTAGTAGTAGTTGTTTTTGTCGATTGCCATTGAGTAGTTAGGTAGTAATTTATAAAATCGTTGCTCCTGCATGCTGCACAGTGTTTCATTGTGTGAATGCTGCTTCTAAGTTCTTGCGATGGTGGACAATGCTGCTATGAACACTGGTGTACAAGTCTCTGTGCCTCGGCTCTCATTTTCTCAGGGTGTATTCCAAGCAGTGGAATAGCTGAGTCATATGGAATGTCTATGTTCAGCTTTTTGAGGAAATGCCAAACGGCCTTCCAGAATGGTTGTACCATTTTACAGTCCCACCAGCAATGTATAAGGGTTCCTATCTGTCACCACATCCTCTCCTACACTTATTACTGGCTGCCCTGCTTAACTTTACCACTGCTACTGGGGTAAGATGATACCTTATTGTTTGTATTTGCATCTTTCTTATTGCCAGTAATTGCATTTCTTCATGTGTGTGCTGGCCATCTGAATGTCCTCCTCTGTTAAAACTCTTTCCATGTCTTTTGGCCATTTTATAATTTTATTATCAGTCTTTTTATTCTGGAGGCCCTGTAGGATTCTGTAAACTTTCATTATGAGACCCTTGTCTTAGATGGTATTGCCAAATATTTGTTCTTAAGCAGTAGGTTTTCTTTTCACCCTGTTGGGAAAAGTTTTAGATGAGCACAGAGATTTAATCTTTAGAAGGTCCCATTCATCAATTTTATCCTCTTCAGACTGTGCATTTCTGGCTGTATTTGGTAGTCCTTTTATACTATAGACTAACCCTTCTAAGCTTGGTCCCAGTTTGTCTCTTATGAACTTTATGGTTTTGGGCTTTATTCCCAGGTTTCTGATCCACCTTTAGGTGATTTTTGTGTATGGTGTGAGATGTGGATCCTGCTTCAGCTTTCTGCAGGTAGCAGTCCAGATTTGCCAGCACCATTTGTTGAAGAGGTTGTCATTAGTCTGTAATCTTTACAGAAGCAGGTTGCCAGGTCTTTCTCTCACAGCATTTTTCTCTTATTTTTTTAATACTGGTTTGCATATAAAATTCATATACATTGTGTTTCACACTTTCCTTCATTCACATCGTGTTTCATGTAATCATCCATTGAACTATGCCCACCATTACCCCATCTTTACAGGTCCCTGCTGGATATTTTCCATTTTCTTTACTCCCTTTACCTACCATAATGTGTAACCCCATGATTTTTCCCCCTGACCACACTTACTCCTCTATTCCCACCGATTCCCCCCTTGGGTCCCCATGGACATTTTACCAGTTATCCTTCTGTTTTTACAATAATGATCTTATTGCAGTTTTTCTTGGTGGGTTCAAACTGCCATCCTTTAAGTTAGTAGCCAAGTATTTAACCATTGCACTATACCAGACTCCTCCTATATATCACCTTGAACAACAACAACAAAAAAAACCTACCACAAAAGCCTATAATAATAAAAATAGCCTCAGGACAGAGGAGAAGGAATGTCAGAAGGAAGAAAAGAAATATCTTAAGTGTCCTTAAGAAGTAACCTTGTCCACAGTTCCCAGACCAGCCCTAGGAAAGCAATGAGCAATCAAATGCAGGTTATTGTTGCTGTTTTGTGTCATCAAGTTGACTAATAGTGACCTTCTGAACAATAGATCTGAACCCTGCCCTATCCTGTACCATCCTCGTTGTCTCTGACATACTTGAGCCTGTTGTTACAGTCGCCAAGTTAATCCATCTGGTTGAAATAGGGGATCTGGATGTCAAACCAACCAGTGCCTTCCTTTCTGGCTCTTGAGCTCCTCAACACTCACAGGACATGGACAGAACACAAATGTCTCTGGAGTATATGAAGGATGGCAGGCCCACGATCGCTTCACCAGATCCCAGGAGTCTTCAGGCTAGTGCAACTTGCAGGGGATGGTTCTCCTGGCTGGCTGGAGGGGCACAGATGTGGCCTGATAACCAGCAAATCCTACAGTGAGGGTAGGCAAATTTCCTCAGCATGAACTTCATAGAGGAGACAGAACAAAAGACACTTCAGCAAGTCCCAGAGTGAAGAAATGGAACAAAAAGAGCAGCGCGGGGCACGATGTGTGGTCTTAGTAAAGACCAGCCTGGGCAGATGATGACAACAACTCAGACCCCCATCACCCTTGGTGCTCAGCATCATGTTAGCCCCCTGCACTCCTGCCCACAATTTAGAAAGGGTGGAAAAGAAGGGGAGAAATCATGAATGCAGTCTCAAATGGCCCAAAATTAAATTTCTGCTATCAGTTAGAATGTAGGGACTTCTCCAGAGTACTGAAGAGCAACGATGTCAGGCTGGAGAGTTAAGGTGTGTCTTATCGGGGCTATAGTCTTTGCAATTGAGTGCTATGCATTGGAGAACTGGGCAGTGATTACGGATGATAGAAAGAGAATTGATGCCTTTGAGCTGTGGTGCTGGAGAAGAGTGTTGAATATACCATGGACTGCTAGGAGAACAAACAAGATTGTCCTGGAGAGGGTGAAGCCAGGCTGCTCCTTGGAGTCAAGGATTCTGAAGCTTCATCTGATGTACCTTGGGCATGTTGCAAGAAGGGACCAGGCTTTGCAGAAGGACATCATATTTGGGAGAGTGGAGGGACAGTGCAGGAGAGGAAGACCTTTGATGAGATGGATCAATTCTGTGATTGGGGTGGCGGGAGTAAATGTTTTGGAGATGGTGAGGTTGGCACAGGATAGAGCAGAGTTTAGGGCTGTTGTACACAGGGTTGCTATGAGTTGCAAGTGACTTGACTGCTCATATCAACAATAACAACAACATCAGTTAGAATTGTTGTTAAGTATTTATTACTGATTCAACTCTGACCTCAATATAAGCAAAACTTTTGTCAATTTTTTCATCTTGCTTGGATCTATAACTATCGCCCTTGGTAACAGCAGTGAGGAGATCAAGGAATGTATCACATTGGACAGGTACGCTGTCAAGGTCTTCTCCAAAGTACTGAGGAGCAATGATGTTACTTTGAAGACTAAGGTATGCCTGATTCAGGCCATTCTTTTTTCTGTGGGAAGCCACTACTAAATGTTTGTAATAAACGGAATACTATTTCAGCATGTGGGAAAGGCCTGATTCAAGCTAGAGTTCACCCTGAGGCACTAAGGTAATCCTTAAGGGTTTACCAGGTTCTTGAATTTGCTAACTTCTCCCTCCTGAGTCAAGGGGAAGGTTTTCAATAGAAAGAGCTTGACTTCATTTGCATTGAATTCTCTTTGTGATTTACTTCCTGATTATTTTCACTAAAGATACATAGAAGTTGAGAACTGCTGGCCCCGTTTTATGCTCTCTGTTCTATCTCATTATAATTATAAAATTACTTTACCCTCTGTATGCAACATTTTCAATCACTTGCTAGGTATCTGAGAGCCAGACAAATAGAGTAAGAGAAGAGTTGATGTCTTTGAGTTGTGGTGTTGGAAAAGAGAACTGAATATACCATTAACTGCCAAAAGAACAAACAGATATGTCTTGGGAGAAGTGCAACCAGAATGCTTCTTGGAAGCAAGAATGGTGAAGCTTCAACTCACATTCTTTAGGTATGTTGCCAGGAGAGGCTATTCCTTGGAAAAGAATATCATGCTTGAAAAGGTGAAGGGTCAATGAAAGAGGGGAGGACACTAAATGAGATGCATTTACACGGTGATTGCAGCAATGGGCTCACATGCGTCAGAGATTGTGAGGATGGAACAAGATAGGACAGGATTCAGATCTGTTGTTTATAGAGATTGAGATTGTTCACAGCTTCAGTTTGCTCGGCTCCACAGTCAACAACACTCTTGGCACCAGCAGCCAGGAAATCAAAAAACGTATTGTGATGGGAAAGTCTGCGGTTAGGGACCTCTCTAAAGTACTCAAGAGCAACGGTGTCCCTTTGGAGACGAAGGTGTGCCTGATTCAGGCCATGGTCTTTGCAATCACCTGTTATGCATCAGAGAGTTGGACAATGACTAGGGAGGACAAAAGGAGAATTGACGCCTTTGAGTTGTGGTGCTGGAGAAGAGTATTGAATGTACCATGGACTGCCAAGAAAACAAACAGATTCATCCTAGAGAGGGTTAGACCAGGCTACTCCTTGGAGGCAAAGATTCTGGGGCTTCGTCTGACATACTTTGGACATGTTGTAAGGAGAGATAGGTCTTTGGAGAGGGACATCATGCTGGATAGAGTAGAGGGACAGTGCAGGAGGGGAAGACCCTCTATGAGGTGGATGGATTCAGTGACTAGGGTAATCGGGATAGGTGTGTCAGAGGCAGTGCGATTGGCACAGGATAGAGCACGGTTTAGGGCTGTTGTACATACATAGGGTCGCTATGAGTTGCAAATGACTTGACGGCACATAACAACAATAACAACATATGAGTCATACTCAACTCAGTGGCACCTAACAACAACATGGGCTTGAGCATGCTAGAGATTGTGAAGATGACACTGAATAGGGCAAGGTTTTGATCTGTTGTTTATAGGGTTCCTTTAAGTCATAGTCAACTCAGTCAATGACACCTAACAAAAACAGCATGTGCGATAAAATGAAACACTACCTGGTACTGCACCACACCCATTATCCTTGTTACTTTGAACCTGTTGTGTAGCTACTATATCAATCCATTCATTGAGTCTTAACTTTTTCTTGACTTCTATTTTCTTAAGCATGTCTTCTATCTCTAGGAATCAGTCCCTCCTGATAACAAAGCCAAAAAAATATGAGGTAAAAAAACAATGTGGATGAGGTGGCAGCAGGATCTGATTACTACTAACTTCACAGATCCCCATCAACATCAAGAGCAGCCTGTGGCCATGGCACCCTGAATGTGTCGTGTCTCTTCTGATTTTGCAAATATCAAAGCACAAAATTGTTTTCTATGATGTCAAACAAGCCCTGCATGCCATGCTCCAGGCCCCTTTTCCTTTCAACTCTAATACCAATTGTTCTTTCCAATGCATTCACTACTTCTCCACCCAGTTCTACAACAATTGGCAAAGGTTATATGGAACTCACAGGCAATATTCACAATTAGCGGAATTTTGATGGAAGTAACAAGTTACAATTCAGCTTTGGGAACATTCAGAAAACAGTCTGACAGTCACAACAGTCTCTTCTTGGCTGTGCTTGCAGGCAAGACTCTCTCTCTCTCTGGCCCCAGCCTTGTAGCCTTGGCCTGTGCCCTGCTCAGACAAGTGTTACGAAGCTTGTTTAACTCAGACAATTATGTGTTCATGGATATCTCTTACTCTTCCAATAAATGTCAGCCCAAAGCACTAGCTTTATGGGTCAGTAGATTTAGCTCCTCAGTAAATGCTCCAAGACACCTAATCCACCTGCAAAAACAGCTTTCTCATCCTGTGAGCTGGACGCCCACAGCTCTATCTCACGGCAGTTTCTGGTTCCTCCCATCTCTGCCACCACTCTCTCCACTCCCATCATCTCATCTCACATCATCTTGCCACCTTGAGGTCTCACTCCATTTCTCTGCTGTTCTAAATCTCTGTCTGGCCCAAGAATGGTTCTCAGGTCCAAAGGACACACTGTACCCCCTGCTTCTTCTTTCTTGATGAAGGCTTCCCCAGCCCTCCACTTTTGAGATGACTCTTTTAATGCCTCGTTGATGGCAAAATTGATCCACCCTCATTTTTGTGTTCTACCATTTTATTTACATAGTCCCATTCTCACTGATGAGAAGAATTGAAGCTTTTGAGTTGTGGTATTGGAGAAGAGTGCTGAATATATCATGGACTGCTGAAAGAACAGATTTGTCTTGGAGAGGGTGCTCCCAGAGTGCTCCCTGGAGGCAAAGGTGATGAAGCTTCATCTCACATATTTTAGACATGTTGCTAAGAGAGGTTATTCCTTGGAAAGGTACATCATGCTTGGGAAGGTGGAGGGGTGACAAAAAGAGAGGAAGACTCTTGAGCAGGTGGGTTGGCATGGTGACTGCAGCAATGGGCTTGAGTGTGTCAGGGATTGTGAAGATGGAACAGAACAGGAAAGTGTTCAGATCAGTTGTTCCTAAGGTCGCTGTGAGTCATATTCAACTCAATGGCACCTAACAACAACAATCCTAAATGAGTTTTTAAAATTACTTCCTACATATCTGGAAGTTGGAAAATGAATAATTATGGGAGAAGAAACATCTATGTGAACTGTGGTATTGGAGAAAAGTGCTGAATACCCTATGGACTGCAAAAAGAAATAACAACTCTGTCTTGGAAACAAAACCAGGACGTTCGTTAGAGGGAAGGATGATGAAATTACATCGCATATATTTTGAGCATGTTATCAAGAGAGGCCAGTTCTTAGAAAAAAGCATCATGTTGGGAATGGTGAAGGTCAAAAAAGGGGAGGATGACCCTCAACAAAATAAGTCGACACCCAATTGTAACAATGCAGATCCTGAGGATGGTGACAATAGCGCAAGGTTTAGATCTATTGTTCACAGGCTTACTATGAGTTATAGTGGACTTGATTGCACATAACAACTACAATAGATAATAAATATAAAATACTCGAGCACCACAACAAGATAAAGGAG